>NC_089251.1:218168706-218479353 GCF_963930625.1 Muntiacus reevesi
AATTTAAGCTTTTCATTAAGTGGATCATGTGAGAAAGATTGATTAATTCTCAATAGAAGAGAAATTTGCACTCAAGATGTTTTAGGATTACAGATCTGAGAAAAGCAAGACTCCAAGTTGTCAATCAGGATTGTTGCTTTGGCAACCACTCTCATCAAAGCCATGGTGGATAATTATTTCTTCTGATCTAGCCCCATACAAACCCAGCATTCCCCAAACGAAAGTGTATACTTAAGGTTTCTTTTAGATGATATGCATTTTACAAAATACTTAAGTTGCTTAGACTAAGGCTGTGCTTAGTCGCTCAGTCGTGTCCAACTCTTGTGACCCCATAGACTGTAGCCTGCCAGGCTCCTCTGTCCATGGGATTTTCCAGGCAAAAATACTGGAGTGGTTTAAGATCTATATTTTTTAGTCACTTGATAAACAAAGGAAGAGTGATTTAAGCCTTGTTAAGCTGAAAAATGAAAGTGTTTCAACATGAAATGCACAAATACATTTTAATCACTAACCACCATAAGAATGGGAAGAGAAATGTGTGTCTCATGGCAATCAACGTAGGTGGAATTTCAAAAGAACTTTAAGCAGGAAAAAAAAATCCCCAATAAAATGTGAGATTTCTCTTAATGTCCTTCTTTATATTACCCTTATTTAATCAGGTAAATTATGTATGCAAACAAAAGTAGAGATATCAAAGACTGAGCTGAGAAGACAATGTTCATTTTCTTAGGAAATTATCTTAAGTAAGGTGGTAAGCAAAGAGGATAACTATAACATTATCTGTAAAAACTAGATTTAAGGGAAAAAACTGAAGAATGATGTCTTTAAGAATTATCCCATAAACTTCTTTGCAATATTATCAAGTTCAGTATGTAGTAAACTTAATAATATGAGCAAATTTGGTTGAGAAATTGAGCATTCAGATTGACATAGTAATCACTAGAAAACCATATGAGGGAAGAGTGTACTTTCATTTCTAATCAAAATGGTGCTTTCTTCGATATAGAGCACCATTACCACATGATGGATAAATTAAATAGTTGCTTTAAAACCACTGTATAACAGGATAGGTAGATAAAACAGATATGTAAAGGTTAAAGGTTTCCACTCACCCAAAAATTAACTGCCCAATACTGGGAAGGCTGTGATTAGGTCCTGGTATCTCCTATTTGATCCTTTGCCTCATTTTTCCCACATGATGCCCATTACTCTTCTACCATTTGTGGAATGTACTTCAAATCACTTTAGCCTTCTTATAACTGTGCATATATTTAATTTAATATTGTATTTCCTCTGCTCTCCTTCACAAACTTATATTTAAGCTAAACCAAATGTTTCACATGTTTTCTGTACAGATGTCACACTGTTTTCATGCCTTTATTCTTAGCTTTCCTTACTCTTAGAACTTCCACATATGAAGATTCTATTCCTCTATCCCAGCTCAACCACTATTTGCTTCACAGGTTATGACTGGTCCTAGAGAATTGCTGACCCTCTTTGTATATGCAAATATGGTACATTAAAAATTTTTAATCACATGCCAATGATGACAGATTAAAATATTTCATATAAAAACTCCTAGTTTTAAATACCTTCTGAAAAGAGACAAGTTTGGCAACATTAGACCATCTTTCCCCTAGGATGACAAGTGGTAAGGCTGAGTCATAGCTCTGCCCACTAGATGGAACTTCAGTTCTTCAACACAACTCCCATTTCTACCTACTGATCTCAGCACTGAAGCAGAGTGACAGCTGGTGTATATATTTCTGCTTACATTGCAGCATTCTTACAAAAATGAGTAAAAGGGAGTGTTTCTTATAGGCTCAACTCACAATATTTCTTGACTAACTCCTGTGGAAACATGACGGGGCGATCCTTGATCTTTGCCATAAAATTCTTCTCATGCCTCTGTGTCAGGCTAAATCTATCTTCCTGTTGTATTTCCATAGCATGACAGAAAATGTATTATTGGTCCCATTTTACACTATCTTATAATTATTTATATGCATATCTATAAAATTTAGGAAGCTTTTGTAAGTAGAATGTTCGATGACTGAGGCTAGACCTTACAAACTTCACAGGCTTATACTAGTGCTTTTCATACACATAATTACTTATCGTTAAATGCATACCTGTTTGGTCAGTAAATGGATAAATGTGTATATCAGTAAGAATGGATTAGGCTGTTTTTATGGATCACATATTGCATAAAAAGCATAACTGTACTCCCATTTAATTAGAATCAGAAAATTCTGAAGAATTACTTATAATGGTAAAAAATCAAAATACTTGTAAAATTTGAGTTCTTTTTCAAATTCTATTTCTACTTTTTGACATACTTAGGGCATGCAGACAACTCCATTAAGTTATTAAACATTAAATGAACTAAATTGAGCTTGAAAAATTACCTTGAGCTATTTTTCCCATCTTGGGTATCCAAAATAAATCAAACAAACTATATTTTGTGTGAGAACCTTGCCAGCTGGAGAAAGACTCTAGAAGAGAACAGTATTACTCAATTTGTTTTATTTTTCTTCTTTGGTTTTGCACTTACTTCTGACAATAAATAGAGGAGACAATAGCTATTTTTTCTAGTAAAAGAAATAGCTGAAATTTACTCTTGAAAGCACACTCTGTTAGGTAGTAAGACATTTTTACCTGCAAATTACACAACACTTTATAGAGTCTGAAGGGTTTTTCTCTTTTCCTCTCTCTCAAATCCTTTACTCTTCCTGCCCAAGTAGCTGTTAGCTCTTAGCTCTGTCTCAGACCTTCTTAACTGACAGCGCCCCCCCCCCCACTTAAATTTCATTTGCAAAATGCTCCCAATACTCCTGCTTTCTATTTCTCATCTCTGGATTTGCCAGTCTCATCAATCTTTACTTTTTAAAAAGTCAGGGTAAAAGGATGAATCTAGTTTCTGCAAGAGTGCTTTGTACAAAGGTAATAATACTAGCTGCTGCTGATGGCTTACTGTGCTTCTGGTACTTAGGATGTAGTATTTACAATATTCCCCACTATGCTAACAGGGGGCTTTTCCCATGATACACTGAAGGAAACGGAGTCTGAGGGAAGTTAAGCACTTGTTCAAGCTGGCTGAGCCATCCGGGAAACTGGAGTCTGGCTCCATACCTCTGTTTCCACTATATTTTCTCCTTCTACATCTGCAAACTTAATGTGTAATGACAAAGCAGTCTCAACATTTGGAAAGCCTAAGAAAATATGTATAGCCCTCTTTCTTGGTTATTTTTCCTTGGGAAACTGAGGCCCCTGTCTTTAGGGTTGCATGATCATCTCTTCAGTTTAGAGAATGTTGAAAACTGCAGTTTTTACTTTGCCCTAGATGTCAAGGATAGGAATCAGAATTATTGCTGAATAAGATTCTGTCAGTGCCAGCATTCAACAGTACCCCAACTCAGAACTTCAAACACACTCCTTCCAACTGCTCTCTTTAAGAGATGCCCCAAGACATTGATGGGTTTCCTTCTGACGGGTCTCTTAGGTAGTTCTACTGGTAATAGCTCTCACCAATGACAGTGCCATTGCCATTCCTCTTAGCAGCTCTTTGGGGCTTTTAGATGTGTTTGCAGGAGTCCTCTCTCTAATTAAATGAGCTTACCAACTTCTATATGATTGGGAAGCTAATCTACGCGACACTGGGGAGAATTTCAACAGAAAATCCACTGAACCCTTTAATGGTAGCTGAGTTACAGAGTACTCTCCAGAAATTTCATTCTGTCACAGGTATATTGACCCTTCACTTAATATCAGGTTCCAGGATTTGAGAGAGACAGACAGATGGACAGAGAGAATAGATTAAGAAAAACTCCACCGTCTCTGCCTCTAAAGAGTCACATGGGGCGTAGAGGCACATCAAAAGGAAACGGCTCTAGACTGTGTTGCTGCTGCTGCTAAGTCGCTTCAGTCGTGTCCGACTCTGTGCGACCCCATAGACGGCAGCCCACCAGGCTCCCCCGTCCCTGGGATTCTCCAGGCAAGAACACTGGAGTGGGTTGCCATTTCCTTCTCCAATGCCTGAAATTGAAAAGTGAAAGTGAATTTGCTCAGTTGTGTCCCACTCTGTGCGACCCCATGAACTGCAGCCTACCAGGCTCCTCCGTCCATGGGGTTTTCCAGGCAAGAGCACTGGAGTGGGCTGCCATTACCTTCTCTGCTAGACTGTGTTAATACTTGTCAAAGGTAAAAACAAATCTGTGAAAATGTCTTAGAATATCAATCTAGTCTAATACCACAATAAGTAGAGTTGTACATGTTCCAGTTCATCTTAAAGATTGGGTCAAAGCCACACACTGCAAATTGACTCAAGAATAAGTCAGATAGCGTGGGAGATGTAGTCCCATTCAAGTTCAGAAAACTATCATTTTCCTCCAGGCATCTATTCACAGAACTAGAGCGCACAGCTTTTAAGACAGAACTATTCTTCCAGACTTTAGTTGCCAGTTTTCCCCACAGGCTATCTGGTTAGCTATGTAAACTCCATAGCTAAAACAGTTCTGGAATTTAAACAGAGTACCTTGAGATACATATTAATTAAAAAAAAAAAATAGAGGCTGTCTTTCCTGTGACATAAATAGAGCCTGGAAAGGTGTCTAAAACTGCACTAGGCTGGCCATCTTCGGTATCTGAGTGGAGTTCTACCACCCCCATTCAGGACTCGGGTTTCCAAGCAAAGACAAGCTCTTTAGGATGTGCCCGTGTCCATTCTCTTCTTCCCAATATTCCACCTTCTGTCACTTTACTGTTACTTTTCCAATAGAACACATTCTTCATATTTTCTTTTGGTTAACTATAACTGTAAGCTACTATACTTTCTAAAAATATGAATGTATGGCTTGATGTAAGAAGGTAACAAAATTCTAATACCATTTTACTCTAATTTGTGCAGATTGACACATACATATTTCAGAATGGATTCCATTTTCACTTCTCAGCTAATCCATAAATCCAAACCAGAGTTTTTAAGTCACCAAGTGAAAGTATTCATCTGTGCCAGCCAGCCTTTGTTATGACTCTTTTTTGATTCAAAACTCTCCCTTGTTGAATATCTTATCTTTTTCAAAATTCAGTTCTCTGGAAACTCCCAAGTACAGTCATGGTTCCCCAAATCCCTAGGAACAGCCCACATGAGAGGCACAGATGCTTGGTTTATTAGTGCTTATTGTCTCCTCTATACACATTTTTGCATAAATACCATCAATCAATAGCTCTAGGAGAAAAAGGTAGTTTTCTTACTCAAATTATCATGTAGTGTAAGGGCTATTTAGGAAATCATCCTTCTCTGTACACTTACATTTTAAAATAATATTTTGATAGAAGATACATTTCATATGATTACACCTTAACCTTAGAATTATTCATCGTATGGTCTAGAGTAAAATCTTGTCTACCCTCCCAGTTTTTCTTGTTACTATTCCTGTTTGCTGGTGAATTTCAACATGAGCATTTATAATTATCAAGTCACAACTTCCTGGACGGGATATCGTGTGTAGTTTTTCTCTTGCAGTACGTATGCTGATTATTTACTTCTGGAATCATATATTATCTGTAAGAGCCTCAGAGCTAAAATAGATTTGAGTAGCATTCAGCTTCTGCCTTAAAATTTTAAACTTTGCTTCTAGTTGCCAAGCTACTTGATTTCTAAAGTATTTACCGCAGCTCCACTTGGAAGACTGTGTTGTGTCCTTTTAACTTATGAATTTATTCTCATTTTATACTGCTATATGTTTTAATAGTGAGGAACAGCTAGTCCCATCAAACTCTTGCTATAAATAAGAGAAGGCTTAACATACCAATTCAAAACAACAACAACAACAAAATATCTCTGTTAGATAGCTCTGTTAGATAATTGGGGGGAAGGAAAATGTTATACAGACCACATATTGACTTTAAGTGAAAAATAAACACCATGCAAGAATCAATGGATAGTTCCTGCTTATAGGCTTCCCTGATGGCTCAGACGGTAAAGCATCTGCCTGCAATGAGGGAGACATGGGTTCAATTCCTGGGTCAGGAAGATCCCCTGGAGAAAGAAATAGGAACCCACTCCAGTACTCTTGCCTGGAAAATTCCATGGAAGGAGGAGCCTGGTAGGCTAAAGTGCATGGGGTCACACGACTGAGTGACTTCACTCCTGCTTATAACCAGAGTTGGATGAAAAGGAAAAAAAGTGAGAAGGATACATGAAAGTCATAATAAATTTATGCTGGGTGAAAGGAAAGACTTTCAGGATAAAAAATCACTCTGAAATTATATATTATATTTACAGAACTGGTAAAGGCCCCTCTTACAGAGTATTGCTTTTTTTTTTTTTTAATCTAGTATCTGTGCATTATTTTGAACCATAGCAATTGAATGAATTTTACAAATTTTAGTGATTCAAGACAGTGGCAAGAAACCCAACCACCTTTCATCTGCCTCTTCCTCAATCTCACTCCGCCCCAATACAATTTAACATCTCCTTAATTATGAGCTTCTTTGGGAAGTACCAAGATCAAAACTAACTAACCAACCAGTTGTTTTTAATTCACCCTTTGTTTATCCTCTCTATCTAGAGATGAACACACACACACACACACACACACACACACACACACATACACACTCCTATAATTTTTTAAAAATTTTTCATTCACTGTCTTCAAATTTTCCCACCAGTTTTTCTTTTCAAGGTAACATTATCCAAATGTATAGCAATGTACTTCTACAATTGTTTCCTGTGACTCTGTATTGAACCAGGAGTAACATTTAGAAAACACAAAGATCTGCTTGGTATGGTGTGGAAACTATAGTTCCCATAAACAATCATGAGAGCAGTCATACTCCTAATACTAGTATCTAATTACTAACTTTGAAGGAATCTTGCAGGCACCTATAATTTACCCACCATGATGCTAATGCTACTTCCAAGGGAATCCTGAAGTTTGGACATGCACCCAGCTCGCAGGTAGGAATGGCCACAGTCTACATGACAGGCATCATTTGCAGGTACTGCTGAAGTAACCTGGTGGTTACTCAAGTGAGCCAAAGGCTACTTACCTATCTTAAGTATTTTATTATTTTAAGAATTATATGAACATACAAATGCATACAACCAGGCTTTCAGTTCTGTGTATAGGTACAAGTGTTCTTATATAATTACCCTTTTCACACAAAATTTGCTACTTATTGATGATCTTCATAATTTATAGGATTTGGGGGGAGTGAATAAAGAAGAAAATAATGATATCAGTCCAAAGTCAATCTGTTACAGGATAAACCAACAAAGTTATGAGGACTTGAATACTACAAGGGATAAAATTAAGGCGTACTATTCCATATTTCACTTTAATAGATAAAAAATAATAAACTAAATTTGAAAGACAGTGAGATAGCTACCTAGAAATCTCAACACAGGCCCTATGTGTATTATTATACTGGCTAGAAAAATTCTTAGTATTGTACTATTGAAGACGGTCAAACCAAAAACTCATGATATGCCTTGTTTTATTGAAAGGAATTTTAAATATATTTTAAGCTACTACTGATTGCCCAAGAAACTTCATTTTAAAAGATTCCAAGCCTGAATAAATGATTTATGCAATAAAATTGCAACAGAAATAAAGGATATCAAATAATATTCTTTTACATTTAGCTTCAGTTTACATAATATTTATTGACAATTGTCTGGCTTTATTATATATTCTTTTGTTTACTTATTCATTCAACAATTGAATACTTGAATTTATATTATGTAAAAATAGAAAAATAGTAAGATTGGAAAATTTCTAGGAGATTTATGCAACCAGAACTATGAGAGAAGAGAGGTTTGGCAAAGTATCTTCCTATGGAAGTTATCTTGTGATCAAAGTCTGAGCTACTCAAACAAATGGGAAGAGAAAGAATACTCTAGAGACAGAGAAAGGTTTATGCAAGAAGAGGAAAGTAGGTGTAGGGCACCTGAGATAGAAAGCTGGAAAGAATCAGGTCACAAAGGTCTTTAAAAACCATACCAAGGAAGATGAATTACATTACGAATTGAATGGGGGAATCACTGAAGGGACACAGGAAGTCTTACAATCAAATGTATGATTTAGAAAGTTCACTGGAAGAAGGCAGGATGGAAGGAGTCAGAATGGTTAGAAGATTACTTCCATAGTTTGGGGATTGACTATAAAGCCAGGTGACACGGTGGCTGAAAACCGCTGTGCTTATAATGTTGTTTATCATTTACATTTGTCACTGTCTTTTATCAATGAGTGAGTGAAAGTCGCTCAGTCATGTCCAAATCTGCGATACCATGGACTATACGGTCCATCAAATTCTCCAGGCCAGAACACTGGAGTTAGGTAGCCGTTCCCTTCTCCAGGATTGACCAATGAGAGTCTGAACAACTGTGGGTAATTAATCCAAATCTGTTGAAAATATTTGATTTCTATTTTAGCATTGCATAAAGTATGCACTCAAGTGTGCAATGTATGTTTTCACATATTCATATTGTTTTACCTACTATTTTTCTTAAAATAATAAAAATATTAACTGGCTATACAAAGTTTTGGAAAACTCTTAGTGTTTTCTTTAAGATGCTGCCATCTAGTGAAACTTCTATAAAATCACTTTGTTATGATCACATTCAAGTTTGTATCTTAAGGTCATTTATTCAAAATAATCACATTTTAATAACTTATGTTCTCTGCCATCCATGGGGAAACAATTGCACGTGCATTAAAATATATTGTAGGAGCCGCAAGTGATTTTTTTTTTATATTGTGCCACATATGTGACCACAGGGCCTTTAACAACATGGTATGGTGGGTGAGGTTACATATTTTCATCATCAGGCTATTCTTTATAAATAACTGATAATAAAAGTGCTGCCTTTTTATTCCTTGAGTTTCCTAAGAAAAATTGTGCTATAAAAACTTGTCTATGGGAAGCTGAGGAATAAAAATTACCTCATAAAAAAATCTCTTCAATTAGAAATGCTGGTGAGAAAAAAGAGAATTTTAAATTCAGAACTTTTTTCCCCCCAAATTTAATTTCATTGACATTATGAAAATTGTGTCTTAAAATACAAACAAACTGTGCATGTTCATGCATTCTTTTATATCTACTAAACCTAAACATTAGTCTGCAAACCTGGTTTTTGTGTGTGCTCAGAAGTTCAGTCATGTCCTACTCCTTGTGATTCCATGGAATGTAGCCCGTCAGACTCCTCTGTCTGTGGTATTTTCCAGGCACGAATACTGGAGTGGGTTGCCAGTTCCTACTCCAGGGGAACCTCCTGACACAGGCATTGAACCCAAGTCTCTCACATCTCCTGCATCGGCAGACAGATTCTTTACCACTGTGCCACCTGAAAGCCAAAACCCCTAAATCTTGACGGAGATTAATTGTATTTCTTCCCTGTTGCTCCAAAAACTTATGTTAATGTGAAGTATCTGTCATGTTTTTATGACATGTTGCTCATTTTTTGTGTTTGGGAAATAAAATACCTGTAAGAACTTTATTTCCTGTATGAGATCCTAGTTTTGGTCACATTATAATGAGTGAGTTTTCTAATTAACCGACTCTCCAGTATATTGCGTTTTCTCCATGGAAACCAATGCTATAGGGTTGGGGTCAGCAAATCTTTTCTGTAATGGCCAAAAGAGCAAATATTTCAGACTTGTCTTTCATGTGATCTCTGTTGCAATGATTCATTTCTGCTTGCAAAAGCAACCATAGACAATATCTAAACAAATGAGATTACCTGTCCTCAAATATTACTTCATTCACTAAAAAGGTCATGGTTTACATCCCTCTATTCTGGGGAAAGTGAAGTGTAGTCGCTCAGTCATATCCGACTCTTTGCGACCCTATGGACTGTAGCCTACTAGGTTCCTCCATCCATGAAATTTTCCAGGCAAGAGTTATACTGGAAAGGGTTGCCATTTCCTTCTCCAGGGGATCTTCCCAACCCTGGGGTTGAACCCAGGTCTCCCACATTGTAGGCAGACACTTTAATGTCTGAGCCACCCACCAGTGAAGTCCCTCTTCTGAGGAAAGTACCTGTAATAGCAGTTCGGAGTTATTTATTTTTAAGAGGTGTTAGAACAATCAAAAAGTGGATTCTTCTGCAATTATTGACTTCAAAAAACATCAATCAATAGATGTATTTCTTCAAAGTTGCAGCAAGTCTAATGTTTTAAGAAGGTAATTATTATATGTGCTCTTAGTAAGCTAACAATAGAACTCAGAGGTAAGACATGTTTGCAAAATGAACACCCTCATTTAATGACTTTTTTAAAAAACTCATGTTCATGTGCAAAGTTGTCTTAATGTGGAATAAATCACTATATTATTTAGCTAAATGTTTTCACATTTTGATCTACAGAGGAAAGTAGTTTTGATGGTAAGCAATTAAATTAGGAAATTACTACTTGAGTACAGTTTAGATAATATAAATTTACTGCTCCATGCTTTCCTTCTGGGAATTTAGTGTAAAGAGTCTTACATTCTAAAACACTGAGTTCTACCAGGCAGACATACAAAATACCTGAAACCGTACAAATAAATAATTGAGACACAATAGAGTCAGTAAGAGATTGTTCAGGTCTCTAGTCAACGTACAGGAAGAACACGGAGTAGATTCAAGAATAGCATTGCTTTTATGGGCCTCCTGAGAAACCTGTGTGCTGGTCAAGAAGCAACAGTTAGAACTGGACATGGAACAACAAACTGGTTCTAAATCGGGAAAGGAGTACATCAAGGCTGTATACTGTCACCTTGATTATTTAACTTACATGAAGAATACATCATGCAAAATGGCGAGCTGGATGAAGCACAAGCTGGAATCAAGATTGCCGGGAGAAATATCAATAACCTCAGATTCGCAGATGACACCACCCTTATGACAGAAAGTGAAGAACTAAAGAGCCTCTTGATGAAAGTGAAAGGGGAGAGTGAAAAAGTTGGCTTAAAACTTAACATGCAGAAAACTAAGATCATGGCATCTGGTCCAATCACTTCATGGCAAACAGATGGGGAAACAATGGAAACAGTTGGAGACTTTATTTTCTTGGGCTCCAATATTCCTGCAGATGGTGACTGCAGCCATGAAATTAAAGAAGACATACAGATGACTAACAAATACGTGAAAAGATGTTCAACATCACTCATTATCAGAGAAATACAAATCAAAACCTCAATGAGGTACCATTACATGCCAGTCAGAATGGCTGCTATCCATAAGTCTACAAGCAATAAATGCTGGAGAGGGTGTGGAGAAAAGGGAATCCTTTTACACTGTTGGTGGGAATGCAAACTAGTACAGTCACTATGGAGAACAGTGTGGAGATTGCTTAAAAAACTGTAAATAGAACTGCCATATGACCCAGCAATCCCACTCCTGGGCATACACACCGAGGAAACCAGATCTGAAAGAGACACATGTACCCCAATGTTCATCACAGCACTGTTTATAATAGCCAGGACATGGAAGCAACCTAGATGCCCATCAGCAGACGAATGGATAAGGAAGCTGTGGTACATATACACAATGGAATATTACTCAGCCATTAAAAAGAATACATTTGAATCAGTTCTAATGAGATGGATGAAGCTGGAGCCCATTATACAGAGTGAAGTAAGCCAGAAAGATAAAGACCAATACAGTATACTAACACATATATATGGAATTTAGAAAGATGGTAATGATAACCCTATATGCAAAACAGAAAAAGAGACACAGATGTATAGAGCAGACTTTTGGACTCTGTGGGAGAAGGCGAGGGTGGGATGATCTGAGAGAACAGCAGTGAAACATGTATATTATCAAGTGTGAAAGAGATCGCCAATCCAGGTTGGATGCATGAGACAAGTGCTCAGGGCTGGTGCACTGGAAAGACCCAGAGGGATGGGATGAGGAGGGAGGCGGGAGGGAGGATTGGGATGGGGAATGCATGTAAATCCATGGCTGATTCATGTCAATGTATGGCAAAAGACACTACAATATTGTAAAGTAATTAGCCTCCAACTAATAAAAATAAATGAAAAAAAAAATACATGAAATGCAAAAAAAAGCAATTAAAAGATGCTTGCTCCTTGGAAGAAATGCTATGACCAACCTAGATATCATATTAAAAAGCAGAGACATTACTTTGCCAACAAAGGTCCGTCTAGTTAAAGCTATGTTTTTTCCAGTAGTCATGCATGGATGTGAGAGTTGGACTAGAAAGGAAGCTGAGCACCAAAGAATTGATGCTTTTGAACTGTGGTGTTGGAGAAGACTCTAGAAAGTCCCTTGGACTGCAAGGAGATCCAACCATTTAATCCCAAAGGAAACCAGTCCTGAATATTCATTGGAAGTATTGATGCTGAATCTGAAACCCTAATACTTGGGCAACCTGAGCAAACAACTGACTCACTGGAAAAGACCCTGTTGCTATGAAAGATTGAAGGCAGGAGGAGAAGGGGACGACAGTGGATGAGATGGTTGGATGGCATCACCAACTCGATGGACATGAGTTTGAGTAAACTCTGGGAGTTGGTGATGGACAGGGAAGCCTGGTGTGCTACAGTCCACAGGGTAACAGAGTCGGACACAACTGAGTAACTGAACTGACCTGAAATTGCTTCAGCTGTGTCTGACTCTTTGAAACTCTAAGGACTGTGTGCAACCCAGGCTCCTCTGTCCATGGGATTCTCCAAGCAAGAACACTGGAGTGGGTTCTCATTTCCTATTCCAGGGGATCTTCCTGACCCAAGGATCGAACCCGAGTCTCCTACATTTCCAGCATTGGCAGGTGGGTTCTTAACCACTAGTGCCACCTGGTCAGCTTTATGTTAACTGAACTAGGCAGGACTTGGTTGCAGGGATGCTTCTAGTTTAAGCTGAGGTCACTACCTTGCCCTAGCTATTGTAAATAGTGCTGCAATGAACATTGGGGTACATGTGTCTTTTTCAATTATGGGAAACTTATACATTCTTAAAAATCATTGAACTCCTCAAAGAGGTTTTAATATTGTTTATGTATACCTATATTTACTGTATTTGTAATAAAAACAACTTTAAAATATATTATTTATTTAGGACAAAAACACAAACCCATTACATACTGACATAAATATTACATTCTTGGGGGCAAAATTGGAGTTTCTAAAAGAAACAAAGAAAAAAGAATGCTTTATATTTGGCATATATTTTATACAGAAATATAAATATTTGCTATTTGACTTAATGAAGGCAGCTGGTTTTATATATCTTCTGCATTTAATCTCTTGATTTTTTTCCTTTGTGAAATATAAGAATAAAATTGGACCTTCTACAGATATATATTCAGAAAAAGTACAAGTAATATAATAGCTTTTTCAGCTAACTGTGAATATTCTTTGATCCTATACCAGAATTTGACAAGGAGAACTTCCTGGGACTTGTGGTATGAAATGTGAAACCAAATCAGTGATCTTTCTATGCATTGCTACATTAAATCTATTGGCTGATTTTTCATTTTGAATAGATCTTTTACCCATGCATAATATGTAACAATATGTCTTGATATTTGGAAAATATCAATTCATTAAGTTATGTATATTTTCAATTATTTCATATTTCATAACATGTTCTTTTTAAAATTATATGTTACTTCTAAGCTCACCATAAATGTCTTTAAATACTGGAAAATGATCATATTTATGGAAATGGACACAATTTTTCCAAAACTCCAATTTCTCTTGGTAACTATTTTTCCCTTTGGCAACAAATCCTGCAAGTTATTTTCCTCAAATTGATAAACTCACTTCATTTTCCAAAATATGTCTCAAATGCCTAAGTATGATTTACTATCATTTGTCTGTAAGTTGCTCTTTCATGCAAAAATGGCTTTATATGAGGTTAAAGTGGGTAAGTTAGCTTGCAACTCAAATAATTGCATAAGTACATTACTTTGAGACAAACATCCTACTTCAGGATGTTGCTAAATGTTTTATGAAAAATTCCCATATTAAACCTTAAAAGAATAAAATTAAGGTATTGACATTTTACACAAATGTATTATTTTTACACTTGTACCAAGGAGATATATAACTCAAATTAACCTTTTCATGCTGTAATCAAATGTACACAATGACAGTACAAGTTTTGACTACCTTGACTTGTACAAAGATGCCAGCAGTTCAGCCCATCATTGCTTCTGCATTATCAGCGCAAAAGTCAACACAGTGAAGAAGGCAAAGAATGTCTTCTTCCTGGTATGAAAACTGTTTTGACCTGAAAGGGGCTTGAGAATGCCCAAGATTTTATGATTCACACTTTATGAGTCATTGCACCAAAAGATGAACTGCATTTATGGTACAGCATTTTGTCAACAATTTTCTTAAATATACTTGTATTTGTTATTTTGGATCATTAAGCAAATTCAAAATGTTATTATGTTCTTCCCCAGGGTTGTTTTGTTGGCTTTGATCTAGCACATGCAGTTGGAAATGTTGAACTTCACTTACATGACTGGGGAGTTGATTTTGCCTGCTGGTGCTCCTACAAGGTATCAACAGACTAGTTAACATATTTATATCTTTTTAGTCCACACTAACATTAATCTAAATATAAAAATGGATCAGTGACCAATTTTAGGTATTTGAATTACTTTTCTCATTTCCTTCATTACTGTATTTTGTGACTTTAGTTAATTGTAGAATCACTTAATGAAAAGTATAGGTTATTAAGTTTTGTTATTTCCATCCTTTATAGAGTATTTATTCCTTTAATTCTCTAATTTCTATGAAAAAATCAGGAAGTTCTGGACAAAACCTCCATACTTAGAACTTAATTCAAATTTAATCTAGTTTTTGTTAATATGTTGGGAAATTTCTACATAATTTAAAGATAATTCTTATGGAATCAACTTTATATTGACATATGAAGACAAGTTTATTGACAGGGAGCATAGAAATAGAAGTGATTTTAAGCATTTTAAAAATATAATCTTTTATTATTATTTAAATATTTTGTGGCAAAATCATTGAAATGAATGATCTTTGAAATTAAATAACTGGCAGCAGAACTGAGCTGTTTTCTACCAGTTCGGGCAAAAACTAGCCAAAATAGTAATAACTATTTATTCCCAATTAATAATGCTGCACTTCATTGCTTTTCTTTGAACAAAGTAACCCCAAATTCTGTTTTATAATAAAAGTTAAAATAATCACACATTTTGATCTTATCAAAGCTGGTTTCATAACAAAAAAGTAAAATTATTATTTTTAACATATATATTTAGGCAAACCTACACAGTTTAATTTACTCTCAATCCAGTATTTAAATACAGGAGCAGGAGGTCTTGCTGGTGCCTTTGTCCATGAAAAACATGCCTATACAATTAAACCTGCGTGAGTACTATCTTCAGATTTTCTTTGGTGGTGGATAAATGAATTTGAATTAATTAGTGTGCCAAACTTACATGTGTTCTTTAAGATGCTATCCAATAAGAATCTGGGTTGATTATAACTATTTTATTACTCTGTGAACAATGATATGCTTTATCGGAAATAAATGATTTCCAAAGAGTTCACTTGGTTGAACAAGAAATTTAATCATAAAAGAGAAGCTTCAATGCTAAAAACGAGTCCCTGTAATCATGTAGAGCAGATGGTTTAATGCAAAGAGACTACTTAACTTTTTTTCAAAAATTAGACTTTAGAAAAGTCCGGGTTTCTCACATTGATGAATAAATCAAAGGCAACCAGAGCTGTGGCTAATAGAGCTTAAAAGTGGTATGTGATTATTAAGATTACATCTACCTTTAAAGCTGGAAACTTATAATATGGTCTTGTAAGGAATATCTTCTGTCCTAAAAGATTTTATAATCCATGAAAACTGAAGAAGCTGAACACTGAACAACAGACTGACTACATAAAAAGAAATATTCTCAATTTTTATATAGCACTCTTCGTTTTTTAGATCAAGTATAAATGCAAATGTGATACACCAACAAATTTAACATTTTTATTTGACTGGGGAACTGTTAAGTGTTTCTATTATTTTTATCTAGTATGGAGAAAAAAAATAATATTCTGTAAAAAAAAATCCTTTCAAAATTGTATCAGAATGTGTGTGATGAGGAGACTGTCTAGACTCCTAATAGGTAATATAATAATGTTTGATTAATTTTCTGAACCTTCTCAGTCACTGGCTGAATGGTATAATCTTTATGAGAATTGAAAGCAAATTAGTAACAAAGCTTGGAGCCCCTCACATTTTTGAGATTCTCTGCATATAAATCATACAAATTTAAGATGATTTGCTACAGCTTGTTTAATTATATCTAAATTTCTTCAAGATTTTAAAGTTTTAAAATTCAATAGAACATTTTTTTAGACAGATATTTGTTAGGCACTCATCTACCTTGAATATATTAGGTTTCTCCCCTTGTTCCAAATTCTGCAAAGAATATCTTAGCTATGGGCTTCCCTGTTGGCTCAGCAGTAAAGAGTCCACCTGCCAAGCAGGAGATGCAGTTTCAATCCCTGGGTCGAGAAGATCCCCTGGAGAAGGAAATGGCAGCTCACTCCAGTTTTCTTGCCTGGGAAATCTCATGGACAGAGGAGCTTGGAGGGGTACAGTCAATGAGGCAGCTCATGAGTAGCTACTCATGGCTACTACTATAATAACTAAACAACAACAACATTAGACTTCTCCCCTTGTCCCAAATTATCTGAAAAGAATGTAAAAAGTATATTATAGGACTACCATGTAAGTTTTAAAAGGTCTTTTTTTTTTCCTTTATAAAAAACCCCATTGATAACATTTTACCTAGCCTAAGTGTTTTCCACATAGATGGTATGTAAGGTATTGCTTGCGTTTGTGTGAAGACTCACCACCCTGAGCATTTCCAACTCTCCACTTATTTAAACTGCACTGGAGGAATCGGCAAAGGGAAGCAGGGGGATGGTAAGTGATGTACACAAACTCTAGAGAATGCAAGCATTGGCAGTTACACTCTGGTTTTACAGCCTCTCTGCTGCACCTCAGAGCTCTTTCACCATTATTTGCCCTTCATGGATGAGGAACAGGAGAGGGCAGAAGCGTTGCAGTGTGCCTGCAGTGCCTCATCCTGTACAATCCCAACATCCTCTAGACCCAGTGAGTGAAGTCGCTCAGTCGTGTCCAACTCTTTGTGACCCTATGGACTATAGCCTACCAGGCTCCTCTGTCCATGGGATTTTCCAGGCAAGAATACTGGAGTTGGTTGCCATTTCCTTCTCCAGTAGGTAAGTGTTAAGTCTGTGCTCCCAGGAGAAAGACCATGCAGACAGAGCAGATTTACATTCCAGCCTGATCACCCACCTGCTGGTCCTGAAGAATGTTCTTGATTTCTCAGACATCTCTTGATGTCTCTTGATAAAGAGAACATAAGCATCTACCTCATAGAAAGTTATCGTGAGATTAAAATGGGATAATGAATGTAAAACAGCACAGCCACTGAAGCATGATAGGTGATCCATACATCTAGGCTAAGTATCTTTTTGCCTTACTGTGAAGTTGCATGTTAACTTGTAGAATTTTGACAAGTAGAGATCATTTCCCCTCAAGCAGGAAACATACCCTTAAAGGTTATGGTTTGTGACCTTTGCGATATTAAAGAATTTTGTACCTATGGCCAAGCTCAGACTGACCCTGTAAGCCTCTATTCCTGAAATTCTCTCTTATACTGGCCTCACCATCTTACTGGCTCATCTGCTAATTATGAGTTGATTGAGATCTTTATATGTGTTCACTTTATATTTGTACAAGAGCCATGCTTGTACAATCTTCTACTTGTACAGTGTGAAAATCACATACTATTAACTTCTGTTGCATTTTAAGTATCTAGTTTGGAGATCAACAAGACTCAAATCAATCTGACACACATAGTCCTTTTTACAGGAAACCCTGGTTGCTGTTTCTTTGTTTATCAGTTGTTAAAGCTTCTTTTTATGTGATACTAGAGGGACTAGTTCCACTGGTACCAACTTCTACCCTAAGTGCAATGTAACTCCTCTTTTAACTTTATGAAGTAAACTTGTGCTTAAAAAAAGGGTGACATCTAGTGGCAAAACATGTTATTTCAAATAAATAGTACACATAACTTTCCTGGTCCATTCATTCTTTATCCCTGCTTAAAGTATAGTGTTTTGCTTTTTTTTTCCCCATCATTCAACCATATATTTACAGTGCGATAATCATGTAACCAAAGCCTTTGATAAAGAGGTAGGACAGGATGGAGGTGGAAGTTAGCATTAGGTGCATATTAGGTACAATGTTAAACAAAATGCATAAATGTTTAAGTTGAGAAGGGTACTATGGGAGTGGATCCTGGAACTTGTAACCCTGAATTCTGAAAGTTTAATATTAAGCATAAATTTCAAAATATTTTTTATATGATGTTCCCATTAGCAACTGGCAAATTACATCTGTACCAAGAAATTTCACCATTTTTTGTTTGTTTATTTAAATAAGCATTTTGGCCATCGTTCAAAATTGGTGACCTAAGACTTTTTCCAAGAAACCTTTGCCAATAAAAATAATGAGTAGAGGGCACTGTCAATCTACTGTATTAAGCATTATAATTCAAATTGTTAATCTCAAATATAATTTGACCTTTTCCTAGTTTATCATCACATTTTTCTCATTTCAGTATCATATTCTAAACCTTATCTGTAGCTAAGAATTATACTTAACAAGGACTGGTTCTGAGTAAATGTCATCTTGTGTTTTTTGTTTTTCATGTTTGACAATTTTAGTGTATACAGTTACTAATCATTGTTCTGCACTATGAAGGAAATACTTTTAGCTGTAAGAATTCAAACATTAGAAATATATAACCTTTTAAAAAAATCCTTCAAGTGAAAGCTTAATTGCTCAGTTATATCCAACTCTTTGTGACCCCATGGACTGTAGCCTGCCAGACTCCTCTGTCCATGGGGTTTTCCAGGCAAGAAAATACTACTGGAGTGGGAGCCATTCCCTTCTCCAGGGGAATCTTCCTGACCCAGGGATTGAAACCAAGTCTCCTGTATTGCAGGTCCTTAAAAATCTTGCATTTTTCTTTTAACTTTAAAAGTGTTGACCTAAAAATAAATAAATAAATAAAAATAAAAGTGTTGACCTTTCTGAAAAACTTTAGATCAATACTTAACCTTTTGATATTAGAAGATTCAAACATAGGTGAGGCTTGTAAAACGATTCTTTTGTAAAAGCCCACAGACTGCAATTCAAGACACCACCCATCGCTTCTTGGTTTTTTTTAGAGAGACTCTAGCAAGAAACAGGCGGAGAAGGCAATGGCACCCCACTCCAGTACCCTTGCTGGAAAATTCCATGGACGGAGGAGCCTGCTAGGCTGTAGTCCAAGGGGTCGCTAAGAGTCGGACACGACTGAGGGACTTTACTTTCACTTTTCACTTTCATGCATTGGAGAAGGAAATGGCAACCCACTCCAGTGTTCTTGCCTGGAGAATCCCAGGGACGGGGGAGCCTGGTGGGCTGCGTCTATGGGGTCGCACAGAGTCGGACACAACTGAAGCGACTTAGCAGCAGCAGCAGCAGCAGCAGCAGCAGCAGCAGCAGCTGCAAGAAACAGGAGTGAGTCATTAAGATTCTTTCTGTGGCTTACTTTTTTTTTTTTAACTCTATCCAGTGAAATCATAGATACTAGAAAATTGCTGTTCCTCACTTTCCATTCAGGCATAAAGAATCTTTCAAATGCTCTCATATATTAGATCTCCTGAAATTCTTACTTCACCTAGTATTTTTTTTTTTTAAGTTTTCTGAGTGGTCAAGAATGGAGCCTACTGATAATTTTTTGAAAATGCTAGAATTTCAAATAATGCCAACACATTTCCATAAACAGTTAGAGGTATTTGATTGAAGGCTTTAAGTAGAAATGACATTTTTAAGCCTTTATTAAGAGCTTGAGTCATCTCCTTTATTGTAATAAGTAATTTGCAGGTTAAAAAGAACCAGTAGAAGAGGCTGGCTGACATCAGTGCATGGGAAAGGCAAATTTTAGAACTCAGAAGTATAGACTATTACTACTATTATTATTATTTGGGAACTTAAAAAATAGACACATAAAACAACATAAGAAAGTCTAAGAAAGGATAAAAATAAGCATCAAGAAAATTTATAAAAATGGCTTAAAAATTATAAGCATCTTTCACGCTTGACCCAACAGAACAATTAATGTTATATAGAGAGATCATTTAGGGTGTGATGATGATATATCCGATTATACTTCCTTCTCCAGGCAATGCTGGAGAAAACCACAAACCCAAACTCATCTATAATTTAAACCCTGTTTTGGTTTCTGTGATTCTTTCTGACTTACTACTTATCACATCTTTTTCTAGTATCTATATAAGGTCTTGGTGTTAAAGACTGGGAGAATGAGGGAGTGTCAGTGGTGGTAGTAAGGTGGGTAAATTCACAAGACTCCAGATACTTGCAAATGGGATAGGCCAATATCAATATATTTCTCAGTGCAAGTTTTCACAGAATCCTTAGTTAATCTATAACTCAGACCTCCCAGGGCATTTATTCTACACATTTAGCTTGTTTCTGGAGTTGGATGTTCAGTATGAATTAACGTGGATGGCATCTTAGCCACAACTTCCTGCCCTATCAGACAGCCGTATTAAATGAACTTGGCCACCCCTTTGTCCTTAATGTTATCTCCCACAACCCTATGTGACCTCCCACAGCCCTAATCTTCCAGTGAATCATTTCCCCTTGCTTCTTCTCCCATGCATTTGATTGCTTTTCTGTATTTGATAAAGTTTACTCTCTCACTTTTTCATTGATTCTCTCAATGCCTCAACCCTTGGTCCTTTTAACTCAGGTGTATCTCATCCACTGTAATGATGTCAACAACAGACATTTGCAGAAGATACCAACTGTATTTCTAGCTTTATCACTTGCTTACTTTCTATCCCTTACTTTTATCTGATTGCAAATTGCAAGAGCTTCTGATTATCAAAGTATTATTCTAGTCCGGAAAGATACATGACAATGTAGGAAAGTAAAAACTGTGAACTACTCACTTATAAAATTAACCTTTACCAAACACTCTTTCTCAATTAGTATTAACATTTATCTCTATGCATTATGATAAAAAATATTTTGGTCTCTTGCTGATCATAGAATGTTATAACACAGTAAAAATTGTATGCAAATGAATTGTAAAGTAAAATTTTTCAAGAGATTCAGCATTTCATGATGCAAGTTATACTGAAAAACTGCTGAATCACAAATCATGAACAATGAGAATATGTTACAGTCAAAAGCATTAATAAATGAAGTAGAGGAAATTAGGCATGGTACTTCAAAATCAAATGACTGGAATATGAGGGATTAAGAGGAACTGATGAATGCTTCAAAACTTTTGTGAAAATGATCATCTTTACGCTCATGCTAAAAAGTTAAACATAACACAAAAAGATTCTAGCTTGCTACCATGACATTTGTCAAGTACACCAAAAAACATTTGATTTACTACTCATTCTTCTTAATATTTGCATATTATAATTTTAATGTAAGTTTTATCAAATTATAAATTAAATTTATTATACAATTTAAAGTTTTATTTTTCAAAAGCATCCCAATCAAAACTTTTATTTTTTCCTTCATTATGTACTACAAAAGTATGGTTACTGGTTTAAAATATATGTATTTTATTTATTTATTTTTTTTAATATTATTTTATTAGTTGGAGGCCAATCACTTTACAACATTTCAGTGGGTTTTGTCATACATTGACATGAATCAGCCATAGAGTTACACGTATTCCCCATCCCGATCCCCCCTCCCACCTCCCTCCGCACCCGACTCCTCAGGGTCCTCCCAGTGCACCAGGCCCGAGCACCTGACTCATGTATCCCACCTGGGCTGGTGGTCCGTTTCACCATAGATAATATACATGCTGTTCTTTCAAAACATCCCACCCTCACGTTCTCCCCCAGAGTTCAAAAGTCTGTTCTGTACTTCTGTGTCTCTTTTTCTGTTTTGCATATAGGGTTATCGCCACCATCTATCTAAATTCCGTATATATGTGTTAGTATACTGTAATGTTCTTTATCTTTCTGGCTTACTTCACTCTGTATAATGGGCTCCAGTTTCATCCATCTCATTAGAACTGATTCAAATGAATTCTTTTTAACGGCTGAGTAATATTCCATGGTGTATATGTACCACAGCTTCCTTATCCATTCGTCTGCTGATGGGCATCTGGGTTGCTTCCATGTCCTGGCTATTATAAACAGTGCTGCGATGAACATTGGGGTGCACGTGTCTCTTTCAGATCTGGATTCCTCAGTGTGTATGCCTAGAAGTGGTATTGCTGGGTCATATGGCAGTTCTATTTCCAGTTTTTTAAGAAATCTCCACACTGTTTTCCATAGTGGCTGTACTAGTTTGCATTCCCACCAACAGTGTAAGAGGGTTCCCTTTTCTCCACACCCTCTCCAGCATTTATTGCTTGTAGACTTTTGGATAGCAGCCATCCTGACTGGCGTGTAATGGTACCTCATTGTGGTTTTGATTTGCATTTCTCTGATGATGAGTGATGTTGAGCATCTTTTCATGTGTTTGTTAGCCATCTGTATGTCTTCTTTGGAGAAATGTCTGTTTAGTTCTTTGGCCCATTTTTTGATTGGGTTGTTTATTTTTCTGGAATTGAGCTTCAGGAGTTGCTTGTATATTTTTGAGATTAATCCTTTGTCTGTTTCCTCATTTGTTATTATTTTCTCCCAATCTGAGGGCTGTCTTTTCACCTTACTTATAGTTTCCTTTGTTGTGCAAAAGCTTTTAATATATATGTATTTTAAAAGAATTTTCCCAGTGTTTCATGCATGCTCAGTTGCTCAGTCATGCCTGACTCTGCGACCCCATGGACTCTAGCCCACCAGGATCCTTTGTCCATGGAACTATCTCAGCAAGCATACTGGAGTGGGTTGGCATTTCCCCCTCTGGGGGATCTTCCCCACCCAGGGATCAAACCCAAGGCGCCTGCAACTCCTGCATTAGCAGGCGGATTCTTTAAAACGAGTCGCTTAGTCCTGTCCGACTCTTCATGACCCAAGGACTATATAGTCCATGGAATTCCTCAGGCCAGAATACTGGAGTAGGTGACCTTTCCCTTCTCCAGGGGATCTTCCCAAATCAGGGATCAAACCCAGGTCTCCCACATTGCAGGCATATTCTTTACCAGCTGAGTCACAAAGGAAGCCTAGCAAATAATGAGGACTTCTAATATATCCATATATCTTTCCAATCTTAGGAATTCAGCATGATGAAGCTTCCATTTATCCTACTCCAACACAAATATCCTTTCTAAGGTGCTCACTGCTTTATCAAGTAAAGAGAATGTTTCTCAGTCATTTGAGGAGGCATAAGCAAATATAACCAACATTTATTTTCATATATGAAACCTTCATAGATAGAAATAAATATAGGACGTTGCTTTTTTTTTTTTAATCATACAACCCATTGGAGATGTTTCAATGGTTGAATAAACAATTTAAATGATAGGTAATATAGGGTTAGAATATGTGCCACAAGGCAATTCCTAAATAACTGCTGGGTGGATTCTCATGTATCACCATAGGAACAGTGAAGGGATAGATAACTCAGAGCTTCTTTGGACAAGCTTGATGAAGTTTGTGGTGAAATTTACAGATACTGTTCCTCTGCAAAATGGAATGCTATGTTAACTAAGTGCATAAATTTAAGTTGTTACTTTGAAAGCTGAATTTGTTGCCTATGAGAGAGATTTCACTCAATTAGTTTCATAAATTTAAGGAAGTATAATGAATTACTTAAATGGCTTTTCTTTAAAGGATATGTCAAGTGATCTTTTTATACACTTGATAGAATTCTTATGGAATCTGAGTTATTGACTTAACATTTAAAAGTCTGCCTGTATCATAATCTTGCTCTTTATCTCTTTTCTACAGTATTTTAGAAATTATAAACGGTAGTAAAAGCAGGTTTGCTTCATATTCTCACTTAGTTCCAGAGCCATGCTCGTGAGTGGCTTATACCTATGAGAAATCCTAGTCTCCAAATTCTCATTGTAAAGGATCCAAAGGAAGACAATATGATTGGAGAAAACTCACCTATGGATTCATGACACATAAATCATTCCTATCTTCACTCAGAAACCATTTTAGATCAATAATTCTAAAAGGATCCCTCACCTTCACAGCTTGACTTTTTATTATGCAAATCATCCAGATAATTTTTGAGTGTGGTGAATTTAAGCTGTGATCATAAAAATAATGTTTATGCACTGAGGCATGATCACATTCAAGAATAATTTCAATAAATAATCTGATTTTCTCAACTCAAGAGATAAAGGAATCCCGACTCTTAAAAGAAAACAGGAAGAGTAATTATCAGTATAAAACTACATTAAAGTCAATGTTGTCTGCAAATCAGTATTCTCAGATAATGATGACATAATCACTAATATGAGAAAATTGAAGTCCTTTGAAACCTCAAAATTTATTTTCTCTTAGAAAATTGCAGTCTAGTGTCCCTGAAGATTTATCAGGTCAGTGAATCCTTTAGACACAAAATGTAAACTTGTCAAAGAGCTTCAGCTCTTGTTTTAATTACTTCAAGTTTCGTCCCTAAAATGACCTTCAGAACACGAAAAGTTTCTTTTTTAATATAAAATATGAAGAGCTATTACTAAACTTCATTTGTTCTTGTTGAGAAAACACACGGATCCATCTGACTCTATAGGAGGTGCAGTGATACATGTTGTGTGGGGCGGCATGGGAAACTACTCACTGCACAAGAGCCCCTGGGTCCTGCTGCTTCCAGCACTGAGCTGGGCTGACTTCACAGGCCACGAGAAAGCTTGTGATGCACGACTCAAAACAAAGGTCTGAATTCCTATGAGTCAGTTTCTCTTTGGTCACTTGTTTTTAACTCCACCCCAGAGGATAGAATTTGATTGAGTAGAAATTATCCCTTTTTTCTGGTGTTGAGGTTTGTCTTCATCATGATAAGTTCATGTAAAGATAGATTGCCTTTACTCTCTTCTAAATCTCTGTCCCAATCAGATTTGGTCAAAGTCTCAGAAGATTTGGCATTAGTATGGAAACCTAGACAGCAAATGACCATTTGAATCTTTTTTTTTCCCTAAGGGTGCCTGTGATCTTTGTGAGAATTCATTTTAGTATGTCCAGTGTGATTGCTTGAAAAATTGACTATAATATAATTCTAAATGTTAAGGTACAGGGACATTGTCCTTCTGATCTTCCTTTATTATCATAATCCACAATGCCTGAGAATATATATATATATATATATCTTTATTTTGTTGTTGAATACATGGCTCTTTCTTTATTCTCAGCATAATAGACAAACCATCTTCTAGCATATAAAAGCATTTCTACTTTGCAAGTTACTCTGAAGTGAGTATGATTTGCAAAATACTGTCAAATTAAATATGCATTTCCATATGCTTCTACAAAGACTAAATATATCCATGAAAACCAGCTATAGACAACTTTAAAAATCCTTCGTGAGTATTTTAATCAACATTGCAAATAGTACTTTCTAAAGTCCTAAATTCAGAAATCTTGATATGTTTTGTGATTTTAGCATCAATATCACCAGATGATTATAAACCAATATTTTAAAATAATAATAGATTTCAAGAAATGATAAGCAGAAAATTTTTGTTAATGAAGCTTTCACACCAAGAAAATACTGATTTAGCTCGAGTAAAGACAACATACTATTCTGAATCTTCAGGAAACAGTTTTCAGTAACCAAAATTTATAATATCAGGAATTTTTGTAACTATGCTTATCATACTGTTAGCTCACTGGACATATTTTAACAAGGCTTCTTTTGAATAAGATTTGAAGATGTAATTGAATATGTATCAGAACCAAGTAAAGCACTCTCTCATAACGATATTTCCATATGACTGGGCAAATGAGTGGATGAAAAGGAATTGAATCCCCGTAACTCCTCAAACTCCTTTCCAAAACAGCATTAAATCAGTTGACTTAGAGCAGAACAATTGTGAATACTTTTTTTTTTTTTAACAAATTAAGAATTGATAAACAAGACCTTCTTTACTAACAGTGAGTTGGTAATATTTTACCTGTCTAATGTTATGGCCATATTGAGCCTTGAAATAGTCATGCTTGGAAACTCATTGCTGACAAGGAGTGAATGCACAGTTCACAAGCTGAAACATCCCATTTTGTCAAGATTTTCATCATCATTAGCACCTTTGAATCTGTTCTATCACTTAGCCATAAGTTTACTTTTCCTTCAAATATGGTCTTTACTAACTGCTTAGATTTAGATTCTCCCTGCTCCTTCTCTTATTTTTAGTTGAGTTCTGTTTTTGTTTTTTGTCATTTGCTATAGTTTATATCTACTGCTTTCCCTGATCATCTTTCCTATTCTAATAACAGCTTGAACTTTAGCAATTGTGTTCCTCTTTTCCAACCCTTTCTTCTCCTTCTGCATGGTAGCTTAGCAATATTAATGCTTCACTGTGAGAGATGACCTAAAAATTTACTGGGATACTTATATAGTGTGCACCCATGCTCATGTCATACCCAACTGACCTCACTTCCCTGAAGGCAGAGTTGCTCAAACCCACCCTTGTTTGCATTTGGCATCCTACTGGAATGCTTGCTTAGAAAAGACTGTCAGTGGAGGCTAGAAGAAACACCTTGGCCAATTACAGAGGGATAGAGCTTGGAATAACTAAAAAGAAAGATGGGGGGAAAAAAGCATATAATTGTACATTAAAAGAAGTTAATATTGTCACTGAACACTATGGAAAAATTTGGACTTAAAATCCTTTCAGACATGGCTGAATTATGTCCCTGTGCCACATTTACATTCTTTAAAGAAACATTTATTGAACATCTACTATAGTCCAGGCATTTTTAAAAAATCTTTTGGGTATATGGATAAATAAAGCAAAGAATCCTTCCTCTTATAGAGCTTACATTCCATTAAGGACAGCTGGATTATATTCAGAGCAAATTGCACGATACATTTGAAATTGATAAGTCCTATGGATAATTGGAAAAACAGGACTGAAAAGGGGGTATAAGAATACTCTGGAAAACTTGGCCATGCACAGAATTCAAAAGGCATTCAGGAAGGCTCATCATTGGGAAATATGATATGGATGAAGAGATGAAGGAGGTGAAAAGTGGGACAAACAATTATTTAGTGAAGAGGATTCCAAGCAGTGGAAGTATTTTATCAAAAGCTCAAAGACAAGAGTGTGTTGAGAAAGCCAGCATGGCTGGAACAGATTAAGCAAATTGCATATTAGTGAGACAAAATGGTCCAGGAAATGCAGATCCTTATACGGCAATGTAAAGACTTGGGATCCATTCCTATTTTGCCTGAAAAGTGGCATGATGTAGCAAATTTAAAATGATCATTCTGGTGATTTTCTTGGGAACGGGTGGTAAGAGGGTAATGGTGGACTTTGGGAAACCTGCTGGGGAGCCATTGAGGAAAGAAGACAAGAGTGACAACAATTTAAAGCAGGGGAGCAGCAGAGGAGGTGATGAGATGTTGTAGGCTTCTAGGGCTTCCCTGATGTCTCAGACAGTAAAGAATTCACCTGCAATGCTGGAGACCTGGGTTCGATCCCTGGGTTGGGAAGACCCCCTGGAGGAGGGCATGGAAACCCAGTCCAGTATTCTTGCCTGGAGAATCCCCATGGACAGAGGAGCCTGGCGTGCTACAGTGCATGGGGTCACAAAGAGTTAGACACGACTGAGCAAATGAACTGACTGAATGAACTGGGAGGACATAGAGAAAAGTTTGGCTAGAGGGACAGGAATGAGGGGAGAATTAAAGACTGATGTCTATTCAAATGATGCTGTTACTCAAATGGCATACCGTTGTTTCATTAATCAACTACAAACATATTTCTTGAGCATCTACTAGGCAAAGCAGTATGAAAACACCGGGAATTCAGAAATATCTTCTTGGAATTTATCATTCAGTGTGACAAGCAAAAGAGAGAGAGAAGTTGGAGAAACCTTTTGCTGAGGAGGTGATACATGAACTGACTGGAGAAATCCTAACTTTTAGTCAGACTGAAACTGAAAGGGAACAGTGGGGTGTTCTAGGCAGGATCATCGAGGTCCTTGTGTTTCAAGTTAGAAGTTTTGATTTTTATCTTAAAAAGAAAGGGGCTCAAGTCTCAACACCTTGCCAGGTCTTGGTTTGATTATGCAAAAAATAAATAGTTACACCTGGACATCTCTAAGATTCGCTTCCAGTTTTTAAACTCTGATTCTCCTGTAATAAATATGAAGCTTTGAAGAAAGCAAACTGCTGATAAGGATAACTCAGAAACTAAAACCAGTTTAATGGAAATCTATGCATCATCAAGCATATTGATGAGTCTGATGACCCTCTTCCCTTCCGCTTTTTTTTGATAATAGGTGGATACAGTAAAGCCCAGTAAGTTGAGACAAATTTGTAACAAACTTTACTGTAATCTTCTCATATTTGCCTTTTCTCAAGTATGAAAGAGTACCCTGTTCCCATTTCTTAAAGTTTAGCTGCCAAAAAATTTTATTATGGAAATTAAGACTATATAAAAGCGATGTGAATGAATAAATTTCTCATTATGTCCTGAATGAATAAATTTCTCATTATGTCCTGAATAAAACCACCTTTGAGGAACTTTGATTCTGTGAAACCTGATTATTTGATGAGGGTTTTAAGTACTACACTTTCACTTAAGGTTAGCTTATAGAGGTGAAGAAAGAAACTGCAACCCACTACAGTATTCTTGCCTGGAGAATTCCACAGACTGAGGAGCCTGGTGGGCTATAGTCCATGGGTTACAAAGAGTTAGACATGACTGAGTGACTAACACACACACACTAGCTTATAGAGGACATTAGGATATGACAGACATTCAAATTTATCTGCAATTGCTATTACAGATTTTGTTTAAAAATAAACAATTATGCTGTACCCCAAATGTTCTATTTTTTGTAATGCTGTAACAGTTTTGTTGATTCAACACATTTTTTGAAGTCATGTAAGCAGTAAGACAATTGTATTTAGTTCTAACTTGAGACCTCAAGAGACAAAGAGAGAAAGAAAAATAAGAGAAGAGGGGTGGTAGGGTAGGAGGGAAGAAAATGAAGAAGAGGGAAGAGAAGATGAAAAGGAAAAGGGGAAAAAGAAGAAACTTGCTCCCAATCAAGTTTACATTTCTAAGCACAGACTTAAATTATTAAATGTATGGTAATAAACTGCCAAATAAAAGACATTATGAAAGCAGTTTTTATGCAAATATACTTTCTTAGAAAAGACCGTGATCTAATTTCTTTATATGTTGGATTGTGTTCCAATGATTAATTGCATTTTTAACAGAAGTCAGGAAAACTGGGATAAGTTGTTTTGTTTAGTTTTGGTGAGTTATGGGGTGAGGAGAGGTAAGGGGCTTGCAGAACAATTTAAATTAATTCAGTGCATGAAATATTTAGGGATACATACTGGAGATTCTGCCATTAAAGGCTTGCTAAGGAGATCAAGGAGCATTTGGATGTTTCATTTTATAACTCTTAGCATCCAAAACCATATTCAGTGGATCCCTGGTGGATTCCTCTTACTGAATCTGAATATCACGTCTCAAAGATGCCTTTATTATAAGTGCTGCTTTCCATTTGATAATACTTATTTGAAAATCCTTTTAGGAAATTTATGATGTTCAAAGAACAAAAAGCCTATTAAAATCTTTACTTTCTATTATTTATTGGATCTCTTCCAACAACTTCTCTCAAAATTCTGCTAATATCTTCATTCCAAGTAAATTAATTCCCTGTTTGATTTTTAATTTTTGATGGCAAGAGATTAAAATTTCTACCCAAGTATGATGAGATAGCATCTTAATTGTTATTATTCATATTCAGCTCATAGATATGATGTATGAGCCTGTTGTGATAATAGCTCTTATAAACTAATTTAATGGTTTTTAATTTTACTTCATTAGCTTTAGAATATTTTCTTATTAGAATTCATGCTAAAGTTTCATTTATATTACATTTCTTTTGCATTTTGATTTACCTTTCCTGTATTCCAAGTGGTGAGGGTCTTAAAATGAATTTAACTTTCCCCAAGGTTTTTTGAAATGCATTTTGAGTTTGAATAAGTATTCTTTGAAATAATCATTTCTTTATTGACTTTAAACAGCCCCCATTTCATTTGTCGAGGCTTCAAGGTGTAATATATGATTGATATGCTTATTCAGATTCACTGTATTATATCCATCAGTCCGTCAGTCAGTTCAGTCACTCAGTCAAGTCCGACTCTTTGTGAACCCATCATTAGATCCATAGGTTCACACATTTTGAAGAAGAGGAAATGACTACAGAGATTATCAAAGATCAGAAGGAATAATTTTTTTTTTTTTTGCAGGAGAAACATTGTATATAAATAGAATGTGGCTGTCATCTAGCCCGGTGTTTTGCTAGGTCAGAACCCCAAGTGTAGTATTTAAGTAATCGAAGGAATATTGCTTTTTTTTTAAGAATCTCTGATGAATTAAAAAAAAAAAAAACCTGTCTCAGGTGATTTTGCATATGTTTATGAATATACTTGGTCATGATGGTCCATATCTACATTTGGGCTTCAAGGACCAATAATTGTTTTATCTTCAACTGTTTATACAGTCTCGGAACCTCAGTTTTCTCATTTGTATAATGAGGATGATAACACGATCTACATCATATGATTCTTTTGAAGAGTAAGCGATTGTTTAGAACTATGTCTGACTCATAATGAAATCTCAATTAACATTTGTTTTTGTTGCTCTCAGAATTAACAAAACAACTTTTGACAACCTAAATCAGGAAGAACCCATATATTCCTAAGTCAAACTCTTTTGGAGTGTTTTTACAATATCTTTGCTTAAGGTTTGAGGACAGTCAATCACTTGTTTTCACATTGTTCATTTTTATTATTTGGAAAATAATATGGGGAAAAGACTTTATCTCTCAAACATATTATCTTAATAAAATATGTTTTCCTTTTCTTATTTAAATTAACAATGGTTTTCAAAATTTTAATCTAGTTATGGTAAAAGTTATATGAATATGGGCTCTTATATTAAAAATATATCATTGATGGTGTTTATCATGAAAATATTCAGAATATTCAGAAATTAAAGAAGAGATCCTAAGATTTTTACTTCACAAGGAATTAAGTGTAAAAAGAAACTTTAATAAGACAAAGTGTCATTCTCTTGTTGTAATACCCCATTTAAGTTATTACTTTTTATCATGTAAAAGTATAGAGTGATTAAATTTAGAAAGCTTCAATTATTTTCATTGAAATAACATTTAGAATTTCATTAAGATTATAGATATGACAAACGATTACAAGAATATGATAATTATTAATATTTTATATCAGAATAAATATTCAATGAAGAAAAGCATCATATGAAAAATCAGTAACAGAGACAATTAACCACTACTGACTTCAGGACTCTGAAGCACACCCAACATGGAATATCTCCTCCATCCTATTTTTTCTTAATTGTAAGAGTGTCTGTATTATGCTTTGTTGAATTCTTCTGATGAATATTTTCTTCAAGTTATTGCTTTGGTAACAGAATTCAATGGTGTTACTGTCACATCTAGATATTAGACTTTCCTGCCATACATTTGATCCTCCGGCTCTGAAGCACTCTGACCCAGAGTGATAGTTATTAGGGAATTAGGGTATAAAAAGCCTCTATGAAGAGTCATTGTTTTTTCTTCTGTTGCTCTTACTCTGCTTCTCTTACTGAGTTCAATAACCAGGTTGATGAAACTGAAACTCCTCACCCTTTCCGAGTCTCTGATTTCATTTTTTTCAGTATTTCAATCCACTCAATATCTCACTCCTAACAAAATCTATCAACAACTCTGCCTTCTTTAGCTCTTGTTTGCTATCAAACATCTAGGTTTTGGTCCATTTTCCCTCTCTCAATTCTTTCCACTTTGTTATTTCACCTGAATCCATTATTCTTGATGTAAAGTCACAGGTCACACCCATAGTTCTTAATAGTGAGCCTCATAATGTCATGAACACCAGGAGGCAAAGATGGGGGACTATGCACCCACCCTTTGTTGAATTAATAGTTGTTTAATGAGCTTCACACCCATACCCAAAGACTTTAAGTTTTTTGTGGGAAGAAACCATTCCTATTTTAGTTCACTATACTATTTCTATCTTTTGCTTCTAGCAAGGTGTGTCATTAACTACTTTTGAAGAATTATTGAAATACAGGAAAACTCTAATAAGCCTGATTTTTTTTTTTAAAAAGGTAATTTAATTAGTACTATAAATGACAGAATGAATCACTTATAAAAAGCATCAACTCTAGCTTCGTGGTAACTTCCATTAAACTATTTTACTCTACTCTAGTTGAGTCTATTTTACTTTTAGCTCCTGCTCTTCTGCTCAGCTTCTAGGCACTGATGATCTCAGGTTCTACTAGGTTATTGGTTCGTTAAGATACTTGTTTTGAACTCCCTCCTTCAACTTCCTTCTGAGGATGTGTATCAAACACAGTTTCTAACTGTGGGTCAGTGTTCCTGCCTACTTACTGGGCAGGATATGGGCTTAACCAGCTATGTTCCTTTAGATGATCACTCAAACTCTGTAAGCCTTACTTTTTTTCAAACATAAAATGAGAGAAGCAATACCTACCTCAGCATGTTGTTGCAGATTAAGTAAGGTGACTGACACAATCTTGCCCACTTTTCCAGCAAGCAAGTCTTCATTTCTGCTCTTTCTTCCTTAGCAATTCACTATGCAAAAGCTTTGCCCAAACATGTCTTTTGAATAGGATTTCCTGTTGGCATGAGAAGAGATAATCTGATTACTCTGAAATGTTATATAGGGTTATATAATTTTCATCCAGAAGTGACATAGATGTAGGGGCCGAGGGTGATGAATGATAAAGAACTAGAATCTCCAATGGGACTAGTCCCAGTATCTTTTGTAATAAGCCACTGAATTATTGTTGCTTAGTTGCTAAGTCGTGTCTGACTCTTTTGCAACCATGGACTGTAGTCGGCCAGGCTCCTCTGTCCATGGGATTTCCCAGGCAAGACTACTGGAGTAGGTTTCCATTTCCTTCTCCAGGGGATCTTCTCAACTCAGGGATCGAACCAATGTTTCTTTCATTGCAGGTGGATTCTTTACCACTGAGCCACCTGGGAAGGCCAACCCACTGGATAGTAAAGCACAATTTCTTTAGTGAATAAATTCAAAAGAGGCATATCATCATCAAACAATGAGGCAACTTAGAAACAATTAAAATATTATATTTGTACTTTTTCCAATAAAAATTTAAAGTACTTTTATGGATTCAGTAAATAAAGCATAAAAATGGTGACTTGATCTCTGTTACAGAATCAGATCCAAGTATTTTTTTCTCTAAAGAAGAACATATTTTCCCTTTGTGTATTTACTTATTCTTTTCAGATATGGGTTATGAACATATCATCAATACTTTTAAGCATTGGCTATTATTTCCTCCTGTGATACCATGTTCATACACTAGGTCTTTGATGTTTCTGTCAGATATGCCCAGCAATCATAATTCATACTCTTGAATTTTTTAGTAGCACTACACAAAAATGACAAATACCTAGTCTTTTTAATGAATACAGAAAAATGAAAGAAAAGTTGCTAAATAAAAAAAAAAAGTATAGAAGTACTCTACCAATGTTTATTTTGAAGCCATTGAAAAAAATGGGGAAAAATGCCATTTTTTTAATGACCCTATTTCACAGCCACTGTATTTGCCTCAGATTTTTAAAAAGCATAATGCCAAGAGGAAATTTTTTAATTCATTTCCAACAGAAAGCTTTATGTGCAAAAGTGCTTATACATTGTTTTTTAATTTGTAACTACAGAAATTTTCATGAACAAACTGCAGCATTTTTCTTCTCTTTCAAAAGATAGAAGTAATAAAACAATAATCAATACCTCTGTACTATGATAGTGAATAAGTCTAATTCATTCAAGCTAAAACTCCTTTCTTAATTCCTTTTTTTATGCAACCATAATCTTAGTCTCAATAGAAAGGATGATATTGAGTTCCTCTCAGTACACAGCATAGTTCCCTACTGACTGAAAGAATAAGTTTTCAATAAATTCATATCATGATAAACATAAGTACCTCAAACAAACAGCACAGTGATCTTGCTTTCCCATTCACTTTATCTCATTGATATAGCTCAGTTACAGGTTCAAATTAAGATATATTCTGATTCTGAATATTTAATATGAAGCATGTGAAAACTTTAACAAAAATATTTTTCATTTTATAATTGATTCCAGTTGTCATCATAAATTTGGTAATTGTTTTAATAGTTGTAATGTCATCAGGTTATAAACTTAGGTACACAAGTAATTTTCTTTCTTTATTTTCGTTTATCAACTCATTTGATGCAGGAAATTCAATCTTGTAACTTGGAGGTATCCTTAATGATTTCTGTTATTTTTCTCAGTAATTTCAGAGTTTAAGCTCTGTCTGTTCAGAGTTTTTGTTTTGATTGTTTGTTTGTTTTGTTTTTTGTCCTTTTCTCCTTAGGATACCATTTAAGATTGCACAGGTGAGTGATGTACATAGACATAGATAAAAGAGAGATATCCAGTCCAAAGCCAACTCCTAAATCCATTAAATTGTGCCTGGAACACCCTTGGTCATCTGCTTTTATTACTACTGCACCCTCCAAGATGTCTATGGAACTATCATGACAATATGCCCTTTTTGTTTGTTTGTTTATTTATTTATTTTTTTATTAATTTTATTTTATTAGTTGGAGGCCAATTACTTCACAACATTGCAGTGGGTTTTGTCATACATTGACACGAATCAGTCATAGAGTTACACGTATTCCCTATCCCGATCCCCCCTCCCACCTCCCTCTCCACCCGACTCCTCTGACAATATGCCCTTTATCTCAAGTTCCATTGGGATACTGAATTTCTTAGTCCCTTCAATTCCCTTATCTGGGGGCACTGGAATTTCAGGATACTATCTTGGGTCTCTTGAGTTAATATGATCCTAAATTATAAGTAAAAGTGCTATCACAGGTCCATTCTGCTAACATTTTTATATGAAGACTACAGCACCAAACTGGCCTGGAAGAATTCTTACAAATGGTTAAGTTTGCCTAGTAGGTCTGAGGGAATATGTTGCAAGAATTTTTTATCTATAGATCCCCCCAAATGTATCTGGAGTTCCCACTGACTTCTCAACCATCCCAACTCCTATTGCCGAGAACTTAACTTGGGGCAGGGGGTATTTCAGTTCTGTATTAGGAGTATGAATCCAGTCTTTCTCTTCCCATTCTGAAGCTTCTCATTCCTCAGCATTCAGAATATTATTTTAATCATGGGAATCAAGAAATGGATTCTTCCATTCTCTTTTCTTTTTGCTGTTTACAGCATAAACTTTAAGCTGGGCTACTATATGAGATGGGATCATCAGAATTCCAAAATGTGTATATACTGCAAATCAGAAGCCTTGGCTTTTAAAGACTACTGACTCTGTATAAGTTTCAAAATCTTGTCTTGGAACTCAAGGATAAAAGGAGTTTGGGTACTATATATATCCTTTGGTGCTCTCTACCTAACAAATGAACCTAACACAATAAAATTTGATTCAATATAGATAAGAAAGTTTAGGAAAATATTTGTAAATGATGAGAAGAATTTTAATTAAAGCCTTCAAAGTTTTTCTCTTTTACCACCCCAAATATTTTTTCCAAACAATATTATGTCAGTCCATTATCCTTGAAGACAGACTTTTCAAACAAGGGAAACTGGCAATTAATACCTGACTAAAAATATCATTTTACTTATAAATATCACTATTTATTTATTTATAAATAGTATAATATAGATGGTATAAATACTGTTTATATATTTATAAATATCACTAAAACTCAACATTCAAAAAACGAAGATCATGGCATCCGACCCATCACTTCATGGCAAATAGATGGGGAAACAATGGACACAGTGAGACTCATTTTCTTGGGCTCCAAAATCACTGCAGATGGTGACTAGACTCGTGAAATTAAAAGCCGCCTGCTCCTTGGAACAAAAGCTATGACCAACCTACACAGCATGTTATAAAGCTTTGCCGACAAACATTTGTCTAGTCAAAGGTATGAGTTTTCCAGTAATCATGTATGGATGTGAGAGTTGGGCCATAAAGAAAGTTGAATGCCTAAGAATTGATGCTTTTGAACTGTGGTGTTGGAAAAGACTCTTGAGAGTCCCTTGGGCTGCAAGGAGATCAAACCAGTCAAATACTAAAGGAAATCAGTCCTGAATATTCATTGGAAGGGCTGATGCTGAAGCTCCAATTTTTTAGCCACCTGATGTGAAGAACTGACTCATTGGAAAAGACCGCGATGCTGGGAAAGATTGAAGGCGAGGAGAGAACGGGACAACAGAGGATGAGATGGTTGGATGCATCACCGACTCGACGGACATGAGTTTGAGCAATCTCCAAGAGTTGATGATGGACAGGGAAGCCTGGCGTGCTACAATGCATGGGGTCTCAAAGAGTCGGACATGACTGAGCAACTGAACTGGACTGAGAAATATCATACAGAGAAGGAGTAGAACCTAAAACAGCCTATAAATTTTCTAGTAAGCTTCAGTGTTTTATTCTTGATAAATCATTTGACAGTTTCAAAGTTGAATATTAAATGCATATCTAGAAATTTAGTAAACCAAATTTAAAAATCAGAAGATTCATTTAAAATCCACCTGCATAAAAAGAAAAAAATAAAAGTGGAAAAGGAAGGTGGTGGGAAATTTGCCCTCCTAGTCTATATATGTGTTGGGTCTTTGAACATGTTGTTTTGATTATCTGGAACACTCTTTCCTTTCTCTGTGCTGAAATATACACATTAGTTTGCTTATCAGAGCCTCCCCTAACCATCACCACCCTGGTTCAGCTGTCCTAACTCATACTTCCCCTATCAACCATTTACAACACCTCACATCATTCGCATTAAAAACACTCTTCTACAGACATTAAGAGCCGGTGCCTGATCTCATGAACTTACATTCTAGTTGACAAAGAAAAAATTAAAAAGCTAATTATTTAGTTCATAAAAATACTATACGTCCTATCCTAATATATCTTTATTTTTTGGTTTCTGGTCTCTTGTAATCATTCCCTTTTGGGACACAGAATGCTTTTTTATTCACCTCTGATGTAATGAATATATGATATTTTACAATATAGATTTACCATAATTTATAAAAACCAGTCTTTTATTGAAGAGAGTTTAGGCTATTTTCAACCTTCAATTATTATTGTACAATGACTATACTTAACGCATAATTCACTTCATACTTGGACAAGTTCTTCTGGAGAGCTAAACTCCAAGAAGTAAATTTTCCAGTTCAGAGAGTATGTATATTTGCAAATTCCACAACTGTTATTCATTTGTTCTCTAGAGGGGCACATCTATAACACATATTCCAACAAGAATACATGACAGTAACTTATAAAATGTGTTAATAGAGTTCTAATAAAACTTTTGAATTTTTGTCACTTTAAGAGGTGGGCAATGGTTATTTTTTGTTGTTCAGTCACCAAGTTATGTCCGAATTTTTGTGACCTTGTGGACTGCAGCATGCCAGGCCTCCTTGTTCCCTATTATCTCCCAGAGTTTGCCCGAGTTCAAGTCCATTGCATTTCAGTGTAACTTTAATTTGTATTTTTCTTAACAATAAATGGATGGCCCTTTTAAAAAATAATTGAGAGCCATTTCCTTTTTCTGTCTATGTTGGTCATTTTTCTTGGGCTGTTACTTTTGCATTATGATCTCTAGCTATTTTTATACTAGAAAGTTTAGCTTCTTGTGACCTAAGTTGCAAATGATTTTTAAAAAATAGATTGTCATATGATACAACTTTCTGTTATGATTTATTGGTCTATGGAGATGATTCTATAACTTTCTCTTTAGTTTTATTAATATGATGAATAGTATATTAATAGATTTGTTCTTGGTTTTCATTTTGACATTTTATAATGTTGTAATGCTTTATAGAAATATTCAACTTCATTGCTCTTAGTTTTGGGGATGTTTTAATATTATTTATTTTCCATATGGCATTAGAATCAGCTTGCAAGTCCTAAATGAAAACAAATAAAATCTATTTGTATATTTTACTGGGATTATTTAAGTGTATACACCAATTCGAAGAGAACTGACTTTTTTCTTGATGTTGAAAATTATTCGACTTTTTTCTTCTTGTTCAGATTCAGGAATATTTAAAAAATTTTATGTAAGTCTGAAATATTTTTTGTTAATATGTCAGTTTGCTTTCAATTTCAATATTTTAATTTCACTTTTAAATTTAGTTCTCATATTAATTTGTTAATAGATATTTAGTTCTCATATTAATTTTGTACCAGATTACCATGCTAAACTATCTTTTTGTTCATACCAGGTACACAATTGTATAATTTTAAAGCAGTGATAATTGACTATCTCTTTTTCAGTTTTTAGCTGCAAAATATTAACATTAAAGAAAGCACCTTTGGTGTTTCTCCATTAAGTCCAGGTGTGACTTGGATGTGAATAAAGCAGAAGCTAAAAATTTTAACATTTTGGCCATAATTACATATAAATGCCTGCAATATATATTTATCCTACGATCAAACAGACTCTAAATATTGTTATCTCTATTTTATAATTTTGAATATATGTTCTTTCAAATATGACTTTTTAAATGGCTATAATATTTCATAACATAAACATCATATAATTTATTTTTCTCTTACAAGACACTGGGGCTTCTATGACACTGTGAATAGTACTGTGCTCAGTGTCGTAGCGCACACATTTAGTGTACTCCACATAGTCTTTTGCATAAACCTGAAAAAGTAAAAGTACTGCGAAAACTAAACATAGCTTTAATTTATATTTTTAAACTGTACTCCATAAAAGTTTTATTACTTATTATGCTCATTATTGAACAGAGTTTACTTTCTACTGAGTCCTTGATGAAAAAAAGACATCTAAATTTTAAATAACTTTGCCAATTTAATATGTGAGGTATGTTTTCATCTTTGTATGGTTTCATATTTTTTAATTTTCACTGACATTGAGCTTTTTTCTTCCTGGAATTCATGGAGCATTTGCACTTCTCTTTTTATAAATGTCCTGTCCATGCTTTGTGACTGGGCAGCTTTGGGGACACTGCCCTTTCTCTGATGAAAAAACTCTTCTTGCAAACTCTTTTAAATGTGGCAAACAGCATCCTTCTCCCCATCATTGGGTCCTTTTAATTTTGTCTGTCTTTTTAATACAGAATTTTAAATGTGTATTAATATATGATATTATCCTTTATATTTTATTTGGTTTTCATAGAGATTTTACTTTTAAAAATCAAATAAGTATGTGAATATATTTTCCTCATCTTTGCATTTTTTTCAAATGTTATATTTATCTCTTATTATATAATTGTATGATCTGAGGACCATTTATATTTTCTGTCATGTTCCACTTGTCTCCCTGATGCTTCTTGTGACAGTACTATACTCATTTATTTAATGAATTTTGTAATATGGGCTTCCCTGATATCTCGGTAAAGAATCCACCTGCAATGCAGGAGACCCCAGTTCGATTCTTGAGTCGGGAAGATCCCCTGGAGAACAGACAGGCTACCCACTCCAGTGTTCTTGGGCTTCCCTTGTGGCTGAGCTGGTAAAGAATCCACCTGCAATGCGGGAGGCCTGGGTTCGATCCCTGGGTTGGGAAGATCCCCTGGAGAAGAAAAAGGCTACCCACTCCAGTATTTTGGCCTGGAGCATTCCATGGACAGTTCATGGAATCACAAAGAGTCGGACATGACTAAGCAACTTTCACTTTCACACGTAATGTAGAGCATATTCACCTTTATACTCTGTTTCAAAATCTACTATTTTTAATCATGTATTCTTTATAAACATAAAAAAAATTATCAACTTAAAAAAAAGTACATTGGAATTTTTAATTTTGGCAGTGTTAAAACTATTATTTTATTTAGGAAGAGTTGATTATATCAAAAATACTGTATTTTTCTCTCTCTCAAATTTTATATTTTCTTCATACTATTGGTAATTTTAATCTAATAAGCACACACACATACATATGATTTTTCCTCTATATTTTACACTTTATGTCTGGCCAATTAACATTCTTATGAAACTCTGAAAGTAAGAAATTTATTCACAAAGTTATTAAAATTTCAACAATTTAGAGGTCATTTTTATGTCATTTCTCTTTAGGACTCTATTGCAAAAAGAATACATTACTGTATTAATCACTTTTCTTTTTTGTTTTCAGCAGTTTTAAAATCTAAAGAAACAACATTTTTGTTCATTTTATTTTATATTAAACAACAAGGTCATTAATTATAGCTCTTCAGATTATCTAACTTTGCAAGTATATAACCAGTAATATGAAAAAATTGATTTTTATTCTCTCTCCGAGGTTATAAATATTGTCTTATGATGTCACATAGCATTTACATGCTTAAGTATTTGATGACTGATATCACAAATAGATTTTATTTTTTTCCCATTTATTTTTATTAGCTAGAGGCTAGTTACTTTACAATATTGTAGTGGTTTTTGTCACACATTGACATGAATCAGCCATGGATTTCCATGTGTTCCCCATCCCGATCCCCCCACCCACCTCCCTCTCCACCCGATCCCTCTGGGTCATCCCAGTGCACCAGCCCCGAGCACTTGTCTCATGCATTCAGCCTGGACTGGTGATCTGTTTCACCCTAGATAATATACATGTTTCGATACCGTTCTCTCGAAACATCCCACCCTCGCCTTCTGCCACAAATAGATTTTAATATGAAGGCCCAAGAGTCCTATATTAATTCTGTCTATATTTATAGACCAAAATATCTAATGTTACTAATTATGTTTTAGGTTAGTGGGATGGTTCGGCCATGAACTAAGCACCAGATTTAATATGGACAACAGTAAGTGTATTCAATTTTACTTCACAAGTCATTTTATTTTAAGTTTATTTCAGTTTTCATCTTTGTATGATATGTAATATGCATGCCTCATGGAGAGTGCACTTTGAAAATGCCACTAAGAATTCTTAAAATAAGAAATGACATTTCCTCAATGTAAGACTAAGTATTCATAGATTTTAGTATGATTTTGAGTCTATCCTTTTATAGGGAAATAAGAGGAAGCAAAATCTAAAATACAGAATTCAGGTCTCACCAATATGGAGTACCGAAACCATCAGACAGTGGGGACAGAAAGGAATCATTGTCTCAGAGTCAGGCCCAGAGAGACAGGTATCAAGCCCATTTTGCTGTTTATTGGTTTTGTGATGCTGTACAAATTTGATCATTTTGGACTTTTAATTTTTTTCCTCATGTATCTAATGTGAATAATAATATCTATTTCAGGGTTTGTTCTGAGGGTAAAACGTTCACAGCTGATAAACCAAGCAGCATACTAATTAATAAATGTTGTTTTATCCCTCTTTTCCCAAATTATTCTCCTTTTGTGGCTTTTGCCACAAGCATGCGTATGTGTGTGCTAAATCACTTCAGTCATGTCCAACTCTGTGCAACCCTATGGATTGTAGCCTGCCAGTCTCCTCTGTCAGTGGGATTCTCCAGACAAGAATACTGGAGTGGGATGCCACGCCTTCTTCCAGGGGACCCTACCCCCTCCTAATGGATCAAACTTGCATCTTTTATGTCTCCTGCAGTGGCAGGCGGGTTCTTTACCACTAGTACCACCTGGTAAGCCCGCTTTCACCACATACCAAACAGTAACCCCAGTGGCTAGAAATTAAAGTACATAATTAGTGCAGGGAGTTTTTAACTGCCCTACTTCTCTTTCCTTCCTGAGTGACTTTATTCTTCCATCACACGGGATACAGAAAACTTCCTAAATGTTCTGTGAATTCAACTTAAACTTGATCCTTTAGACTGCTTCCAATCCTGAGATTTGATGTTACATATATACACATTTGCATCGACAAAGATGCAAAGGATAAAGATGGGCCCTTTGAGTCAAATCAGGAAAGCTATATTTTTTTTAGCTGCTGAAATCATGAGCTCTTTTATACAGTTATTTAAATTGTTTGTAATAGGTTTTCTTATCTGTAAATGAGGAAACTGGGTTAGACCAGGAGTGGGCAAAGTGTTTTTTCCTGTGAAGGTTCAGACTGTAGATATGCTAAGCTTTGGAGGCTAGGGCAAGGTGTGCACTATGGCGAGTGCACAGCTCTGCTACTGTGGTGCTAAAGCAGCCATAGAAATACATAAATAAGTGGACAGGGCTATGTTCCAATAAACTTTTATGTACAAAAATAAGGAGTGGGCCAGATGCGACCCATAGGACGTAGTCTGACTAGCCCTCAAAGGAGATCAGTCCTGGGTGTTCATTGGAAGGACTGATGCTGAAGCTGAAACTCCAATACTTTGGCCACCTCATACAAAGAGTTGACTCACTGGAAAAGACCCTGATGCTGGGAGGGATTGGGGGCAGGAGGAGAAGGGGACGACAGAGGATGAGATGGCTGGATGGCATCACTGACTCGATGGGCATGAGTTTGAGTAAACTCCGGGAGTTGGTGATGGACAGGGAGACCTGGTGTGCTGCGATTCATGGGGTCGCAAAGAGTCGGACACGACTGAGTGACTGAACTGAACTGAACTGAAAGACCCAGAAAATTCTCTCACTCTAGTATAAGTTTTCAGTTTGCTCTAACTAGTAATTTTAACTCTTGGATTTAACTTGCAACTATTCAATATAATTAATTATACGAGAATATTGTCTGTTATTAACTTACCTTTTCAATATATTCTTAGGCAGATCACTTTTGTAAACCACATTTTTTCCTCATTTCTAAGAGAAGTCACTTGATGTAGTAATTCTAGTGTTAAAAGTCACCTTCATACATCATTTCATTTGTAATATCCTCCAAAAAATGGAGGATTTTTGCCTTTGGAGGATATTACAGTTACAAACCATTCAAGTCTTGATATTTTGCTGCCATTGACAAGGTTTCTGATGTGGAGGCCTCTGCGGACCGTGACCATGGAGACTGCCGGCTCCATGAGGTCTCAGAGGTGGGCATGAGGGCGAGGTTTGCTGCTGCATCCAGGCCTGGGCCCGGCTGCTGGACGGCCGCAGCGAAAGCTCTGGGGTTCTGTGGAATGCAGCCCTGGGCCCCGGTCCACCTGCCAGTCCCGAGGCCTGAGGCACCAGTCCGTCTCTCACTGTGCTCTGCTTACAAGCACCGCTGCCAGGCCGACTCTTAAAGAGCGGGACCTCTAACTGCCTGCTAGGAACCTTGCGCTAGAAGCTGAGGCCCACCCTGCCCCTATCACGGGGGCAGACAGGATGGAAGTCACAGGTGGAGGAAAAATATACCAGGATTTTAGGTCCATCAAGTTTAATTATCTCAAAAATCTTGGGAATAAAAGCTTTTAAGTCTTACATTTTTTCCTTCTACTTTACTGTCATTAAAAATATCCATAAAGGACACTTTTTAGATACATCCTATAAAAGTAATATTAATTTTTCAGAACTGCAGTTAATCCCTGGAGTCAATGGATTCCGAATCTCGAATCCTCCCATTCTGCTGGTCTGTTCCTTACATGCTAGTTTGGAGGTAAGTGATCTATGCGTCAAACCTCCCACATTGTCACCTTTCTCTCTATCTGACTGTGACATGCTGTCATATTTTATCTGTTAATCAGCTAGATTGATATGCACTGTGGATAAACGATGAACAAAGGACAGGGTTCTCCTTTAGGACAGTGACTGTGCTTCATGTCACCCTTTATTTACATCTCCAGCCCCCAGCACAAGGCTTGGCACAGTGTTGGTACTTAATATTCAACAGAACTTAGTTGAGGTGACCGTACATTTAGTTCCACCTAGAATTTGTGTGAACTTGAATGAGTCACTGGATCTTCTATTAGTCTTTCCAAATGGAAAATAAGCCTGAAATATTTAAGTCTTGATTAATTCACTCATTCAAACATTTATTAAAAAACTATCATGTGTCGGACAATGTCGTGATTACTGGGGACTCTCATTTCTTCTAGTTCTGTGAGTCAGTGAGCTAACAAAGTGTCATATGACAAAATTATAGGAGGACTTACTTTAAGGGGTGAGGGAGAGTATGAATATAGTCAGAGTAAAGCAGAGACTGAGTAAGTTTGTCTCATGAGGTAGAGTGCATTTTCCCCCTTATTGGGGTTTCCATGTCATTATATCCATGTGTAATCTTTACTGTTACTGGCTTAGTAATTTAAGTTCATTCATATTTTTACTTGAAAGTAGTCTCACTCTAAATTATAATACCCAAATGGTCAGTTTGGATTTCTAGACATGCATATGTCTATTATTTCTATATATCTAGGTACTTACTTATAACTATTCATTTATACACACATATAATGCATATATATATGCATATACATATACATATTGTATAATTATTTGGATATCAGATATTCATTAGTTTCAGACTGAGACAAAAATTTATCTAAGTAAATATATATTGTTAATAATTATATACTCTATAATAATGAGCTTCCCCAGTGGCCCAGTAGTAAAGTATGCCTGCAATACAGGAGACACGGCAAGGGCCTTGGGTTCAATCCCTGTGTTAGGAAAAATCCCCTGGAGAAGGAAATGGCAACTCATTCCAGTATTCTTGCCTAGGAAATCCTATGGACAGAAGAGCTGATGAGCTATATAGTCCACGGGGTTGCAAAAGAGTTGTCAGATACAACTTAGTGACTAAAATAATAACAAATATGTAATGGTATTAATACACATATTAAAGAAATGCATATTTTATATACATAAAGTAAAACATATTTTAAGTAAATATACATGTATATTTCTAATAGAGATCTTAAATCTGTAGACATTAAAATAAAAATTTGATTTTTTAAAGGTATTGAAATCCTCCTAAAATCATCTAGTTTAGGAAATTCTGTTGTGCCGTATTCCAGCATGAGTGACTGGATAAAGACTTCCAAACCTAAAATTCTAGAACTCTGTGACAATTCACAGCAGCTTCTCATTCTGGCCACTGGACGGCAGTGTCAAGTTCCTCTGTCTTTATACAGTTTCACCACTAGATAGTAGTAATCAACTCGTTTCATTTCATCCCAATTTTAAAAAACACCTACTCAGTGTGACCACTAGATGGAGCTTGTGCTATTTTCAGGTTTTGGCAGATTTTTCTATTTTGAGTTGAAATAGACCCAGTAACAAGATTTCTGTGATACAAATTATATTTAGGGAGGGGTGGGGGAGTGATTAAATCTGCTTGGCAAAACAAATAATGATATTTGATTTGTTTTTAAAATAGTCAACCTGAGGAACAGTTCCATTAAACTTTTTTTTTTTTTAAAGAAAATAACGTTTTGCATACTTTGCAAACTTATATCAGGGAGAAGATGAATTATTAATACAATAAGGAGAAAAGAAATAAGGCAAAAAGGCATACCTTAGAAAGAAGTAGCACTTAAAGTTATTTCCTCTGATTCTACTCATCTTTGCAAATTATTTCCTAGCCATATCTAGAAATTGTCTTTTAGACACTATCAGTTCGGTACTCTTTGCAGTGGACTGACTTCAGTATTCACCTCTTCTGCAACAGAAAAAAACAGATTCCTATTTTCCCTACCAATAGTTTTGCTCCACACTGTATAACACTCACCTAGATATGGTTTTTATTCTCAGCTGGAATCTGAAAACAGATGTATCTTCTACTTTAATAGCTAAACTTAAACTTAAGAAAAGGACCCTAATGCCTCAGAAAAAGGATGTACACTTCTCTTGAGTTTCTCATCACTTAAGTATTTCTCTGTAGCCTCATGGAAATACCTTATTAAATAATTCACTGTCAAGGCTATGTTTTTACCAAAATTATCTTTAAATAATCAAACCTTGAGTTAAAGAAAGTATTTTTGAAATTCTTACTCCCCATTATAAAATTGCAAAATTCTGAAATTACAAAATAATACATTTCACTGTTTCCCTTTCTCTAGGTAACTGTTAAACTGTTGTACTTTCTAAATGTTTCTGAATTTGCTATATGACTATCAGTGAATTAACAGATTCAGCACTTAGCTTATTTATTTAAAAATTTTGCATATAGGAGATAAGAAGTTGAAGTTTGAGTAAGTGAAAGAAATAAACACACAAATCAAACTACATTTGTTATCTCTACTTCCCTTTAGAAAAATATTCTTACACAATAAAATGCCAACTGAAGGACAGATTTTTATACTTAAGAATCGATGTCTATTGGGACTTCCCTAGTGGTCCAGTGACTGAGACTCCACGCTCCCAATGCAGGGGGTCTGGATTTCCTCTCTGTCAGGGAACTAGATCCTAGAGGCCGCAACTAAGAGTTTGCATGCTACAACTAAAGACGCTGCATGCCGCAACAAGGACTGATATTCCCATGTGCGAAAACAAAGATCTGGTACAGACAAATAAACAAATATTAAATAAAAATTGCAAAAAACATGAATTGATGTACATGGATATGATTTCAGATTTGTAATACAAAGAATTTTTTTAAATTAGTTATGGCATTGTTCACAATGTGTATTTGATTGAGGGATATGATGAAAAATAACACCTGATTATAATCAGTTTCAAACTGTTTCTTTATACTGTTGCCTATTTAATAATTTATGCAATAATTTAAAAAATACTGTGGATAAAGAGGAAGAATAAAGTAGGAAGCAGGAGGCAAATACTCCATCCCTTACTGGGACACTAAGTATGACCTTAAACAAATGACAACTACTCTTGAATTCATTTGCCTCAACCTTTTAATGAAGATGTTTGAACCAGATTAATTCAGAGGTCACCTCAATCTTCCAATTAGTAAACATGACATTAAACAACACTTATGTTTTATTTTGAAGGGTTCTATTTATACATAACAACAGGTAGGCAATATAATTATTTAAATAGCTTCAAAATATAAAATTAGAGCATTCAATTAAAATATAGGGCAAGTCAGAAGAAATGTACTCTGCATTCCCTCAGAAAGTTATTAGGGACGCAATTTAAGAACTTAAGAGCTGAGAACATCATGTTATACTTATTTTTCCTATTTAAAATTATCCAACTTTTCTAACTTTGGATTTATTTTAGCTAGTAAGGAAAATAACCCAAGTAGTGGAAATTCTGCCAAGAAAAAAAGCTGAATATTTTCAAACTACACTTTTCATTTTTCCTAATTAAAAAAAAAAAAAAAAGATTTCCACAGTGTTGAAAGCACAAAAATAATGAGAAGCAAAGAAAAAAAGGGGGGGGGGGACATTTAGTCTACTTCACTGTTAACTCCTATTATCCCCTCTTAATATTTTTAACTGAGGCTTCTGAAGAGACTTTTACACTCTGTGAGAAGAATTTAAAGCCACCTCAGAATGCAGCTTCTCTTGTTATGGTTGTAATGTGGAAAATAGTTTTCCAATTAAATGTTATTCTATTATTAACAAAGAGTACGTTAAAACCTGATACGTTAAAATTACTTAAATAATTAAAATGTCTTCAAATTACTATGAATCTCCAAAGAGAAGCTTGGAAAGATTCCTGCTTTTGTTTTTGTTTTTTTTTAATTCCAAGCCTGACAGTCAGACCACTGGGTGGACCACACTTTATCTGTCCTTGTTCCTGCCTTCTGTGAGAAAGTTGGTTCTTGAATCAGGCTCTCTGATCGCCATTTTGTTTTACATAGGAAATGAAGAGATGCCTCCTACCAAACTCCATGTAGTGAGGGCTACCCGAGTACTAAAGTAGAATTTTTTGCACTGAATATGTCGGATATTAGCTTCTACTTTCAGCTGAACTCTTCTCGGGTTGCAGACACAGTCCATGAGGTCTGGTTGGGGAAACAGACAGATACTTTTCTACTGTCTGATCCTCCTCTCTTCTTTCAATATAGTAACTTAAATATAACTCCCATCTTCTCCTTCAGCCAAATACATACCCTCTGCAATAGGTCAAGAAAATCTATGACTGGACAGTTTGAGTCCTATTAGAATGCCTACCCACACATGCCATGTATATATATAGAAAGAACTATTTTCATAGACTTCATAACGTATAGATATCACCAAATGACCCTATTTTTGCTCTGTGACCTACCATGATACAGAAAAGGGACATTAAGTGGCCTGCTAGTGCATCATTCTCTGTTTGCAGTTCATTCAGTTCTTACATGTAGGATATATTTTGAAACTCTACTTGACCTTAAGAGATAAGCTAAAAAAAGCATGTCTGTTCTGACCTCTAATGTTCCAACACCAGTTATTGTGTGCCCTTGTCACTCATCTTAATATAAGAAACCTCAAGAAGCAAGTGGCAGTATTTTCACACCAGTGTTAAGAGTTTAGCAGCAGAAAAAACCGATGAAAGAAGAAAAAAAGAAAGACGAAATGCTTTGGTAATATATAAGCATTATCTAACATTATTTGCTTTCCTGCCTGACAAAATTTAGCATCATTTTTAACTCCCTGTTTTCTTACTGTTAAACTGAAAGAGATTTAGGAATTGGTAAAACGATTATGAATAATATTGGTAACATTGCCTTCCACATAAGCACTGGACTGTTACTGTACTTTTTTGTGGACTAAACAAACTTTATACAGGAATAGAAAAAAATCTTCTTGATTACAATTGTATAAAATGTTTGCAGGAAAAATTCTGACGTTTATAAAATTTAAATCCATTTATTAAGGTATGTTTTACTTGTACCAATTATATGAAACTAATTTAAAATAGCTCTGAAGGAACATTATGTTAACTTATTTTTTTCTGCTTTTGCAAGTATTGTTTAAACAACATTTGTACAGCTATTCTATCACAGAAACTTTGTGTTCAGTTTTTAATGGCAAAGTATTTAAAAGACATGTTTTTTATGAAAAGATGAGCTAAAATGGGATGTTTTATTAGAAAGGTCAGAAGCGGGCATTTCCTTTTTATATGTGATTTACAGTTAATTTTTACTTTATAAATCAACAAGAAACTGTGAACCTGATTGTTTCTCATTCTGCAGATCTTTAAACAAGCAACTATGAAAGCGCTGAGGAGAAAATCTATTCTGCTAACTGGTTATCTGGAATACATGATCAAGCATTACTTCAGCCAGGACAAAGCAGAAAGCAAGAAAACAGTGGTGAACATAATTACTCCATCCTGTATAGAGGAACGTGGCTGCCAGCTAACCCTAACATTTTCTATTCCAATAAAACACATTTTCCAAGAACTAGAAAAACGAGGAGTGGTTGTAAGTGCATCTCTTGTTTCCCTACCAGGTTTTCTCTATGGGTTGCAAATGTTGAGCATAAAATTTGAATTTTTTGGTTTATGCATTTTTCTATGATACTTAATTTTGATCAGTGAGGATAAATTAAGTGGCAACTAAGTGTTCAGCACTCTGTTAACTAAAGGCACAGAGATCTGTTATTTCTGATAAAAGGGAAAACACCACAAATTTTGTTGTAGGAATCAGTATTATGTAACTTATCCATTCTTTTCATTATAGATTGGGTAGAAAAAAAAATAATGAAAACCCCAATATTAATTTGTGGAGCAAGTGGAATTAACACATCAATACAGTAGAGGGAGAAAAAGGAAATTAGTCTTGTTAGTTGTATTGAAATAAGTTATTTTCAGCTGTTCACTACAGTCAAGAAAGATATGTAGACACATCTTAACAGTGTTAACATCGTATGGAATATATTTTTGTTGTTGTTGTGTTTTACTATTGTGCCTAAATAGTCCTCTTTGTCTCTTGAAGAGAATTAATAATTGTTTAATGAGCAATTCCAGGATAAACAGTGATATCTATTTCCAGGGATAACATAATTTAGAAAATACTGCACTCAGTGTTCCAAACCTTTAGGAGAGATTTTCCCAGTTTTTGGAGACACATAGAATATCAGCAATCCAAATAAAATTCTGCCATTTGCAAGCCATGTGCTCCTGTGAAAGTTGGTAAACATCTATTGACTTGACACTTCTCATCCATATTGGAATCAAATATACTTACCTCAGAATTTGTTATGGAATTCAATGTGCCAGCAAACGCAAATCATTTATTATATTGTCTAGCCTGTAGGGGTGTCTCTTAACAACAGAGTCATAGTGATCTTCAGACTAAGCTGAATTATCTAATTCATGAGATTAGGGAGTATTGAATTCAATGGAAATATAATTGACTAAAAACTCTCCAGATCTCAGTGAAGTTCTCATTCATTGGAATGTGTGCAAGGGTTCCAATCTCTTCAGGGTCTCCCCACAGATAAACTATACACCTGATCTATTTATTGGATGCTTATAAAGGATGAGTGCACTTCAGGAAAGTGCTTCAGACATTAATGTACCAACCCATTAATATTTTAATGATTATTAAGAGAATAGCTTCAAATAACACAAACATGACATTTTACTTAAAGTGAAAAACAAATGCTTACATATTAAATTTTAGCATAATCAGTATGAATGTTTTATGTAAGTTTCTCTTGAATGCAGATTTCCATTATGTGAAAAATGTTAACACTGTGGCTTTACTTTTTGTTTTCCCTACAGTGTGACAAGCGGGAGCCAGATGGCATTCGAGTGGCTCCAGTTCCTCTCTACAATTCTTTCCATGATGTTTATAAATTTATCAATCTGCTCACTTCTGCACTTGGCTCTGTAGAAACATAAAATAGCAGTATTTTCCACAGCAACTAAAGCAAATAAAATGGAAAGCCTGCAGTTACTTTATTACTATTATTCAAGTCTTAATTAATGGGCGTATTTAAAAAATGATTGCAATTAACTGTAAATGAATTGCATACTTTATAGAAAAACATGACAATTTTGCTAAGGGTCTGTGGTCTTGAGATCTCTATGCTGTCCAACTTCTTGGTGTTTGGTGAATCAAAGTATTTATTGGTACAAGAATTATGTACACAGTCTTGATTATCTGTCACATTTCATAGTTAATGAAATGTTTTCTGTTGGTTTAATTATAATTTGAATGACAACTTCATATGTATGTAGAAATTTTTGTATCAATTTTAGAAATATTACTTTAATTTTAATTTACCAAGCAATTTATTATAGGTACTGCCATTGAACAGTCTGAAGTATATATGCTTTTTACAGTGTTCCACCTAACTCCAATCTAAGGAACACAAAATACATTTTATAGGGCAATGGCTTTCAAATACTTTGGTCATAACCTATACTAAGAAATGCATTTAATATCAGGGTGTAATTTGTGTACATGTCTTACTTCATTGATTCTAATACACAACTTTTAATCACATTTTAACATCCGGTAAAGAAGAAATAGCTTTCAACTTTCATTCACCAGCTTCTTAAAATTGCCACTGGCCATTCTTTCATGTTACCAACCCTGATGGTGCCATGATTCTCATACTGAGTATATATCATCCTAGATCTGGTTTTAAAGTTGTATACACAGTAGAAGCAAAAGCTGCATAAATTATTCACCTATGCTTTAATATTCATTTACTTTATGTCATCCCAACAAATGTTGGTTGAAGTTCATTAAATTGATTTCTTTACTCACTCTTGGGTCCTAATCCATTTTTCATGCATGTCCTTTTATTTAATGTTATCATAATCTCTTGCTTTTGTTTAATGGGAATCACTCTGGATAAAAGACTTTAAATGCTTCTCTTCTGTAAAAGAGTGAAATAAGTCACTCGAAGATTCTTGCAGTTGAGGATCAGAGTTAGGAAATAAGTGCTCATCTCTCAAGCCCTGTCCCACATCTATGGACTTTTCTTTCCCACTGTGAAAAAAAAAACAAAAAAAACTGCAGTTACATTCAGCCCTGTAAGATTCCCCTAGTTTTCAGCTGTTGATGCCATAAACACTATTCATGAATTGGCAAAATATTCCACACTTCTGTACATAAGCAGCAAGAAAAAGTAAGTACGATGTAATTATTGCCCATGATGAGACAAATTAACTTAGCCAACCACTTTGAATGGCAGAGTTAAATAAAAAGTTGCAGAGCTCCGACACCAACACCAGCAACTACTGATATTTATGGAGTACTTCCTACATACCATGTATTCTGCTCTTCTATTTATATGTTATCTCATTTAGCTGAGTAGTTGCATAATTACTTTAGAAGTGCTTTCCACCTCCACTTTTGGCAAAACTCATCCTCATAGATGGAAAAATTCTCAAGACCTTAAAATCTGACCATAAATGACTTCATCTAGAAGAAACAGTTTTTGAACCTCATAGAAAAGACACAGCTTCAGCTTGCAGAGGACAGGTAGCTTAGTGGGGAAATAGATTGTAAACCTATAAACATCCAAGTAAATATATACTCACAAACTATAACTTCTTCTATGAAGATAAATGGTGATATTATGAAGGACAAATCTTAGGGGTATTCACTAAATGGTTGAGTAAAAGAAGGTGTATGAACACACTTATCGGTTTAAGTTCCAAAGTATTTCATGTTAATTACATCAGAATTACATCAAATTGTGTTTTAAAACCATTCAAAGCATAATCAGTACTCTGTCCTCATCGGGTAGGTGAGAAACAGTATTAGAAACTAACTTTCTCCCACTTGCATCCCCCTCTCTCCCTAAAGAGATAATCATTGAATTAAATGTTGTGTTAATCATTTCCTTTCTCTCAAATTTTATAACTACATATTTACCCATAAAAATATATTAGCCAAGCTTGCCTATGTGAACTTTATATAAATTTAATCATACTATAAATATTCTTCTGCTTCTTTTGTTCAGCTTCTTATTTTTGGAGATTCATTCATTATACATAATTTTTCATTCATTCTCATTGCTGCTCAAAAATTTATTATATAATTGAAATTGTTAATTCATTGTACTACTGATGAAGATGTGAGTTGTTCCAAACAGCTGTAATATTGCAACAATGCTGCTATTAACATTCTTAGCATACACATTCAAAAGTACAACCAGGACACACAACTGTGAAAGTGCTGAGTCACAGGCCAAACACATGTTCAACTTTGCTGTGTACTGGCGAACTTTTCCAAAGTGACTGTACCAGTTTCCATGCCAACCAGTAGGGCATGAAGATTTCCAAGCTCCTCACCCTTCCAGTGGTAGCTGTTGACTGCCGTTGCCCTGTGTACATGTTAAAACAGCCAAGGTGATTATTAAAATAACAGAGAATAAATTCCTTAGCTTCCACACAAGAAGAAAAGGAAAAAAAAAATGAACACACATACACCACACCTGTTAATGCTTCAGACAACATTCTTAATTTGTGGATTAAACCAAAACCAGACGTTTTTCCTGGATTTTACACTTATCCAGCCTCTTTTGCTTTCTGTTTTCTCCTTCCCAGGTTTTTTTTGTGATAAGTGATAATTGTTTCAGTAAAACATATTTATCCAAATCCCTGTCTGAAGGCCTATTCCTTGGGAACTAAATCTAAGACAGCATTTCTTTCAGCTACTCTTAATAATCATAAATATTAATATTTTATGTGCATGCATGCTCAGTCGCTTCAGTCATGTCCAATTCGTCACAACCCCTTGGATGATAGCCTGCCAGACTCCCCTGTCCACGGGATTCTCCCATCAAGAATCCTGGAGTAAGTGGCCATGTCCTCCTCCAGGGGATCTTCCTGACCCAGGAATTGAATTTGTGTCACGTGCACTGCAGATGGATTCTTTATCCATTGAGTCATCAAGGGAGCCCAAGAATTTTATATTCTACATCTAATACATAATGAATTTACAGATGTTTCTGTTGGTTTTCACATAAAATGCAAGTTTCCTTGTTGTATATATTGCAATTGTTAACTTTATGGTGCTCCTTTATCTTGACCTTTTGAAATTCTTTGAGAACTGGGTTAAAGTGTATTATTTGAAAGATATTCATGCTGGCTTCTACCAGTTGCCCTGGGTCACTTCTGACTTTTTTTCAGGCTTTTCAAATCACATGAACAGCATGCAACTGGATAGGTTAATCCATGTGGGAGCCAATTAATATTTACAAATCTTCAGATGATAATTAATTTTTTCTTGCTGATTCTTTACATATTTTTGGTTGTCAATATTACGCCAGGCTCTACTATCAGCATACTTACCTTGACCAATCTAGGTTTATCTCATGTCCTATTTAGGTATCAGCTCTGAAGCTCAGTGACTCTGGGATTTGGCACATATTCAGGATGAAAGCCATACTTTGATCCTAAGCTTATTTTGATCTTTGCTTACTTCCCAGGTTCCTGTTTTAATTCATTTTGGGGTTCTAAGAATTTCTCACTTTCATGCCATCTCATTTTAGAACACATTTTTTGTTGTTTTTCTTTTGTTCTTTTTTATCTGGTATCGAATCCCTTACAACATGCTAAACAGTCAAGTGAAGGTTTATGACTGAAAACCAAAGCAATGTATATACTTCTTGTTTTCTTAAGTATAACATGTGACAAATGAATCTTACTTTCTCAATAAGTCATGTATATCTATATAAATATCAATTCTTTTATAATGATACCCTTGGGTGCTATTGTAATACACAGGTCTGTTTATGTAACACTAAATTGTATTTATTATACAAAACTTACTGGAGAAAAGGCTGGATGTAAAGTCAATAACTTATTTTCAAATTAAAGAAATAAGCTTTTTCTACAGCTATTTTCTGCTCAATAACTTTCAACATATTCTTGCATTCAAAACTATATGGGTTTACATTCAAATTCCATTATATCTTTGTTTCATAAGTTGAGATTGTTAAAGCAATGATTTTTACGTATTTATAAATGGATTTTGGCATAATCTTAAGAAAGAAATCCGCAAACACCACAAAAGCACATCATAAGATAACACAGTAATCACTGGGTTACAGTACTACTCTCTTACTGAGAGGTTGATTTGTGGCTTCTGTGGACCATTAGTATCTGCATTATGTGTTTGAAAAAGGTGTGAAATATGTACCTGGCCCTCTAGTAAATTCATTTTTAATCTCAGCAAGATATTCTCAAAGAACAAAATGATAAAGAGGATTTATAAACTAACGGATTTAAACATTTTTGCTGTGGTTTGGCTTCTTGCAATTATTATTTTTATTAATGATCTAGTGTTCCAATTTTTGACTGTTTCAAGTGACTCCTGAATCCTTGTGACATTACCTCAGCTATTTTTTGATAGTTTCATTGTTTTTTAATTGACAAGATATAGGCTTACTTTGATTATTTCCTACTTCAAACTTGACATCACCCATTTCTTTAAAAATATTCAATCTCTTTTGGAAAAAAATGGTATTTAGAAACTATAACAGTAAGAGTTCTCATTATAATTGGGTTGATCATTACTTCCATAATTTTGTTTAAAGAGGATAGGAAATAAACATCTTTAAGAGAAATTACATCTTTATTTCACATTCATATTTTCAATTTAACCTAGGATAACAAAAATTTTACTTAATCTACTTTATATTTTATTTATTGTGCTGGAAACCTTGGTTCTAATTATATATTAATTCCTAGTTTTATCATATATACTACATATTATTGTATATATATTCAATACATGTATATATGTTATATATATATGGTTTTAGAATTAGTAATACTAAAACTATCATAAACAATATGGTAAAAACATGTTAAGAGCTTTTGGAAACATTTTGTTTTTTCCTTAGAATATGTTTCCCTAGGAATAGTTAGTCAGATTACTGTGTTTAATAGGCACTTGTAATAACTCTTCTTTGTGTGGTTGTGCTCTGTATGATTATATGTAAAAAACTATATACAGAGTTAGGTTCAGTACTTGGGAATCAACTTTTCAATCTTTATAAATTCCCTTTTAAATTTAAAAGTTATTTCAGAATTGTGTAATATACTCGGATAATTTTAACTTCAAATCTGCAAGTCAGCTATACTCAGAAAAGTCTGGATTCTCTCATTTCCTATACCCTATCTCCTCCCCCTAAATTTACATATCTTTTATGCTTTGGTTTACCCCTTCTATTATTTTACATAAATATATATATAAATAGATATACACATAGATAGATAGATATAAACATAGGAAAATACATGTATATTTCTCTCCTTTACATGTAGTAAATATAGTAGCATGTTGCAAATACTTGTTTCCACTTTTGAAAAACATTCATTAGCAAACAAAAAAATTAAAGTTAATACTTAAGGAATAATAGAATTAGGATATAACTCATTTTCAATTATTACTAGAATAATTAGTTCAGCAAAGATCAAACATTTTAGGAAACGTTGATAAGAAAGTCCATAGTGGGAGAAATAGGTTGTTACCACCTAAACTCACTGATCACCACTGGTACTGCTAAAAATGGAGCAACTTCTTACTATGTGCCTGAGGCGAGGCAGTATTAAGCAGATAGAACCACTTAAGCAATACACTGCTGTGCAGTCGCTCAGTTGTGTCCCAGTCTTAGCGACTCCATGGACTACAGCATGCCAGGCTTCTCTGGCCTTCACTGTCTCTCTAAGTTTGCTCAAACTCATGTCCATTGAGTCAATGATGACATCCAATCATTTCATCCTCTGCCGTCCCCTTCTCCTCCTCCCTCAATCTTTCCCAGCATCAGGGTCTTTTCCAATGAATCAGCTCTTTGCATTAGGTAGCCAAAGTATTGGAGGTTCAGCATCAGTCCTTCCAATGCATATTCAGGACTGATTTCCTTTAGGATTGACTGGTTTGATTTTGTAGCTGTCCAAGGGACTCTCAAGAGTCTTCTCCAGCAACACAGTTTGAAAGCATCAATTCTTCAGTGCTCAGCTTTCTTTATGGTCCAATTCTCACATCCATACATGACTACTGGAAAAAAGCATAGTTTTGACTATACAGACATATGTCAGCAAAGTGATGTCTCTGCTTTTTTAATATGCTATCTACATTAGTCATAGTTTTTCTTCCAAGGAATACGTGTCTTTTCATTCCATGGCTGCAGTCACTGTCTGCAGTGATTTTGGAGCCCAAGAATATAAAGTCTGTTACTGTTTCCATTTTTTCCCCATCTATTTGCCATGAAGTGGTGGGATCTGATGCCATGATTTAATTTTTTGAATGCTGAGTTTCAAGCCAGCTTTTTCACTCTCCTCTTTCACTTCATCAAGAGGCTCTTTAGCTATATACTAAGCAAATAATAAACCTGAGTCCAATAAAACATTTAGGGCTATTTTCCAGTTTTACAACAACATGAGGATTGGAGGAACAAGCTAAATGACCCAACAGAGAAGCAAATATGGGTCATTCTACATGACAACTGGTTAGATTTCTTCAACAAATCACAGCATGAATAAAATAAAAGAAAGGGTGAAGGAGAAGGAACTACTCTGGATTAGGACTGAAGAGACAAAGCAAGCAAATGCAATATGTGGTGTGGACTTGGTTTGGATCTTCATTCAAAGACCAACTATAAAAACATGCTGCTGAGATAACATTTTGAATCAGAAAATAATTTTATTCAATTTGTTAGCTGTGGATAGCTACTGTAGATATAAGATCCTAATATATCTAAATATATACCATGTACAAAGAAATAAAATGACATGAAGTCTGGAATTTGTTTTAAAATTCCCCTGGTCCCCTTCACTGCTCCCCCAAAAAAGAATGATATTGAACAAGTCACAGCAAACTTAGTGGCTTTAAACAACACACATTTATTATCTTAAGAGTTTTGTAGGTTAGAAATCTAGCATGCGTCTTCACTAGGCCAAACTCAACGTTTTAACTGGATTATATCTCTTTATGAAGACTTCAGGGGAAAATCCATTTCCTTGATTTTTCCAGCTTCCGGAGACTGTCCCAGTCCCGGAGGCTCTGGTCTCCTTCCTGTCTTCAAAGACAGCAATGTTGCATCTCTCTGATAGCTCTTTCACAATCTCAGCTCCTTCTAACCCTCCTCTTCTGCTTTTAAGGGGCTTTGTGATTACAATGAGCTAACTGGACAAGCCAGGATCACTTCCCTATTTTTAGCGACCTTAATTCCATCTGCAATCATTATTCTATTCTTCCATATAATGTAAGATAGACACACATTCTGGGGATCAAGACATGAATATCTTTCAGGATCATTATCATCCTATCCCAAGAAGATGACGAATGGACGGAAGAAAAGAAAGAAAGAAAGGGGAAAGTGTTACAAAATCTTGACAATTTTAAAGCTAGACAATAATATTTGGAATTCTCTATAGTTTTTTAATGTTTGAAATGAAACATTGAAATTAAGAAAAAACTGTCAACAGTGATGACTTAGCTGAGAATCCTGGATACTTGCCTCAAAATTCATGCTTTTAATAAGATCATTTATTTAATATCCCCCACTACATGTTCTCACGATGAAAACAATCTCTTCTACCCCCACGTGTCAGAAAGTTGTTTCCATGATTCCCTTATGATGGATTTTTGTAAGGAATATTCTATCTTACATGGTACTTGCGTATTTGTTTTTTCATCCTACTTTAATACCCTAAATCAAATGAGGATAATACTTTAAAGCGTGACTTCTCACAAAAGACAAAGAAGCTAACCCTGGATTTCTGGGCCTCAGTTGCAATTTCAATCACATATACTCATATTATTTTAGGTGAAAAGAACTGCATTTGGGTGCCAATATTTACTAAACAGAGGTCTTAATTTACTCTTTCCCAGTATGTGGGAGCTTCATTCCATGCAGCTCTTCTTGCACTCTATTGTGCTAAAACAGCAAGCTTGTCAAGAATGGAGACATTGCAGTGATAAATGCAGAGTCTATGGGAGACATTTTCTCTATGGGTTAACGTAAGTAGCTGGATCAAAGTCAGGACATAGCTGCTACAGCTGGTCTGGGGAAAAAAACGGCAATTAAGAAGGAAAAAAAAGAACAGAAAGAGAGAATTGCAGACAGTCTTTTTTTAGGTGGCAACAACAGAACCAGACTGTTTGAATTTGGGAACTGACTCCAAATGTCACATTTTTCACTGAATTCTAAATAATATTGCTATTTCATAACTGTTATTTTGTTGTATTGATGGCCATACTAACTTACTTTGTAACAAACTTCTTACATATATTTTATAAACTATATTTGTTATCTTTCTCTTTCTTATGCATTTTTCTCTCAACAATACTTAGGAGGATTGAAGAAAAGCATATTAAAGCTTAGAGAACACTTCCTTTGAATGGCTTTCAACCCAGTCAAAACTGGCACATTTGTTGTGATCAACTCATGCACTCTGTGCAGTTCAATAGCCAGTACCCATGTGATTACGTATCCATCAGAAAACTCCCTCTTCTTTAAAGATTTCAATGTGCATTTGTGTTAGAAAAGTAAAAATAAAATAAGACTAAGAGAACACTAAATGTTTTAAATTAATTTCTTTGGGAAAGTTGGGTAACTTATCATTTTAGGGGAGCAAAATTACTGTATACTAATCTATATTTCCAGGTAATAGCCACCTATCTCACAAAATGATAGCAAATTAATAAATGGGGCATAAACATAGAAATACCCTCAAAATGATAAGTGTCAAGAGTGTATGGAAGATGTCAATACACTTTCAAAACTGGAAAGTAAGCTGACTTAGCATGACAAAGAAAACTGATATATAGTTGCCAAAACGAGAAGGGAGGCTATCAAAAAGCATTAATTCATTGACATTGACCTAATTCAGGTCAAAGTCATTGAAATGTTTAGGAATTGGAGGTGCCTGTTATTTGTGAATACTGGGATATATGCATGTAAATCCTACCTTCTTACACCCACAAAGACAAGAGCTCACTTTCTAGAAAGGATCAACTCTTGTGGCTCTCAGGGTCCTGTTCAGTTCCCTTCTAGCCCAACCCAGGAATACGATTATAGAGCACTCACTGGGAAAACTGTCTAGTCCAATTGATAGAAACTACAAATCTTTACATGGGTCTCATTGTGATACAGTGCCACCCACCAATCAGAAAGTTCTGCCCCTGTACAAAACTGTTGCCCTTGATTTTTAGAGTTCCAAGTTTTAAATGAACAGCTATGAAGCATCACCATACACTGAACAATAACATTCAAAATTCAGAATAGAACCCAAAAGAACAAACAGGAAATAAGCAATATAATGAAAAAGGAAGAAAAAGAAGGAGAAAAGGGGGGGGAGGGGAAAGCTGCAGTTAAAATCTTCCAATAGAAAGGAAAAATCTTTGAACAAGAAAACTATATAATTAAAAGGATTCAGAGAAAAAGAAAAAAGTCCTTGAAAATTAAGAAAATATATATAATATCAAATAAAAAATTCAAAGGAAATTCTAGACTATAAAATTGAAGAACTGTCTCAAAAGTAGATTAGATAGTTAGAAGTAACTAGAGGTCAACACCCATCTAACAGTGGCTGCAAAATAAACAGGCAGAGAAAACAAAAAGGAGAAAAATTATCAAAAAAAAAAAAACTCCTCCCAAGAACTTTTCCCAAAACAAAGATGTGCTTTCAGAAGAGGCTCAATAAGTACTAAACATATTTTTTAAATATAAATCAAATTATGGAAAAAAATGTAAGACACTGAGGATATAAAGAAGATTCTAACAAGTTTTACAAAAAAAAATTGTTACATTAAAAACATCAGCAATCATGATGAAGAAATTCTTACTATCAAATCTGAAAGATAGAGAATGATGGAGGATACTTTTAATATTTGGATAAAAAGTTATTTCCATTTGAGTTTTGATTGCAACCCAAACTAATAATTAAATGTGAGGACAGAATAAAGATGTTTTCAGGTAAGCAAGGTTTTAGAATGTTTTCTTTCCACGTACTACTTCTCAGAAGCTACTGGAAAAGACGGCGGCCTGCACTCACATGCCCCCATACACACACACAGAGGCAATGAGATTCCCAAAAGGACCATGAAGAGGGGGCTCATGACAACAGTCCTAGAGCAGAAGCACTGCAGGCTGGGGTAAGGGCTCCAAGATGGGGATATTTACCGCTCTCTGTGTCTGTCTCTCTCACATTCACAAACTGATGAGATACCTAACTCCTCCTTTATTTCACTATCCTGACAAGAGTTTAAAATTCTGTTAGAACTAATTGGAGAATTCAAATTATAAACAGACAACAATACTGAACAAATGTAAAAGAAAATTATTAACTCTAAAAATAAGATTATACAATAAAAGAAACATTATCAGAGTAAACCATGTGGTATAGAAGATAAACCCTCTATTTCTCAGTTTAATATCATAAAAATGCTAAGTCCTCAATATATTCTAATGTACGTCCTGACTCTTTCATATGCACACTACACCAGCTGTAAATAATATCTATGATGTTATAAACATGCAAACAATGAATACTGATGTAATGTAAATTATGATTTCACTGTATTTGTAGGATGGGGGAAGAAAATGTGTATGTTTGTGCATATGTGTTCATGGGCCATAAAGAAGAGGGAGATCAGTAACTAAACCCTCAATTTTCACAGTAGGAAAAAATAATGTTGCAAATTTGAAGATGAGGAAGTAGCTATAAATTCATAATATTTATGGAATAATATGGAACTCAATATAGGTAGAGATAGCTAAAGTGTTTCAGAGCTGTCGCCCTTTGTTCAGCAGGACAGGAATTAAAAGTAAGTGTTGATGGGTCAGAGGACTGCTGTTTTGGGTATAAAAGTTGAAACATGCAAAGAAGTGTGCTGCAAGTTAAGTTCACAGACTCTGAAACCAAGATACAGGGTTCAAATACTGGGTCTACACCTACTAGTTATGTGATCTTGTGACATAAACGCTCAGTGCTCCCATTTCCCTTTTGTAAAATTAGACAACAATAGTATTACTTCACAGGGTTGTCAGATATTAAGTAGTTTAATACACAGAATAATTTAAATAGTGTGTGGCACGCATTAGTAGTGCTGGCAGCTCAGGGTTACTGTTAACTATTTACATGAGTTACTTTGACAAAATAGTTTTTAAAAATACATGATACACTGTGCAATATAAAGAATTTAGTCAAGAAATAAGAATAATTATATTTAAAAACTAAAATTTGATGAATTATCATTAGAATAAAACTATCTTAAACTACTAAAGTATGTTTCTTACTATTTGATTTCTTTACAAAAGCATTCACTAATTATGCTTAATTATGAAAGATTAACTTGTCTATTGTAACTATCAGTATATGAACATATGTTTAAGATATGAATTAGAACTGATTTCTAAAAAGCAGAATCTGATTCACCAAAGAAATGAAGACAGTGAAATTGATTTCAAACTAATTAATATTTGTCAGAAGGTTAATTAATATTATGCTAATATTTATTCTCTTTAGCTGAATATTAGTCCTATATCTGCTGTGATATGCTCATATAATAGCATGTATGCCCTCTATGCTTCAATTTAATATTCCTAAATTCTCAACATTCTTTAAGATATGTCCTTATTCTTTCATATACAATTAATTAGTCCAAAATTTCAACAAAACAGACACTATTTTTTTTTTATCCTCATTAGAGGCTAAGGACACCTTTTTTTGGTTTGTTTCAAAAACCAACTATATTTAGAGACATGTTAATTAGAGGGAAAAATAAGAAGTAATGTTTGTTTGTGGTGGTTTTATTAATTTTAACATATACTAAACCATGATTTTGTTTGTATTTATATGTTCAACATACAATGTAAATAAGTACACCTCCAGATATTCTTTTGGCAAGTACAAAAGCTGTTTATTCCATGGATGATACAGACAATAATGTATGGCTCATAATTAGAAAGAAAGCTGTAACTTAAGTTCTGATGGCATTCAAACAGTTTGTGTGTAACTAAACTAAGGCTGTTAGTGAATGGCAGCTTTAAAACATTTTAAACATGTGGACCAAAAATTGAATTTTTATTATTGTAAACGAAAAAGAAGATTTCTGGAGAAGGCTAGACAACATACTGTAATCCAAGCTTGAGCAAGTTTAGGAGGTATGGTGTCATATAAATAGAAACCTACTCTTCCCTTTATGTGTTTAACATGCATAATCTGAAAAAGAGGAGAGATATGGAATGATAATGTATAACATCATACATCTAGTGCAGGAATAGAAATGCTTTTATTCTGAATATCAGAAACTCAAGGAAGAGTCTCAATGAAACATATTTATCTTTGCAAATCTAGGTACATCCTGAAAATTTTGAATAAGATACATTTTATGAAAAAGATTAACTTGAGTGAGTTTGTATATGTGTATGCGATGACTAAAAGAGAAAATTGAATGAGGGACAAAATTTAAACCAGTCATTGCTGTCAAACATATGACAACATTTAAAGACATTTCTAGCAAGCAAAGTTTGAGTACAGGAAAACTATATGATAAAAAATATTTATAGTCCTTTGTTCATCCAGCTCAATATGAGCTATTTATAGCTTATCAAATATTTTAAAATTATATTCATAGTTTTTTACATAGAGAAAATGAAAGACAGAGAAGAATAATATAGGGAAAAAAAGTGACAATGGATTAAGAGAACTGAGAAAGTAAATTTGTTTTGAAACATTTGTAATACAGTTCAATTCATTTTATTTGCAATTTTTCGGAATTTAGTAGATAAGCATTTCTTAATACAGAATCCTGCATACTGTGGGTATTTTTATATTATTTACTATATATTGAAAGGCAACCCACTCCTGTACTCTTGCCTAGAAAATCCCATGGACGGAGGTGCCTGGTAGGATGCAGTCCATGGAGTCTCGAAGAGTTGGACACAACTGAGCGACTTAACTTTCACTTCATTTTCATGCATTGTAGGAGGAAATGGCAACCCACTCCAGTATTCTTGCCTGGAGAACCCCAGGGACAGAGGAGCCTGGTGGGTTGCTGTCTATGGGGTCGCAGAGAGTCAGACACGACTGAAGCGACTTAGCAGTAGCATATATTGAATGCCTAAGCTGTGTAACCTGTGTTAATACAAAAATAAGTACAAAATGGCTACAGTTAAAAAAGAGAGGTAATATCAAATGCTGGTAAGGCTGCATAGAAACTTAATCACCAATACACTACTGGTTAGGATATAGAATAGTAGATCTACCCTGCAGAATAGTTCAGCAGTTGCTTCTAAAACTTAAAATATGCATATAATACAACCAGTAATGGTACTTTGGGAATTTTACACTAGGGAAATTAAAACATGTTCATGTAAAGAAATTGTTACACAAGTATTTATAACAACTTTATTCATAGTTGATAAAAACTGAAAACAACTCAAATATCTTTCAATGGATGAATGATCAAACAAACTATGGTACACCAATACCTTGAATGTTGCTCTTTTATCTTTACCTCTTTAGTTAATTTAAATTCACTTTCTCCAATTGACAGAAACTTTTATTTTGCCTGGAAGCTTCTCCTTCTAGAACAAGTTGAGTATCTTTGACAATATAGTCATTCACTTGGGAATATCTTTAACACAGAGCTTAATATATCGAATGAATGAATGAGCAAATCACTGTAGCACAAATGATTAATCTCTGAAATATGGAGAATATTTGAAAAAATGAGAAGTCCTTAGTGAAAATATACTCTTGTACAACCAAAAATTACTTTTGTTTCTTTCTTATTCATTTCTGTTGAGCTCTCAGAAGTTAAAAACGTCACATTTTTCTAACTGGTTTCATTATTTTATCTAATAGCTATCTAATGGATACCATGATAAATAATAGCTCAACAAAGATTTTAGTTAATTGTTTTCTTAACATGTACCAGACTTGTCTAAACATGTTGTATTTAATCCCTATCACAACCTTATGAGATATAGGGTTGTTATACTATTATTTTGTTCATATTCTAGATAAAGCAGGAGAGGATAAGATCAAACAACTGGAAAGTAGCAGAGTTGGGACCCAAATCTGGGTCTGTCTCTAGAGCTCAAATACTTATCTAACATTCATTATTTCCTCTCTTGAAGCACACTGATAATTTGATGTATTTTATTTGTTCTAGTTTCTGCACTTTTCATAATATGCATGGTAAACTCATAAAATCCTAAGTTTGCAAGTTCATTTCCTCATATATAAACTAAAATAAAATAATTACTTGATTCACTTCTCAGAAAAATAAACATTTTGTAAACTTTTTGAAGTTCTACCATAAGGCCGTTGTCACAGGCAATGATATACATTGGTTTCTTTTCTGTCCTAAAGTTATCTTGCCATGTTCCTGCCTTATACCTTTGGATCTGCCATCTTTCTATTTCTTAATTTAGCCTTAATTATTTCAGTTTTTCAGACTTCATCTCTCTAAAAGAAGATGCATTTCAACTAAACACTATATGATTCACATATTCATCCTTTAGAAGGGCAGGCATAACTTGCTTTGTTGCACTTTATTGCGCTTCACAAATACTGCATATTTTTTTTTTTTTTTTTACAGACTTGAGTTTTATGGAAACTCTGCATTGAGCAAGTTACTTGGTGCCATTTCCCCAACAATTTTTCCTCACTTTGTTTCTGATTACATTCTGTAATCCTCACAGTTTCAGACCTTTTCATTGTTTTATATTTGTTACGGTGATCTGTGATCATTGATCCTTGATGTTACTATGACTCACTGAAGGTTCAGATGATGGTTAGCATTTTTTTAGCGATAAATACTTTAAAATTAAAATGTGTACTTTTTTACAGACATAATGCTACTGCACCCTTAATAGGCCACTCTGTAGTGTAAACATAACTTTTATATGCACAAGAAAAAAAATTCCATGTGCCTAGCTTTATTGTGATATTTGCTTTATTGTATAGAACTAGAACTGAACCCATAATACTCCAAGGTATGCCCCTATTAACTGAGCCCTGGCTATAGACACATCGCCATGCTAAACTCAGGGATTAGAAAAAGGACAATCATCCCAGCTGCAGGGAGCTCAGAATCTGGGGAGGCAGCCATAATGTAGATACACTCCAGACAGTAAAGGAGTAGAGTTTTGGTAAAGGTTGTAGAGGAAAAGGACAGAGTGTGCAATGGAAGACTGGCCAAGGTAAATTTCCATCCACAGGTTGGTCAGAGAAGGTCTCCATTGAGAAATTGATTAAATGAGACCAGGAGGATGAGAAACAGGGAACCTAGGGTGGGGAAAGAACATTCTAAACAAAGGTCTGAAAGGGCTTCAGGTAGAAATTAGCTGGTCTTTTAAGAAACGTAATAGCAAAATTTCCTATTTAAAAGGTCAAAAACTCTTTCTAACATTTTAAAATATTTTTTTCCAGTTTTCCTATTACATAGTTTGATGAAACAACAATGAAAAAGTACATTAATTTGTGAATGCAGTTTTAAAAATGAGTTTTGAGTTTTCCTGCGGCTAATCCAGTGAATATAAGATAGCCTACAAGGCAACATCAGGCTGAGATGAATAGTAATTATCTTGAACCAAAACATCTATTGGATCTCTGACTGTTCCTTTTATTCAATCAGTTCTCACCCCAAGGGAGAGAAGTATTTCTCTATTTGTCCTACATTGACAATTCAACTACAAGGCATATACCAGGGCCTATGGGCCAAATCCCATCCAACATCTACGTCTGTTCAGCATGTAAACTAAAAAAATGTTTTTTAATATATTTTCAAACGGCTAAAAAGTTTTTAAAGAGCAATATTTCATGACATATGATAATTATATAAAATTCAGATTCCATCGCCAACTATTTTTTTGTGAGGGAGAACTCAGTCACACTCACTTGGCCATGTTTTATCTATGGCTTCATTTAATCGCTAAGGTCAGAGTTGTATAATTGTCACAAAGACCTTATCATCCACAAAACAATACCATCATCCACAAATATTTACTTTTTAGTCCTTTACAGAAAAAGTTCACTGACTTCTACATTAAAACATTAGTTTGTTGAGGTGTTACCAATAACACATTCATGACATTAATCTTCAATTCAGTTGTGCACCCATGGTTTTCATTGTACATATTAAATGTATACGAGCTGCCTTTTCTGCTTTCAACTTTTAGAACAGTATCTTATTAGCACACCAGATATTCAAATAATTTTATTTTGAAAAACTATATGATTTTTTTGTTTGTTTAACCATAAGTTTCAGTAGCTTTCTAAATTCTATTTCAGGATACTTTTTTTTTTTCTGACATTATAATACATAAAGTTAACATTAGGTGTCAGTATTTTACATATTATTTAGTAAGTGTGTGTCAATGAAAAAGTATTATTACAGACAGCAATTTCACTGGAAAATTTTAATTTTGTTATAATGCTTATTCTACTGCTTTTTTTTCTTGGTTTCTGTATTATTGAAATGTTCTTTATGATATCTAATAAGAGAAAAAATTAAATCTCTTTAAAATGTGACCCATTTACAGGAGTCCACTTGCCAGCTAAATATAACTATATCCTCAGTTGAAGTCACAAAGAATAGAAGATATACCAAATTCTGGACCAAGCATTCCTGAAGTGTATTAATTTTAGCCTCTAAATTTTGAGATGATTTGTTAAATACCTAACGATAATTAGAACAGTTGGGTCAATCCCGAGTGGTGTGGACTATAGACAGGATACAAAAAGTCTTAAATTTCCTTATAAATTACAACTTGCTGGTAAAGTGAAAGAGTAAGAATTTAAATATTATGACTCAGTCAAGCCAAAAATATAACATTCTTACCCCCGATTCCAGAAAGTCTGTTGCTTGAAAGCCCTATGAAGCAACTGGGAATAAGGTTGGGAGGGAACTCAAACCTGCTAATTAAGGGTATTAACTCATTTGAGCACAAAACCGGATTTGGTCCAAATTCATTTGATCATTATTTACATTAGACTATATATATATTGCTTCTACTTATTATACTTAGTGTGAATACTCATATATTTGGTTACAGTTATATATTTAAGTGATATTGTTCTAGACCTCACTGGAAGTGATAAGCATTATGTGATGTATATATCATATTGCTTTGTAAATCCAAAAAAATTCTAAATTCTAAATAATCAGTAGACCCAAATGTTTCAGATAAAGTGTTGAGAGTCTATATTATGTGGCAGTTGAACATATCATTTTAGGAGTTATAGTATTGGGTTAAATTTTCAACTCTGTCACTTACTAGTACAGGGACATGGGTAAATTACGTAGTTTCTGTGTACCTTAATTTCCCCATTTGCAAAATGAGGATAACAAGCAAATGCAGATATATTCACAAAGTGTATCTTCAGGCAGACTTATCCAAACATTATTTACAAAGATAGAAAATTAGATGTAGAACTATAAGGGACTAATTTATGGCATCATTAACAATCTTGTTTTAGAATTTTTAAATATTTTAAAATGCCGTACATTCAACACTGTAAATAGATATTGAAATAGTGAAAACATGATTGCTACTCCAGAGAAGTGAAAATCAGAAATAGACATTAATATGATTAAATCTAAGACAGAAGGAGCTAAACAGAAGTGCATTTATTGTACCAAGTTTTATGAAAGTGAAAAGGGAGAAGAGTTTTAATCCCACCTAAGGGGATAAATGACATCTTCTCTTTTATAGTAGCTTGAAATTCTCAAGAGTCCCAGCCTCATCCGTTATCATTAATAGAAGATGCAAGAGAGTGACGAAGGAAACAGTATCACATAAAGACAGAGGTATCGCTGCATCTACCAAGATTCACTTTCAAAAACAACTAAATTGTACTCAAACAAAAAAGACTAAACATACAAAACAGTCTAATTGTTTGTGTGACTGATGCAGCCCTCCACTCTATTGAATATTCTTAGGACCCAGGTAGAATGTGATGTGTGACAGCAATCCCTCCTCACCTTATAGATGCTTCTTGGTACAGAAACATGACCCACACTGATGGGAATCTAGTGTTTAAAGACAAGGTCTTTTTTTTTAAGTATTTGAAATATTTAGTTTTCTAACATATAAGCCATAAACTTTATCTAGAAGTCAACCAAAGTATCTAATTTCCAGTGATGCAGAAAAGAACTATCCATACTGGAATTATATAGAGAATGTAGGTCTTAACATAGAGAACAATCTTGTGGACACAGTGGGGAAAGGAGAGGGTAGGATAAATCAAGAAAATAGCACTGGCATACATACAACACCCTATGTAAAATAGATAAGTAGTGGGAAGCTGCTATATAACACAGGAAACCCAGTGTTCATGTGTGATGACCTAGATGGATGGGATAAGGGTGAGGTGGGAGGGAGGGTGCAGAGGAAGGGAATAGATATATAATATTGCTGATTCACTTTTCTGTATGGCAGAAACCAACACAACAATGTAAAGCAATTATCCTCCAATTAAAAATAAAAACAAAACAAAAATGAAAATAAGTCACTGAAATGTCACCTTCTTTGAAGATCTGCGGTTAGACTAGGGGTCAGTGGAACCCTTACATCCATCCTACTACCCACATCTTAAAGACATACAAACTCAGGACCAGCATAGTCAAGCATGAGAGCCCTATGCATGTCATTTTTCCTCCTTCTTCTATACTATTTCTGCGAGGATTCCAAAGTCCTCAACTACTACACTACCCTCTCAGGGGAAATAACAAATGGGGCTTGTTGATCATTCTGTTTGCTGCCCAGGTGTCCTGAGAAACCTGTTTCTGCACTGCTGGAAAACAGAAGAGCACCTCAGAGGATTCTCTGGCTTCAATCACTACATGTTTCAAATATGGGAGAGTCAGCCTGGAAAGTAAGATCTATTCACTGATTTGCTGGAAGCGCAGGAGAAACTCTCTATATACGAACCTCCATCTCGGCCAGGAAGAAGTATCCCACAGTCCTCGCTCTGTCTCTCCACACCCGTTTCCACTACCCTCGCATTAACTTTGAGGAGAAGGAACGAATAATTTTAGCATTTTGCCATTCAAAATATGTGAAACAAACCTAGCCCCACCTCCTGAAGCCTATGGAAAAGGGGAGATATTCTCTGAGAATCAGTACCCCCTTGAACTTCAGTTCACCAGGTCCAAAGTCTCTCAGTCCTCAGGAATACACTAGTTTTTTCTTGTGGCCCACCAAGTTTTGAAATGAATGTACAGGCAGAAAATTAGGAGAAACAGAGTAGTCATACTCTACCCACAAACTTTCATCTAATCTATAATCGATTTTTAATCTATTTAATATTAGAAATTCAAAAAATAATGTCCTCTAGCATAATCAGCTCTTTCCAGACATCCTCACAGGGGTAACTCGTCAACTTTAACTGGCATGAAAAGTGAAAGCGTTAGTCGCTCAGTTGTGTCTGACTCTGCGACCCCATGGACTTTAGCCTGCCAGGCTCCTCTGTCCATGGAATTCTCCAGGTAAGAATACTGGAATATTCATTTCTTTCTCCAGGGGATCTTCCCAACCCAACAATTGAACCTGGATCTCCTGCATTGCTGCAGTCAGATTCTTTACCATCTGAGCGACCAGGGAAGCCCCTTCCTTTTTAATAGCTACATACTTATTAGCTTTTATGATTAAAAATCTGACAATAGTGAGATGCATGGAAAGAGAAACATGGAAACTTACATTTAAAAAATCTGAAAATAATTTTTTAGGTGGTCACTCATGTTCTCTTTGAAGTTCAGAGTTGCAGGAAACAGGCTCAGATGGAAATTTATGTGCAAGGGGTTTATGTGAAATGCTCTTGAGATGAACATATGCTTGTGGGTGTAGGGTGGGGGGACGGTAGAGGAAGCAGGACTGTACTGATGGAGAAAATGAACTTTAATACAGATACAACAAAATTCCCAACCAGTTGCACAGGGAGTCTGGATTACAATGACCCAACAGAATTGCTTTCCAACTGCGGTCCCTTGTATGGAGCCCCAACATCCTTGTCATAGATGCAATAAGCTAGAGCAGAGAGGTAAATTAGCAGCAGGCCCAACCTCAGCCAGCCACAGAAACTCACTTAGAGAGGTTTGTCCCCAACAACCCATTAACCATTGTTTTGAGGAATGAGAGTTTTGCAGCTAAAGAGTAAGAAACAGGCATCAAAGTCAGAGAACAAAGACAAAACACTTGGGTCAGAAACACAAGAGCAAAGATTTGGGATCAGATGCAGGTGGGATAGTCTAGTATTTCCCATACCAATTCCTTCTAGTTACTGTAGCTTGTGTGCGTAGATGTATGAGAGATGTCAGGTTCAGCTATCATGGAAAGAGGAGGGTACTGATCTCCTTCCTGCCACCACCATCTTGATTCCCCCTTTCCCTGAATGGTTTCTGATCTTTTAATAAGTCTGGGTACATGTGTGTATTTTTTGACAAGCCACCAAAACTTCACATTTCACGTAGAAATGTTATCAGAGCCAATATATTTGAGTATATACATACATATGTATATGTATACACAAAAACACGGGTATACACACTCATGGAAACACATATTCAGAAATCCATGCAAACAGCTAACCCTGACAGATAAGTGCATATAGCTTTTTGGGATGTACATATACTTGAAAGTGGTTTTGGTGTAACTAAAAGTCTAATCTGAAGTTTCTTTTGTTTAAAAGAGAAATTTTTTTTAATCTAGTTCTTTTTTAACTACCAGAATCAGCTCTCAAAATTTACTTTTTATGTTTCCATAAAATTTAATAAACTTAATAATTAAAATGATTTATAAAGAGAAAATCATCCTTAACCTGGTCTGAGACAGACTTTTTAATTCACAACCTCCTTCTGGGAAGAAATTAGCATTCCTGATAAACTGCTTAAGCAATTTCCAGATAAACTGTTAATGGTATTAAGACCTCTTCTGGGAAACCAGTTGTCATCCCACTCAGCCAAACAGAAGTCAAGAGTTCAATGATCTTTCACCTCTTTCACCAAACATCTTTCCCTTTCTGTGAGTGGTTTAAAAAAACATCTTACATTCTTTCGTATATGCTTATGTGTATGTGTGTGTATATATATCAAGAGAGAAGCTTGAAGTTGTCCAATTTATAATTTTTAATAATTTAAAAATAAAATTTGATTAGTGTACATAATTAAATTTTCTGGGGGGAAAAGTTTCAAATAGGTACTTCATTAATATTGGTTCAATTTAGATTCTCTAAACATTTTAAACTACAGTTGTGAATTTATTCAATAATACTTGATTTCATTTTTAAAGACTTAAATTGCCTGAAAAAAATTTAAGTAGTTATATAATCTTATAAAATTTACTAAATTAAATTTTAAAATAGAATAAATCAATGCCAATGCACATCCCAACACTGTACATGAACTTGCTGAGATTTTAAGATCTCAAGTTGAAACTGATTTCAACTTTGCATATTTTTACTAGAGTCATAAGTATGACCTACTCTAATCTGCTAAATTCTCCAAAACATTTCAGACATTTAAAACAGCAAGTGTGCATAGTTTACTTAACAACAATGGCAAAATATCATAGATATGATTTCCTAAAACATCTTATATACTAATTTTATATCTTCCCAGGTTTAAAAAAGTGCTACACATAATGACACAGTTACCCAATTCCGTTTTGGTGGTTACCTTCCCTTGAAATTTTTGGAATTGCTTTTACATTTCTGGTGTTTAGAGACCAGAATATCTTGACCATAAAGGAATGTATCCTGATCTGGGAATCTAATGGATTCCAAATAGGAAAAGGAGTACGTCAAGGCTGTATATTGTCACCCTGCTTATTTAACTTATATGAGAGTACATCATGAGAAATGCTGGGCTTGAAGAAGCACAAGCTGGAATCAAGATTGCCGGGAGAAATATCAATAACTTCAGATATGCAGATGACATCACCCTTCTGGCAGAAAGTATAGAAGAACTAAAGAGCCTCTTGATGAAAGTGAAAGAGGAGAGTGAAACAGTTGGCTTAAAGCTTAACATTCAGAAAACTAAGATCATGGCATCCAGTCCCACTACTTCATGGCAAACAAATGGGGAAACATTGGACACAGTGGCTGACTTTATTTTTCTGGGCTCCAAAATCACTGCAGATGGTGATTGCAGCCATGAAATTAAAAGATGCTTACTCCTTGGAAGGAAAGTTATGACCAACCTAGGTAGCATATTAAAAAGCAGAGACATTACTTTGCTAACAAAGGTCCATCTAGTCAAGGCTATGGATTTTCCAGTGGTCATGTATGGATGTGAGAGTTTGACTGTGAAGAAAGCTGAGCACCAAAAAATTGATGCTTTTGAACTGTGGTGTTGGAGAAGACTCTTAAGAGTCCCTTGGACTGCAAGGAGATCCAACCAGTCCATCCTAAAGGAGATCAGTCATGGGTATTCATTGGAAGGACTGATACTGAAGCTGAAACTCCAATACTTTGTCCACCTCATGCGAAGAGCTGATTCATTTGAAAAGACCCTGATGCTGGGAAAGATTGAGGGCAGGAGGAGAAGGGGACCACAGAGGATGAGATGGTTGGATGGCATTACCGACTCAATGGACATGGGTTTGGGTAAACTCCAGGAGTTGGTGATGAACAGGGAGGCCTGGCATGCTGCAGTTCATGGGGTCACAAAGAGTCGGACATGACTGAGCAACTGAACTGAACTGAACTGAATGGATTCCCCATGTATATAAAGAGGATTCAACAGTCTTCCTAACTTAAAAAGTGTAGAATTTAGACCATGTTATTAGATTTAAGTCATATCATTACGAAATTTTCCAATGAAACAAGGTCTGTAATCCACACTGAGAATTAAATTTGATTGTGCACTTTTTTTCTATGGACAAGTGTCTCCAATCAAGATCTAAAGACCCATGAGCTTGAAAGATCCTCGCATTATCTCAGTATTCTATAAACTTTAGAAGATATGATAATTGCTAAGCTATGCCCATATTTATGTTGCTAATACTGGTGGAACTAGAATTTAAAGCCAGATCTGATGGACCTCAAGGGTGATTTTTTTTTAAACCTCTATTATAAATATTCTAGGCAAACAAGAAACAGGTATCTCGTGGACAATCCACATCTTGTTACACAGTGGTCCACTATTTCTTTCACTATCCCTTTTTTTAACCTCCCAAAATGAGCTTTTATTGCTGTTTTGTTATTTTGTCTTTGCAGAATTTATATTATCTAGTATATAATAAGCTGTTTCAAGCAATGTTTGCAAGTCCTTGCTGAATGAGACATTACCCTATACATGTGGAAACTCCTACGAAAATAGTTGTTGAATGAATGGAGCAAAAAATTTTTGAAAAGCAATACAGATTTATGTTATTTAGTACTTAAAGCAGAAGAGAAATTTTTTGGAGGGGAAGGTGAAAATGAACCCTTTAGCAATGTATAATTTCAGTGCTTCTATACATTAGGCATTAGTTCTAAAATACACTAGGCATTTATACATGCTTTATTTCATTCAAGCTTTTCAATAACCTGCCAAGAGTCATTGCAATACTTCTATCTAGTATTATTGCTGTGGAGCCACTAAAGAAGTTAAGGAACTTGACAAAGGATAAAGATCAAGTCTTAGGACCAACCAGACTTTAGAACCCAGTGTGTCTGATTTCAGTGGTAAAAGGAAACAGTTCTTCTTCTGATCATACAGAGAGTACTGAAAGATCCTTATTGTTGAAATTATTCTTTACCAAAATGCTGAGTATTCTTAGTAGAACCTTTTAAACAAATTTTCTGTATTCTTCAACTAAATTGATTTGAATGTAATACCACTCATATTGAACCAGGGATTTGAGAAAATCTAAATAAATGCCATGTTTATTTCCATTACCTCCCACCCCAATTTTAATGCACCCTTTACCCTCCAAACACCTAGTCTTTTTATCGTCCAGTTGGTCCTCACAACTTTCCTGTGTTCCTTTTCCTATCCTTACACAAATCTACAGTGAAACTCTACTGACATCTCATCCTCAATATGGTTGAAATTAAATTTGCTGTCTTTACAACTGCTCCCAAATAAACTTTGTTTCTACTCTTCATCTTGCGTCCTCTATGTCATTTAATAAGCTTACCAGCTATTCATTTGCCCAAGCTAGTCATTGATGAAATGTCCTTCAAGACTCAAGTTTCCAGATTTAATCAGTAACTGAATTTTATCAGTAGTGCCAATTCTATCAATGCTAACCCTCTTCCAACAACAACAGCGACAACTCTACACATGGACATCACCAGATGGTCACTATAGAAATCAGTTTGATTATATTCTTTGTAGCCAAAGATGAAGAGGCTCTATATAGTCAGCAAAATTAGGACCTGGAGCTGACTGTGGCTTAGATCACGAGTTCCTCGTTGCAAAATTCAGACTTAAATTGAAGAAAGTACGGAAAACCATTAAGCCGTTCAGGTATAATCTAAATAAAATTCTTTGTGATTATACAGTGGAAGTGGCAAACAGAATCAAGGGATTAGATTTGATAGAGTGCCTGAAGAACTATGAACAAAGGTTCATAACACTGTGCAGGAGGCAGTGACTAAAACCATCCACCACTCCCTCCAAAAAGAATGCAAGAAGGCAAAATGACTGTCTGAGGAGGCCTTATAGACATCTGAGAAAGAAGAGAAGTCAAAGGCAAAGGAAAAAAGGAAAGATGTAACCATCTGAATGCAAAGTTCCAAACAGGAAGGAGAGATAAGAAAGCCTTCTTAAGTGAACAATGCAAAGAAATAGAGGAAAACAATAGAATAAGACAGACTAGAGATCTCTTCAAGAAAATTAGAGATACCAAGGGAACATTTCATGCAAAAATGAGTACAATTAAGGACAGAAATAGTATGGATTAAACAGAAGCAGAAGAGATTAAGAAGAGGTGGAAAGAATACACAGAAGAACTGTACAAAAAAGGTCTTACTGACATACTATAATGGTGTGATCAATCACCTAGAACCAGACATCCTGGACTGTGAAGTCAAGTGGGCCTTAGGAAGCACTACTAAGAAACAAAGCTAGCAAACGTGATGGAATTTCAGATGAACTATTTCAAATCCTAAAAGATGATGCTGTTAAAGTGTTGCACTACTCAATATGCCAGCAAATTTGGAACACTCAGCAGTGGTCACAGAACTGGAAAAGGTCAGTTTTCATTCCAATCCCAAAGAAGAGCAATGCCAAAGAATGTTCAAACTACTGCACAAATGTGTTCATTTCACATGCTAGCAAGGTAATGCTCAAAATCCTTCAAGCTAGGCTTCAACAGCACAAGCCCAAGAACTTCCAAATGTACACACTGGATTTAGAAAAGGCAGAAAAATCAGAGATCAAATTTGCAATATTGGTTAGATCGTAGAAAAAGCAATCGAATTCCAGAAAGAATCTACTTCTGTTTCACTGACTACACTAAAGCCTTTCTCTGAGTGGATCACAACAAACTGGAAAATTCTTCAAGAGATGGGGATACAAGACCACTTTACCTGCCTCCTGTGAAACTTGTATGCAGGACAAGAAGTAACAGTTAGAACCTTACATGGTACAATGGATTGGTTCCAAATTGGGAAAGGAGTATGTCATGGCTGCATATTGTCACCCTGCTTATTTAACCTACATGTAGAGTACATCATGCAAAATGGTGGGCTGGAAGAAGCACAAGCTGAAATCAAGATTACAGGAAGAAATATCAACAACCTCAGATATACAGATGACACCACTCTAAATGGCAGAAAGTGAAGAGGAACTAAAGTGCCTCTTGATGAAGGTGAAAGAGGAGGGTGAAAAAGCTGGCTTAAAACTTAACAATGAAAAAACTAAGATCATGGCATCAGATCCCATCAACTCATTGCACATAGATGGATAAAAAATTGAAAACAGTGACAAACTTTATTTTCTTGGATTCCAAAATCACTGTGGATGGTGACTAAAGTCATGAAATCAACAGATGCTTGCTCCTTGGAAGAAAAGCTATGACAAAGCTGCTGCCGCTGCTGCTTAGCCGCTTCAGTCACGCTCTACTCTGTGCGACCCGATAGGCTGCGGCCTGCCAGGCTCCTCTGTCCACGGGAATTTCCCAGGCAAGAATTCTATGGTGGGTTGCCATGCCCTCCTCCAGAGGATCTTCCTGACCCAGGGATTGCAGCCGGGTCTCCTGCACTGCAGGCAGATCCTTTACCACTGAGCCATCAGAGAAGCCTAGACAGTGATTAAAACGCACAGGCATCACTTTGCTGACAAAGGTCCGTATGGTCAAAGCTATGGTTTTTCCAGTATTTATGTATGTATGAGAGCTGTATGTATGTCAGTAGTTATGTATGTACGTGAGAGTTGGATTACAAAGAAAGCTGAGCACTGAAGAATTGATACTTTCAAACTGTGGTGCTGGAGAAGACATTTGAGAGTCCCTTGGACAACGGGGAGATCAAACCAGTCAATCCTAAAAGAAGTAAACTCTGAACATTCATTGCAAGGACTGACACTTCAAGCTCCAATACTTTGGCTGTCTGACACAAAGAGCCGCATTACTGGAAAAGACCCTGATGCTGGGAAAGACTAAGGGCAGGAGGAGAAGTGGGTGACAGGGGATGAGAGGACCAGATGACATTGACTCAGTGGCCGTGAGTTTGAGCAAACTCCAGGAGATACTGAAGGACAGGGAAGCCTGGCATTTGCAGCCCATGGGGTCACAAAGAGTTGGACATGACTGAGTGACTGAACAACAAAACCTCCTACCACTCCTATAGTTATTTTTATAATATTCTATTTCCATTGTCAGGACCATAGTTTATTCAGTATCTTTTTTTTTTGCCTTGGATTCATGAAAATGAACCTCTTATATACATCCCTGTCTTGGAGGCATATCCTACCTTTTGAGTTCTCCACATGATAGGCAAATTATAACAGGCAAATAGTTTCCAGTTGAATTCCATTTTAAAACTGTCACTATTTCCAGGGATTTGGGGACAGAGTAAATATCTGGTTCTGAAACCCTCTCAAGCCTCTTTTTTCATCATTCATTTGCTCCTCCAAACTGCTCTTCCAGAATTAACTGTACTTTCTCTTGATGTGTGCCATCTGACATTCTATGCTTAGAAGACATTCCTCATGCCTTGTCCCCCGTTACATTCTACTCTTCAAAGTGTTGCCTGAGTCCTGCTTAACTTGCTACTGAATTTGTTGCTAAAGGGTATTATCCTTACAACCCATAGCAGGAAAATATGAGCAATCTAAATATTCTCATAGTAAAATTAAGTACTTCTCTGTGTTTGCATTGTACTTTTGTACTTTTGTGTTTTCATTCCTGTCTATTGTATTGGTCCTGACGTATTTACTAAGTACTAGACGGAGATCTGGAACATAGTAGGCATTCATGGAAAGTGTTGTTCACTTGAAATATTAAATATACTCATGATATTTATTACTGAATGTAATCTTCAGATAACTGATACAAATTATTGATAGACCCATGCTATATTCAGAAATTATATATATGTAAAGCAAAAATAAAAATAAATTATGCTAACTAAAAGTAGAATGCTGTACTTATATGACTTTGAATAGCATGAGAACTTAAGATGAACATGAAAAAGTTTTTCATAAAAATGTTCTAAATTAATGGAAGAATGGTTAATAAAACATGTTTATAGTATTCTTATATGACACAGTGCTGTGGTTGTATTTTACTTTTCTTCTATTTTTAGCTCATTTTAGAACATAGTTGAGAATTCTATTGGATGACTCTGGATCAATTTTATTAATTTAAGGAAGTGGAATACTGAAATTTAGATTTAAAAAAAGAAATATTACAGTGAAAGATAACATAGAGTCATAAAACAATGAAGTTGGTACAAGTGAGGAAATATAAAATACTAAGTCAGATTAAAAAAATAAAAAGTTCATTTGTCAGAAGTCATGCCATGTCCTTCACCACATTTAGCATCTTTTCAAAGAAAACAAACGTCCCATAAATTCACTGAATTTTATTTTGACTAGGTTGGGTGCATTTGTTAAAAACATAAATAATCTATAAGACTTCTGGTGGGGGACATAGGTTTAGGTACTGTTTTGACCAGTTAAGTAATAGGTGGAGTTTCATTTTATGTTTTGTTCTACTCTGTTTTGTTTTTTGGCTTTTGCTTTCTTTTGTTTTTATCATGCACCAAAGTTTCACTCAATATTGGTGACACATTTTATTTACATGCCTTTCAACTTCCATAAATGACACAGTTATAGATCAGTAATTCATGCTTTTTTATTCTTCAATTTTATTACCTAAACTTACTCTTCTAAGAGTCGTTTTATGTTTCTAGTTAAATATAAGTGAAAATTGATTGGAGTATTTCTCAATGGAATTTTATCTTTATTTCATCATAATTGCTTCATATTTGAATAATGACAGATGAACTGCCTCATTCAATTGCAGTTTTAAGGCTTTGAAGTCACAATAACAGCACAGGATTTAAATCCTCAAGCCATTATTATAGCAGAAAAGGCATTGGGGAAAATGAAAACTTATGGTGCCATAATTTGATGGGAAAAAAAAGACTCCAATAGTTAAAGCATATTATTTCCTGAACAATTTCTAACCTAAAACATTATGACACAAGAGTGAACTGGGAAGTTACACAGTGGTACCACCTTCCTAAATGATTTCTAGAGCAATACTTTATAACTATTGGGCCAAACTTCACATAGCAAGTAAATGGCACTAAAATTATTCTGCTTTAGGATAAAACATTATCTTAGTGGCATTTATAATTCTATTCAGCAACAATTGTATTTCAGCAGTAGAGAGTTCATCAGAACTTTTTTTTTCCTTTGACATTTACATCAAGAGCTGAGTACTTGTTAATACTTCAAGGTATGCATTTCAAAGTTCTCTTTGTCTTTGTATTCAATTTTAAGTAATGAATCAAACAATTTTAGCCTATGCAAAGGCTAAAAGTAAAAAAAAAAAACCCTGCTTTTAAAATTTTATTAAATATAGCTAATATGTTTTGCAGTGGCATATTTATACATGCAATGCTTTCATTTTTTAAATTTTTAATAAGTTAATTTTTATTTTTTTCGCAAATAACTTGTTTTTTAAAGTCATATTTATTTTTAATTAATTTATATTTTTATTGTAGGATAATAGCTTTATAGAATTTTGTTTTTTCCTGTTTAACCTCACCAAGAATCAGTCATAGGTATACGTATATCCCCTCCCTTTTGAACTTCCCTCCCATCTCCCTCCCCACCCCATCCCCCTAGGTTAATGCAGAGCCCCTGTATGAGTTTCCTGAGCCATACAGCAAATTTCACTGGCTGTCTATTTTACATATGGTAATATAAGTTTCCATGTTACTCTTTCCATATATCTCACCCTCTCCTCCCCTCTCCCCATGTCCACAAGTCTGTTTTGTATGTCTGTTTCTCCACTGCTGCCATATAAGTAAATTCGTCAGCATCATTTTTCTAGATTCCATATTTATGTATTATAATAAGATGTTTATCTTTCTCTTTCTGACTTACTTTACTCTGTATAACAGGTTTTAGGCTCATCCACCGCATTAGAACTGACTCAAAGGTGTTCCTTTTCATGGCTGAGCAATATTCCATTGTGTATATGTACCAGAAATTCTTTATCCATTCATCTGTTGAGGGACATCTAGCTTGCTTCCATGTTCTAGCTATTGTAAATAGTGCTGCAATGAACAATGGAATACATGTGTCTTTTTCAATTTTGGTTTCCTCAGGGTATATGCTTAGGAGTGGGATTGCTGGGTCATATGGTGGTTTAATTCCTAGTTTTTTAAGGAATCCCCATACCGTCTACCATAGGGGCTGTATCAGTTTACATTCTCACCAACAGTGCAGGAGTGTTCCCTTTTCTCCACACCCACTCCAGCATTTATTGTTTGTAGACATTTTGATGATGGCCATTCTGACTGATGTGAGCTGATCTCATTGTAGTTTTGATTTGCATTTCTCTAATAATGAGCAATGTTGAACATCTTATCATGTGTTTGTTAGCCATCCATATGTCTTCTTTGGAGAAATGTCTGTTTAGGCCTTTTTCCCACTTTTTGATTGGCTTGTTTGTTTTTCTGGCATTCAGTTATATGCTGCTTGTATATCTTGGAAAATAATTCTTTGTCAATTCTTTCATTTGCTATTATTTTCTCCCACTCTGCAGGTTGTCTTTTCACCTTGTTCATAATTTCCATTTCTTCTTGGTTCAGTCTTGTAAGATATGACACTTCTAAGAACCTGTCCTTTTCTTCCAGGTTATCCATTTTATTACCAATTCATTATTTATAATAGTCTCATAGTCCTTTGTATTTCTGCATTGTCTGCTGTAACCTCTCCTTTTTCATTTCTAATTTTGTTGATTTGATTCTTCTTTTTTTCTTGATGAATCTGGTTAATGGTTTGTCAATTTTGCTTATCTTCTCAAAGAACCAGAGTTGAGTTTTATTAATCTTTACTACTGTTTCTTTCATTTCTTCTCCATTTATTTCTGCTCAGATCTTTATGATTGTTTTCTTCAACTAATTTAGGGGGTCTTTTTGTTCTTTTTTCATTTGCTTTAGGTATAAAGTTAGGTTGTCTACTTGATGTTTTTCTTGTTTCTTGAGGAAGGATGGTATTGCTAAAGTCCCTTTAACATCTGTTATAAAGCTGGTTTGGTGGTACCGATTTCTCTTAACTTTTGTTTGTCTGAAAAGTGTTTTATTTCACCATCAATTCTGAATGAGATCCATGCCGGGTACAGTAATCTTGGCTGTAGATTTTTTCCTTTCAGTACTTTAAATATATCCTGCCATTCCCTTCTGGCCTGCGGAGTTCCCGCTGAAAGATCAACCGTTAAGTGTACGAGGTGTCCTTTGTATGGTACTTGTTGCTTTTCCCTTGCTGCTTTTAATAGTCTTTCTTTGTGTTTAGTCTTTGTTAGTTTGATTAGTGTGCATCTTGGTGTATTTCTCCTTTGTTTTATCCTGTGTGGGACTCTTTGTGCCTCTTGGATTTGATTTACTATTTCCTTTTCCATGTTGCAGAAATTTTCAACTATAATCTCCTCCAAATTTTCTCATACCCTTTCTTTTTCTCTTCTTCTGGGACCCTAGAATTCGAATGTTGTTGGGTTTGATATTGAGCCAGAAGTCTCTTAGCCTATCTTTAATTCTTTTCATTCTTTTTACTTTATTCTGCTCTTCAGATGTTATTTCCACCATTTTATCTTCTAGCCCAGTGACTCGTTCTTCCACTTCAGACATTCTACTACTGATTCCTTCCAAAGTATTTTTAATTTCAGTAATTGTGTTCTTTGTCTCTGTATGTTTAGTCTTTAATTCTTCTAGTTCTTTATTAATTGATTCTTGCATTTTCTCCATTTTGTTTTCAAGGTTTTTGATCATCTTTACTATCATTATTCTGCATTCTTTTTCAGGTAGTTTGTCTATTTTGTCTTCATTTATTTGGACTTCTGTGTTTCTAATTTGTTCCTTCATTTGTGTAGTATTTCACTCCCCTTCATTATTTTTTTTTTAACTTACTGTGTTTGAGGTCTCTTTTCCCAGGCTTCAGGTTTGAATTCTTCCTTTCTTTTGGTTTCTGCCCTCCTAAGGTTGATCCAGTGCATTGTGTAAGCTGCATACAGGGTGGGATTTGTGCTGAGTTTTTGTTTGTTTGCTTTTCTCTGAATGGCAAGGCTGAGTGTGGTCGTGATCCTGTCTGCTGATGATTGGGTTTGTATTTTTGTTTTGTTTGTTGTTTAGATGAGGCGTCCTGCACAGGGTGCTACTGGTGTTTGGGTGATTCCCAGTGTTTTATTCAAGTGATGTCCTTCGTGTGTGTTCTCACTATTTGATACTCACAGCTGTGAAGAGATACCCCACGTCCAAGGTAAGAGAAACCCAAGTAAGACGGAGATGTTGCGAGAGAGCATCAAAGGGCAGGCACACTGAAACCATAATCACAGAAAATTAGCCAATCTGATCACAGGACCATAGTCGTGTCTAACTCAGCGAAACTAAGCAATGCAGTGTGGGGCCACCCAAGATAGACGGGTCATGGTGGAGAGGTCTGACAGAACGTGGTCCACTGGAGAAGGGAATGGCAAACCACTTCAGTATTCTTGCCTTGAGAACCCCATGAACAGTATGAAAAGGCAAAATGATAGGACACTGAAAGAGGTACTCCCCAGGTCAGTAGGTGCCCAATATGCTACTGGAGATCAGTGGAGAAATAACTCCAGAAAGAATGAAGGGATGGACCCAAAGCAAAAACAATATCGAGTGGTGGATGTGACAGGTGATAGAAGCAAGGTCCGATGCTGTAAAGACGAATTTTGCATAGGAACCTGGAATGTTAGGTCTATGAATCAAGGCAAATTGGAAGTGGTCAAACAGGATATGGCAAGAGTGAATGTTGATATTCTAGGAATCAGCAAACTAAAATGGACTGGAATGGGTGAACGTAACTCAGATGACCATTTTATCTACTACTATGGGCAGGAATACCGTGGAAGAAATGGAGTAGTCATCATGATCAACAAAAGAGTCAGAAATGCAGTACTTGGATGCAATCTCAAAAACAACAGAATGATCTCTGTTCATTTCCAAGGCAAACCATTCAAAATCACGGTAATCCAGGCCTATGCCCCAACCAGTAATGCTGAAGTTGAATGGTTCTATGAAGACCTACAAGACCTTTTAGAACTAACACCCAAAAAAGATGTCCTTTTCATTATAGGGGACTGGAATGCAAAAGTAGGAAGTCAAGAAACACCTGGAGTAACAGGCAAATTTGACCTTGGAGTACAGAATGAAGCAGGGTAAAGGCTAACAGAGGTTTTACAAGACAACGCACTGGTGATAGCAAACACCTCTTCCAACAACACAACAGGAGACTCTACACATGGACATCACCAGATGGTCAACACTGAAATCAGATTGATTATATTCTTTGCAGCCAAAAATGGAGAAACTCTATACAGTCAGCAGAAACAAGTATGGGAGCTTACTGTGGCTCAGATCATGAACTCCTTATTGCCAAATTCAGACTTAAATTGAAGAGATCAGGGAAAACCACTAGACCATTCAGGTATGACCTAAATCAAATCCCTTATGACTATACAGTGGAAGTGAGCAATAGATTTAAGGGACTAGATCTGATAGACAGAGTGCCTGATGAACTATGGACGGAGGTTCGCAACATTTTACAGGAGACAGGGATCAAGACCATCCCCATGGAAAAGAAATGCAAAAAGGCAAAATGGTTGTCTGAGGAGGCCTTACAAATAGCTGTGAAAAGAAGAGAGGTGAAAAGCAAAGGAGAAAAGGAAAGATATTCCCATTTGAATGCAGAGTTCCAAAGAATAGCCAGGAGAGATAAGAAAGCCTTCCTCAGTGATCAATGCAAAGAAATAGAGCAAAACAATAGAATGGGAAAGACTAGAGACCTCTTCAAGAAAGTTAAGAGATACCAAGGGAATATTTCATGCAAAGATGGGTTCAATAAAGGAAAGAAATGGTATGGACCTAACAGAAGCAGAAGATATTTAGAGGTGGCAAGAATACACAGAAGAACTCTCCAAAAAAGATCTTCACGACCCAGATAATCACAATGATGTGATCACTCACGTAAAGTCAGACATTCTGGAATGCGAAGTCAGGTGGGCCTTAGAAAGCATCACTACAAACAAAGCTAGTGGAGGTGATGGAATTCCAGTTGAGCTATTTCAAATCCTGAAAGATGATGCTATGAAAGTGCTGCATTCAATATGCCACCAAAATTGGAAAACTTAGCAGTGGCCACGGGACTGGAAAAGGTCAGTTTTCATTCCAATCCCAAAGAAAGACAATCCTAAAGAATGCTCAAACTACCACACAATTGCACTCATTTCACACGCTAATAAAGTAATGCTCAAAATTCTCCAAGCCAGGCTTCAGCAATACGTGAACCGTGAACTTCCAGATGTTCAAGCTGGTTTTAGAAAAGGCAGAGAAACCAGAGGTCAAATTGCCAATATCCGCTAGATCATTGAAAAAGCAAGAGTTCCAGAAAAACATCTATTTCTGTTTTATTGACTATGCCAAAGTCTTCGACTGTGTGGATCACATTAAACTGTGGAAAATTCTGAGAGATGGGAATACCAGACCACCTGACCTGCCTCTTGAGAAACCTATATGCAGGTCAGGAAGCAACAGTTAGAACTGGACATGGAATGACAGACTGGTTCCAAATAGGAAAAGGAGTACGTCAAGGCTGTATATTGTCACCCTGCTTATTTAACTTATATGCAGATTACATCATGAGAAATGCTGGGCTGGAAGAAGCACAAGCTGGAATCAAGATTGCCAGAAGAAATATCAATAACCTCAGATATGCAGATGACACCACCCTTATGGCAGAGAGTGAAGAGGAACTCAAAAGCCTCTTGATGAAAGTGAAAGAGGAGAGTGAAAAAGTTGGCTTAAAGCTCAACATTCAGAAAACTAAGATCATGGCATCTGGTCCCATCACTTCATGGCAAATAGATGGGGAAACTGTGGAAGCAGTGTCAGACTTTATTTTCGGGGGTTTCAAAATCACTGCAGATGGTGACTATAGCCATGAAATAAAAAGACGCTTACTTCTTGGAAGGAAAGTTATGACCAACCTAGACAGCATATTAAAAAGCAGAGACATTAATTTGCCAACAAGTTCCATCTAGTCAAGGCTACGGTTTTTGCAGTAGTCATGTATGGATGTGAGAGTTGGACTGTGAAGAAAGCTGAGCACCAAAAAATTGATGCTTTTAACTGTGTTGTTAGAGAAGACTCTTGAGAGTCCCTTGGACAGCAAGGAGATCCAACCAGTCCATCCTAAAGGAGATCAGTCCTGGGTGTTCATTTGAAGGACTGATGCTGAAGCTGAAACTCCAATACTTTGGCCACCTCATGCGAGGAGTCAACTCATTGGAAAAGACCCTGATGCTGGAAGGGATTGGGAGCAGGAGGAGAAGGGGACGACAGAGGATGAGATGACTGGATGGCATCACCGACTCGATTGACATGGGTTTGAGTAAACTCCGGGAGTTGGTGATGGACAGGGAGGTCTGGCGTGCTGAGATTCATGTGGTCGCAAAGTCAGACACGACTGAGTGACTGAACTGACTGACCGACTGATGTTTATTTATAAAAAGTTGTCCTTTTCATCATAGGGGATTGGAATGCAAATGTCGGAAGTCAAGAGATATCTGGAATAACAGGGAAGTTTGGCCTTGGGAGTTCAAACTGAAGCTGGGTAAAGGCTAACAGAGCTTTGTCAAGAGAACACACAAATCATGGCAAACATCCTTTTCCAACAACACAAGAAACGACTCTACACATGAACATCACCAAATGGTAAATTTCAAAATCAGACTGATTATATTCTTTGAGTCTGAAGATGGAAAAGTTCTATATAGTCAACAAAAACAAGACCTTTAGTTGACTGGGGCTCAGATCATGAGTTCCTTTTTACCAATTTCAGACTTAAATAGAAGAAAGTAGGGAAAACCACTAGGCCATTCAGGTATGACCTAAATCAAATCCTTTGTGATTATACAGTGGGAGGGAAGAATAGATCAAGAGATTAGATCTGGTAGACAGTACCTGAAGAGCTATGCACAGAGGTTTGAAACAATGTACAAGAGTCAGTGACCAAAACCATCCCAAAGAAAAAGAAATGCAAGAAGGCAAATGGTTGTGTTAGGATGCTTTACACATAGCTGAGAAAAGAAGAGAAGCCAAAACCAAAGTGGGAAGGGAAAGATAAATCCAACTGAATGCAGAGTTTCAGAGAATAGCAAGGAAAGAAAAGAAGATCTTCTTAAATGAATAGTGTAAGAAAGTAGAGGAAAGCAATAGAATGGGAAAGACTAGAGATCTCTTCAAGAAAACTGGAGCTATCAAGGGAACATTTCATGCAAGGATGGGCATGATAAAGGACAAAAATGGTAAGGCTCTAACAGAAGCAGAAGAGATTACAAAGAGGTGGCAAGAATATACATAAGAACTATTCTAAAAAGTCCAGATAACCATGTCAGTATGGTCACTCACCTAGAGACAGATACCCTGGAGTGTGAAGTCAAGTGGGCCTTACGAAGCATTATGACAAACAAGGCTAGTGGAAGTGATGGAATTCCAGATGAGCCATTTAAAATCCAAAAAATGATGCTGTTAAAGTGTTGCACTCAATATGCCAGCAAATCTGGAACACTCAGCAGTGGCCACAGGACTGCAGTGGCCACAGGACTGCAGTGGTCAGTTTTCATTTCAATCCCAAAGAAGGGAAGTACCAAAGAATGTACAAACTATTATATAATTGTGCCCATTTCACATACTAGCAATGTTATGCTCAAAATCCCTCAAGTTAGGCTCCAGTAGTACATTAACTGAGAACTTCCAGATGTACAAGCTGATTTTAGGAAAAGCGGAAGAACCAGAGATCAAATTGCCAACATTCATTGGATATTAGAGAAAGCAAGAGAATTCCAGAAGCAGAAACATCTACTTCTGCTTCATTGACTACACTAAAGCCTTTGATTGTATGGATCACAATTAAGTGTGGAAAATTCTTCAAGTAACCAGAATACCAGACCACCATACTTGTCTCCTGAGAAACCTGTATGTGGGACAAGAAGCAACTACTAAAACTGAACATGGAACAATGGACTGGTTCAACTGGGAAAGGAGTATGACAAAGCTGTATATTGCCACCATACTTGGCTCATTTATATGCTGAGTACATCATGAGAAATGCCGGGATGGATGAATCACAAGCTGGAATCAAGATGGCTAGAGAAATATCAACAACCTCAGTTATGCAGATGATAGAACGGCAGAAAGTGAAAAGCAGCTAAAGAGCCTCTTGATGAAAGTGAAAGAAAAGAGTGAAAAAGCTGGCTTAAAACTTGATGTTAAAGAAATTATGATCATGGTTTCTGCTCCCATCACTTCATGGCAAATAGGGAAGAAGTGGAAGCAGTGACAGATTTTATTTTCTTGGGCTCCAAAGTCACTGCAGATGGTGACTGCAGCCATGAAATTAAGAGAAGTTTGCTCCTTGGAAGGAAAGTGATGACAAACCTAGATAGCATATTAAAAATCAGAGTAATCAACAAAGGTCCATACAATCAAAGCTGTGTTTTTGTTTTTGTTTTTTTCCAGTAGCTATATATTTACATGAGAGTTGAACCATAAAGAAGGCAAAGCTCTGAAGAATTGATATCTTCAAATTGTGGTGCTGGAGAAGACTCTTGAGATTCCCTTGAACTGCAAGGATATCAAACAAGTTTATCCTAAAAGAAATCAAACCTGATTATTCATTAGAAAGACCAATGTTTAAGCTGAAGCTCCAATACTTTGGCCACTTGGTGCAATGAGTTTACTCACTGGAAAAGATCCTGATGTGGGAAAGACTGAAGGAGAGAGAAGAGAATGGCAGAGAATGACATGGCTCAATAGCATTACAGACTCATTAGACATGAATCCGAGAAAACTCCAGGATACTGTGAAGGACAGGGAAGCCCAGCCAGATGCAGTCCATGGTGTTGCAAAGAGTTGGACATGACTTAGCAAATGAACAACAAAACTTCTTTGAACTGAGTAAGATCTAGCATCTTCAAACTGGTCAATTAATTCTAATCACCCTTATTTGAATTTACTGTGATTCAAATGTCTATTTGTCAACTTATTTCAGTTAAGTTTCTTTAAGAAAGAAGATGAAGTACTTAGGAGTAAATGCTGGCAACAAATGTTGGAGTCTAGAGATGGCAAGAAGAAAGAAGAAGAAAAACTGAATGGAAACATACGAAAGCTTATTTGTCTTTCTGTACCTAGATGCAAGTGTAGTGGTTTCAGATTTAGGAAAATGTTATAAAGAAAATGCTTTCCATGCCACATTTGAAAGAGTTAATTCTTAGGTAGGTTGATAAGGAGTCTGGGGCCCTGGAGGAAGAGAAAGGGAACTGGGGTTCTAAAGGAGGAAAAAAGGATAAACATTTTTTATATATTGCTTTGTCTTAGTCACAGAAGATTTTTTTTTTTCTTAAACTCTGAGTTGTTATGAAAACAATCTTTAAGACTAACTTTCAAGCCCAAAGCTAGTGATTATACAACAAAAAAACTCATCTTGCCCAAGGATATGTTTTTCCTAAAGCTATGTCAGTTCAGTTCAGTCGCTCAGTCATATCCAACTCTTTGCAACCCCATGAATCACAGCACACCAGGCCTCCCTGTCCATCACCAACCCCCGGAGTTTACTCAAACTCATGCCCATCGCGTCGGTGATGCCATCCAGTCATCTCATCCTCTGTCGTCCCCTTCTCCTCCTGCTCCCAATCCCTTCCAGCATCAGGGTCTTTTCCAGTGAGTTGACTCCTCGCATGAGGTGGCCAAAGTATTGGAGTTTCAGCTTCAGCATCAGTCCTTCCAATGAACACCCAGGACTGATCTCCTTCAGGATAGACTGGTTGGATCTCCTTGCTGTCCAAGGGACTCTCAAGAGTCTTCTCCAACACCACAGTTTAAATGCAACAATTTTTCGGCACTCAGCTTTCTTCACAGTCCAACTCTCACATCCATACATGACTACTGCAAAAACCATAGCCTTGACCAGATGGACCTTTGTTGGCAAAGCAATGTCTCTGCTTTTTAATATGCTGTCTAGGTTGGTCATAACTTTCCTTCCAAGAAGTAAGCATCTTTTTATTTCATGGCTGCAGTCACCATCTGCAGTGATTTGGAGTCCCCAAAAATAAAATCTGACACTGTTACCACTATCTCCCCATCTATGTCCCATGAGGTGATAGGAACAGATGCCATGATCTTAGTTTTCTGAGTGTTGAGCTTTAAGCCAACTGTTTCACTCTCCTCTTTCACTTTCATCAAGAGGCTTTTGAGTTCCTCTTCACTCTCTGCCATAAGGGTGGTGTCATCTGCATATCTGAGGTTATTGATATTTCTTCTGGCAATCTTGATTCCAGCTTGTGCTTCTTCCAGCCCAGCATTTCTCATGATGTAATCTGCATATAAGTTAAATAAGCAGGGTGACAATATACAGCCTTGACGTACTCCTTTTCCTATTTGGAACCAGTCTGTCATTCCATGCCCAGTTCTAACTGTTGCTTCCTGACCTGCATACAGGTCTCTCAAGAGGCAGGTCAGGTGGTCTGGTACTCCCATCTCTTTCAGAATTTTCCACAGTTTATTGTGATCCCCACAGTTGAAGGCTTTAGCATAGTCAATAAAACAGAAATAGATGTTTTTCTGGAACTCTTGCTTTTTCAATGATCCAGTGGATATTGGCAATTTGATCTCTGGTTTCTCTGCCTTTTCTAAAACCAGCTTGAACATCTGGAAGTTCACGGTTCACGTATTGCTGAAGCCTGGCTTGGAGAATTTTGAGCATTACTTTACTAGCGTGTGAAATGAGTGCAATTGTGTGGTAGTTTGAGCATTCTTTAGGATTGCCTTTCTTTGGGATTGGAGTGAAAACTGACCTTTTCCAGTCCCGTAGCCACTGCTGAGTTTTCCAAATTTGCTTACATATTGAGTGCAGCACTTTCACAGCATCATCTTTCAGGATTTGAAATAGCTCAACTGGAATTCCATCACCTCCACTAGCTTTGTTTGTAGTGATGCTTTCTAAGGCCCACTTGACTTCGCATTCCAGGATGTCTGGCTCTAGGTGAGTGATCACATCATTGTGATTATCTGGGTCGTGAAGATCTTTTTTGTACAGTTCTTCTGTGTATTCTTGCCACCTCTTTTTAATATTTTCTGCTTCTGTTAGGTCCATACCACTTCTGTCCTTTATTGAGCCCATTTTTGCATGAAATGTTCCTTTGGTATTGAAGAAGGAATTCAAAGGGCCTGGACTCCATCTCAGGCCTGCCTGTGCTGATCGTGGTCAGCCACCTCTCCAGTGGACACTGAACGACTTGCTTAGTGCCTGTGGAATGACAATGGAAGGATAAGACCCCCTCCGGACAGGGGAACCTTGAAGATCATATCCAGGTTACTCATCACCTAAGAGAAAACAGACACTAATCACACCTGCCTCTGGACACTATCTATCAGAATGTAAGCACAGGCTTATTGGTTATTAACTGTTTGGAATGTAACTGCGGGCTTATTGATTATTGACTGTTTGAACACATAACACGTGAATGATGGGGTTATTGTAGTTGTATTTACCCTTCCTTTGTTTATGTAAGTCTCAAGGGAATTGGGGTAGTGGGTTTGGACACGTACACATCATACACATGGGATATAAAAGATTTTCACAAATGCTGGTCGGGGTCTTTGGCTAAGAGGAGACTCTGCCTTGGGCCCGCCGGTATAATAAACTGCACTCCACTATCTGCATTGTCCTTCTGAGTGAGTTTCTTTCCCGGAAAGTGTGGCTATAACAGTATCTCTAATTTTCTTGAAGAGGTCTTTAGTCTTTCCCATTCTGTTGTTTTGCTCTACTTCTTTGCATTGATCACTGAGGAAGGCTTTCTTATCTCTCCTGGCTATTCTTTGGAACTCTGCATTCAAATGGGAATGTCTTTTCCTTTTCTCCTTTGCTTTTAGCTTCTCTTCATTTCACAGCTATTTGTAAGGCCTCCTCAGACAACCATTTTGCCTTTTTGCATTTCTTTTCCATAGGGATGGTCTTGATCCCTGTCTCCTGTAAAATGTTACGAATCCATAGTTCATCAGGCACTCTGTCTATCAGATCTAGTCCCTTAAATCTATTGCTCACTTCCACTGTATAGTCATAAGGGATTTGATTTAGGTCATACCTGAATGGTCTAGTGGTTTTCCCTGATCTCTTCAATTTAAGTCTGAATTTGGCAATAAGCAGCTCATGATCTGAGCCATAGTCAGTTCCCGGTCTTGTTTTTGCTGGCTGTATAGAGTTTCTCCATTTTTGACTGCAAAGAATATAATCAATCTGACTTCAGTGTTGACCATCTGGTGATGTCCATGTGTAGAGTCTCCTGTTGTGTTGTTGGAAGAGGTGTTTGCTATCACCAGTGCGTTCTCTTGCAAAACCTCTGTTAGCCTTTACCCTGCTTCATTCCATACTCCAAGGCCAAATTTGCCTATTACTCCAGGTGTTTCTTGACTTCCTACTTTTGCATTCCAGTCCCCTATAATGAAAAGGACATCTTTTTTGGGTGTTAGTTCTAAAAGGTCTTGTAGGTCTTCATAGAACCGTTCAACTTCGGCTTCTTCAGCGTTACTGGTTGGGGCATAGGCCTGGATTACCGTGATTTTGAATGGTTTGCCTTGGAAATGAACATAGATCATTCTGTCGTTTTTGAGATTGCATCCAAGTACTGCATTTTGTACTAGTGATTATATAACAACAAGGGCTGCCCTCATAGCTCAAAATCTGCCTGCAAGGCAGGAAACCCGGGTCAATTCCTGGATTGGGAAGATTCCCTGGAGAAGGAAATGGCAACCCACTCCAGTATTCTTGGCTAGAGAATCCCATGGATAGAGGAGCCTGGCAGGCTATAGTCCATGGGGCTACAAGAGTTAGACAGGACTTAAACAACCACATTTTGCTCAAGGACATGTTTCTACTTCTTAACAAGAACCTTGGGACTCATCTTGTTATCTTAAGACCTAGGTTGTGAGAGTTCGTTTGGTAAAACCTTTCTACTGTTAGTTCTAATCTTGTTAATTTATGATGTACGTTGTGGGAGTGAATCTGGTAAAAGTATATAAGGCCTTGATAAGAAGACTAGTGAGTGGGGCATTCTCTGCCTCCCTTCTGATGTCTATGTCAGAAGCTTTCTCTGTCCTTTTTTAGTGTAATAAAACTTCTGCCACACGAGTATCTGAAGCCTGGATCCTTGCCTCAAAGTTAAATCTTCTTTGGAGATCTCATATCTGACACAAGCTACCATAAGCTATCACATTCACACCTTACTTTCTAAACCCAACTCTTAGATTCTAAATCTTTGTTTCCTGTCTTTCAGCTCTGATGCACAGGCCTTTATATTTCTAAAACCCTTCACTGAAAAACCTTCTTGATCAAGGTGCTCCAGCACTAAAATAATACTCCTTTTCCCCACTCCCTCCTAGATCTGCTCCTAACATTTGCAGTACCAAGGATACGATCACAAATAGCAACTAAATATTTCAAGGTTGCAAAACACACAGTTAATAAGCTGCAAAATAAAACCTCATTCTGATTTTCTATCTTGACATATATTCCTTTATAAACTCCTGGAAAACAAGTTTCAAAGTTAGAATCCACCCTGAAATGAAGGTGCAAGGGAGCCACCCCTCTGCTCTTGGTTTTAAGTTTGAGTTCTGCTATCTCTTCCTACCCTGGGCTCTAGCGGGCAGCTGAAGAGCTCCTCAGTTTAGCTCAGTTCAGTTGCTCAGTCATGTCCAACTCTTTGCGACCCCATGGCCTGCATCACGCCAGGCTTCCCTGTCCATCGCCAACTTCTGGAGTTTACTCAAACTCATGTCCATTGAGTCGATGATGCCATCCAACCATCTCATCCTCTGTCATCCCCTTCTCCTGCCTTCAATCTTTCCTAGCATCTGGGTCTTTTCCAATGATTCAGTTCTTCACATCAGGTCGCCAAAGGATTAGAGCTTCAGTTTCAGCATCAGTCCTTCCAATGAATATTCAGGACTGATTTCCTTTAGGATGGACTGGTTGGATCTCCTCCCAGTAAGGGACTCTCAAGAATCTTCTCCAACACAACAGTTCAAAAGCATCAACTGTTTGGAGCTAAGCTTTCTTTATAGTCCAACTCTCACATCCATACATGACTACTGAAAAAAACCATAGCTTTGACTATAAGGACCTTTGTTGGCAAAGTCATGTGTCTGCTATTTAATATGCTGTCTAGGTTGGCTATAACTTTTCTTCCAAGAAGCAAGCATCTTTTAATTTTATGGCTGCATTCACCATCTGCAGTGATTTTGAAGCCCAAGAAAATAAAGTCCCTTGCTGTTTACCCATCTATTTGCCATGAAGTGATGGGACTAGATGCCATGATCTTAGTTTTCTGAGTGTTGAGCTTTAAGCCACTTTTTTCACGCTCCTCTTTCACTTTCATCAAAAGGTTCTTTAGTTCTTCTTCACTTTCTGCCATAAGAGTGGTGTCATCTGCATATCTGAGGTTATTAATATTTCTCCCGGCAATCTTGATTCCAGCTTGTGCTTCATCCAGCCCAGTGTTTCTCATGATGTACTCTGCATGTAAGTTAAATAAGCAGGGTGACAATATACAGCCTTGATGTACTCCTTTCACAATTTGGATCCAGTCTATTGCTCCATTCCAGTTCTAACTGTTGCTTCCTGACCTGCATATAGATTATTCAAGAGTCAGGTGGTATGGTATTCCAATCTTTAAGAAGATGGTATTCCCATCTTTGCAGCCAAAGATGGAGAAGCTCTATACAGTCAGCAAAAACAAGACTGGGAGCTGACTGTGGCTCAGATCATGAACTCCTTATTGCCAAATTTAGACTTAAATTGAAGAAAGTGGGGGAAACCACCAGACCATTCAGTTGTGACCTAAATCAAATCTCTTAGGATTATACAGTGTAAGTGACAAATAGATTCAAAGGATTAGATCTGATAGAGTGCCTGAAGAATTATGGACAGAGGTTCGTGACACTGTACAGGAGGCAGGGATCAAGAGCATCCCCAAGATAAAGAAATGCAAAAAGGCAAAATGGTTGTCTGAGGAGGCCTTACAAATAGCTGTGAATAGAAGAGAAGTGAAAGGCAAAGGAGAAAAGGAAAGATATACCCATTTGAATGCAGAGTTCCAATGAATAGCAAGAAGAAATCTTACTCTCATGCATATATGGCTTAGTCTAAACCCTCCCCTCAAAGAGCTCTTAGTGAGTGGTACATACATCTGGCAGTGTGACCTTCTTTTGGATAAATGGAAGCAGGGAAGAGGTTTTAGTAAGGTCTGGAACCAAGGTCAGAGGGCAGGAAGCCAACTCTTTGGGTAACAAATTCCTAATTTTTTATATTAGGAATTTTTATTTTAGGAACCCCTAGTAGATACCTAGGGGTTCAGAGACACTGATTCAAGTTGGACACATGCCCCTGGTTCCATGGATTCCCTCACTCATGGGAAGGAGCACTGTTGGAAGAGAACCAGAGCATGGACCTCTGAAATGTGGATCTCATCCCAAGGTAGGAGATCCTCTACTCTCAGTCACATGCAAGGGAAGAAGCAAATTAAGGCCATTCATATTATTACGTGACTGGTCAGTGATACTCATCTTTCAGTAAGGCTGAAATGACCCCGATATGTGAAATAAATGAGGTCACCAACTCTGCATTTTAAAGATTCATTTGTAATGTGGTTGTTTAAATCTTGAATTTCTCTTGTCAGATGGGTCCACCAAAGCTTGCTTAGATTATAATATAGTTGAAATAATACTGAAAGAGTAAGTGAGAGATGACAGTAATTCTGCAAAACTGGTTAATTACATACAAAAACATAAAACAAAGGAAAATAAACTCAGAAGTCTTTTATTTCTTGTAATTCTTCATAAAATTTGAAATCTCTCAGTAACATAAGAAAACTATGATCTTTTCTACCAAAGAGAAAGACATAAAAAATAAAGAAATGATAAATATTCACAAATAGAAAGACGTGTGTGTGTGTGTGTGTGTGTGTGTGTGTGTGTGTGTGTGTGTGTGTGTGTGTGTGTGTGTGTGTGTACCTGGCTTGTGAATAAGGTTCCTAAAGATGGCGGTTCACTGCCAGTCCTTTGTTCCCTTCCCTTCCTGGTTCCCCTTCCCCATAAGAATAATTTGGCAGGCAAATTTTGTGGACTTTATCCTGGACATGCCAGAGAACTAAAGTGAAAGAAAGTGAAGTCGTTCAGTCGTGTCTGACTCTTTGCGACCCCATGGACCTACCAGGTTCCTTCATTCATAGGATTTTCTAAGCAAGAATATTGGAGTGGGTTGCCATTTCCTTCTCCAGGAGATCTTCCCACCCCAGGGATTGAACCCAGGTCTCCTGCATTGTAGGCAGACGCTTTACTGTCTGAGCCACAAGGGAAGTCTAAAGAGAACTAAAGGGGTGGGGAAAACAGTTAACATAAATCCTTTACTCAGAAGCCTACAAGTGTTATTCATGGCCCCATCAACCAACAAAAAGACTTTGGGAAGACTGTGACTCTGTGTCCCTCAGTCGATGAGGAACCAGGGGAGAGAACTTGCATTCTAGGGATAAAATCAACTGAATTTCCTACTCGATGTGACTGCCCACCAGACACCCAATCTTGCAAGATCATAAAGTCTGGCTTCCCACTGCACCGTGTGTCTCCATTCTTTGAATCTGGTCTGGTGAGCAAGCATGTTTCTCACAGTAATAACTTTTTATCATAACTATAGTAGCTAATACCCTGGGACCATTTACATCAGATTCTCCATAACACTGAAATTCAAGAAGAGAACTTAAAAAAAGCAAGGTGGTGACCTTATATTGTTTTGTCAGGTTGAACCTGGAGCATTGCCTTTGGGCATGGCTAGCATCCAGCCAGTATGGATGCAAGGCTATATCTGATATTTATGGGCAAATCCATCTAGTCAGTGTCTATGCCTTATTCCTGTCTAAATATTTTATATATTATCCTTGTTTTCTAAATCTGTTCATTATCTTTGGGGGAAATCAAATAAAAAGTTACCTGAAATGTAATCTCAAACACGCTGTATGCCAGAAACCAAGAAATGTATTTTAAATACAATAAAGCCTTACAATAAATCACAATTAGATATAAAAGGAATGTTACTGGCCCTCCACTATTCAATCTTTCATTAGAAAGTGAGCTTTGTTTTTTTGTGTTTTTTCCATCTTTTAAGAGGGTAGGCAGAGAGCACATAGAGGCAGCCTTGATTCAGGAGATAGGAGATATTCTACATTCCCAATAATTTTCTGCCCAAATCTTACCAGATTTGTCTGACCAAGTTAAAACAGCCCCCATCTATTTATGGGGCCTTCCCTGGTAGCTCAGCAATAAAGAATTCGCCTGTCAATGCAGGAGACACAGGTTCAGTCTGTGGGTTGGGAAGATTCCTTGGAGAAAGATATGGCAACCCGCTCTAGTATTCTTGCCTGGGAAGTCCCACGGACAGAGAAGCCTGGTGGGTACATCCCATGGAGCTGCAAAAGAATCAGACACGAGTTAGCAATTGAACAACCACCACCGCCACTTAACTATAGAAGTATGTGACTGTGAGATTTCTGAATTTACTGAATCCATACAAAAGTCCCAGGCAGCCACCAGTCAGAACCATCCCCAGCTATAAATAAATAAGCCTCAAACCATGGATGAAACCAACACCAATCAGCTCCTGGCTGAGAGGCTAACCCTGTTATTTCATTAACCTCACAACAATACAATGCTAGGTTTTGAATGGTTTATTATTGTTTGGGGGTTTTTTGTTTGTTTATTTTGTTTAGATCCCATTTAAAGGGATTTTACTCTACAGATATATAAAACAAGGAGAGAAGATGGAGACATCAGTCAATCTGTAGAGACAAATAGGAAAGTTTCCCATAGTAAGAGTTGGGCAAGACAGAGGAACTTTGACTTTGGACAGCAGAATGTCTATCAACTGTGAAAGATGCCTATATGCAATTCTACAAACTGGAGAAAGACTCAGTTATGTCTTCCCACACAAGCAACATTTTATTACTGTGTGACATTGTCCTGTATCGACCAGTATCGCAAGAAGTATTTCCTTGAATTAAATGGCATAATAAAAGTAGTTACAACCTATTCACCGGAATATTTGTTAGTACAGTTTGTATAGCAGACCTTTGATGGCTTCCCTTTGATATAAGAATATAGGATGAGGAAACTGGACTGTGGCCTTCCTTTGATTCCCTGATATATGTGTGTGTGCATCTACACACACACACATATACTCTGGACCTACAGAACTATTTTTCATTAATTATGTAGTATATACTTGTTTATAGCTGAAGATAGACTACCTTGTTAGATTTTGTGTCTTGCTAAATTTTGTGACTTAAAATTTACCTGCAGTAAAAAATAAAAGCAATCATATTGCTTAAAACACACTTTAGCTAAACTCTGATTTTAAAGACTAGAAACAATTATTTATCCAATGACCATTTTCCCTTTCTTCTGAAGAAACCAAATACTAATTTTCCTTTAGGCTGTCAATGTGCTCAGCTGAAATATTACATTTATAAACTTTGTCTTTCTGGTTAGTAGTGGCGAACAAACTATAAGCAAGATTGTTTGGTGGAACATTTGGGAGAGGGCTTTTTGCCTATCTGTCTTGGGCTGCATGGAACTCAGACACGAAGGCAGGAGCTAAGCCCTTTTAAGACTATAAGGCTAAAGGTAAAAGTGTCACAGGTATCTAGATCTTGACCATCCTGACCCACTGAAAAAGGGCTAGCCACTGTTTATTTCTAGATTTCTCACTATGTGAGAAAAATTAACCCTGTGTCTCCAAACCACTGTCATTGCTTTTTGTTTTTTAAAATATGTAATTGAGTCTAATTCCAACTGACAGAAAGGGTAAGTAGGAATCATCTTTTACTTGTCTTGAACAAAAAAGTACTCTAAAACTCAACATGAATCAGAACTCAGTAAGTGTTTACTAAAATGTATCACTACAGTTCAAAAGCATCAATTCTTTGGTGCTCAGCTTTCTTTATGGTCCAACTCTCACATCCATACATGACTACTGGAAAAACCATAGCCTTGAATCCAGTCAACCATAAAGGAAATCAGTCATGAGTTTTCAATGGAAGAATTGATGTTGAAGCTGAAACTCCAAAACTTTGGCCACCTGATATGAAGAACTGACTTGGAAAAGACCCTGATGCTGGGAAAGATCGAAGGCAGGATGAGAAGGGGACAACAGAGGATGAGATGGTTGGATGGCATCACTAACTCGAAGGACAAGAGTTTGAGCAAGCTCCGGGAGTTGGTGATAGACAGGAAAGCCTGGTGTGCTGCAGTCCATGGTCACAAAGAGACAGGACTGAGCAACTGAACTGAACTGAAATGTATCAAACTAATATTCTGCATAGCTTTTTACTATTTATAAACTGGGTTTCAGAAGCACGGTCTTATTTGAGCACTGCAAGACGTCAAGTAATTCAGTCATTATTTATTAGGTATTTACTATATGCTGGACGCTGAACCAGGTGCTGGAGTTACCTATTTTAAGCAACATAAAAGCTTATTTGAACAAATAGAGCTCATATTCTTGAGGAACGTAAACTGAATAAACAGAAAAAAATAATATTCAGTACAATAAAGAAGAAATAAGAGGCCAAGATAAAAATGTGGAACAGAATGGGGTGCTTCATAGATAGGTTGAGAGAGAGAGAGCATCTTAAACTGACATCTGGAGAAACTAGCAATGAGAACAATGGAAGGTAAGCATGAGGAGTGGGGTCAGAGCCTCTGAGGCAGAACATGCAACTAGAACAAAGGCCTCAAGAAAGAACCTGGCATTCTCAGGAAACGGGAGGATGAGCGGGGATAAAGCAGTGCACAAAGGATAAGGTGTCTAATATGTCTTAAATACTCAAGAAATATTTGTTGAAAAGCTATAGTGAAATAATTCTATCAATATAGTTAATCAATTATAAGTAGGACTGAATTAAAACATAAAAACACTAATATCGCTCAATTTTTAAACTTGACTCAGTAGCTTATGGTTTACCAACAATACTCTTATTATAAACTAAAACATAATAGCTAAATGACAGTAGATGAGCTCACTGATAAAACTGATATGTTTTTAACTTGCAATATTTTTTCACAGTTCAATGCACTTTTTGAGTATCGTTAACATTAATTCACTTATTAGAGGGTCCACCAACATTATCAGAATCAGTAAATGAGATTGAAAGGCATTAGACTGGAAGTAATGAAGATAATTTTCAACATTTTCTTCACTTTGCTCTATGCATGATCATGCTCAATCACATGCTAAAAGTATTTTAGTAAGGTTTGTTGAAGAGGGTGGGGGAAACTTCTTGAGAAATAAAGGCATCAACTGCCTTCATTCTGAAAGTACCTACCTCTATTTGATCAGGACATATACAGAGTAAAATTTCTAAATATTTGATTTGATATTTGAGGTTAAAAATGGATAGAATCTTTCATTAAAAACAGAGTTACTCATTACATATCATTCTGGTGAACAATTTAATTTTTAGGTTTTAGACTATCTTGTATTTTTTAATTTACCCAAGATATGTATGAACTTGAAAAGAAAATGTACTTTTGAGAGTAGGTTGCTCATCATTCCTCATTTTCTAAGTGTTACTGAAGTATAGTTTATTTCATATCTAAATATTATTTTTGAAAGTATAAGAAAGTTTATATATTATAGATCAAGCATTATAATGAGCATTACTATATTGAATGGATTTGTATACACTAAGATATTAATAAAATCACATGTTCTAGAATTTTTTTTGGCCACCCCTCACAGCATGTAGGCTCTTATTTCCCTGACCAGGGATCAAACCAGCACTCCCTGCATTGGTAGCATGGGGTCTTAACCACTGGGCCACGAGGGAAGTTCCCCTAGGTTTTTTGTGTTTTTTTTTTAATTAAGATTTTCTGTGTCCCACATTTAGAAACTGTGATTCAGTAAGTCACTGGATAAACATTGAAGTTCTTTTTAAAAATTTTAATCATTTTGGTGCAGAAGTTTTGACCAGCTTGAGGGGAAAATAAATAAGCAGCAAGCATTGCCCTCAATCTTTCAGTTATCCAGTAAAGGTTGGCAAAGAATCTGCCTGCAATGCAGGAAACCCGGTTTGATTCCTGGGTTGGGAAGATCCACTGGAGAAGGGATAGGCCACGCACTCCAGTATTCTTGAGCTTCCCTTGTGGCTCAATTGGTAAAGAATCCTCCTGCAATGCGGGAGACCTGGGTTTGATCTCTGGGTTGGGAAGATCCCCTGGAGCAGGGAAAGGTTACCCACTCCAGTATTCTGGCCTGGAGAATTCCATGAACTGTATAGTCCATGGGGTCGCAAAGAGTCGGACACCACTGAGTGACTTTTCTTTCTCTTTCACCTTCAGCCATAGGAGGAAGACAGTATTGTTTCCTGAGAGCAACAGTATCAGTTTTGTCCATTGTGTGGAAGAATAAATATACATATTTTAGTTTAAGTAACTGAGTATATCTTGAGAATGAAAATGTAACCTAGCCGAAGAGTAATTTCAGGATTTTTTTTTTTTTTAACTAGAAACTTTTCCCCTCTAGCTGTCTGCAGAAATAGATTATTTCTAATTTCCTGATTTAGTTATAGTCATAGTGTACATAAAAACAGATTTGATTTTCTTAGAATCAAACATAAAATGAAAGCCTAGGCCTTATCTCTGAAACAAGACAGCAGTTTTGCAGAGCTGTGTACATCCTTTGAACTCAGATGACATTGTCTCAGAGGAAAAGATGTTTGATGAGTTTTTTACACTTTAAAGCTCTTGCTAAGGAAAATGAGCTGGGGATCTCTTTTGGTAGAATTGAAGGGGGGTGGATCATTTCGTCTTCAAAAGATGAGGGAAAAAGTGTCATTTTCTATTTCCCTTAAGTATCATTCTTTCAAATACTTGTGTGACAAGAGGTTCAACAGGCTTAGATTTGGGGTTTTAGTTTTTCACAAATACATGTAGGACTTAAATGGCCCTGTACATCAAAAGGAAGAGAGAGGGAGAGAGAGAAAAAAAAAATCCCCTAGAAAAAAGAAAACAGTGCAGAAAACTCTTGAAAAATATAGTTCATAAAATTGCTATAATCAATCAATATACTACAATTTGAAAGGAAATTAACAATAGAAACTCAAAACTGAATTAAGTAACATTTTGTACATTTAATTCAAGTTGTCAATGATAAACCAAGTGAGAAAAACTCTTTAGAGACAGAAATTTATAAATGTATTGGTTCATTTAACAAATACATATTATGAGTCAAGCCCTGTACTAGGTACTATTTACCTATACAGAGGATGAGGTTAGACTGAGTAAACAAAGAACAATGAGAAGTAAGGTGATACAGAGGGGAAGGAGGGGCCAAAGGATGAAATGAACAGAGACTGAAAGGATGAGCAGTGCGAGGAAGAAAAGCCAAAATGGGAAAGATCGATGTGTTGAGAAGAGCGAAGGATCTGAGATTTTGTAGTAAATACAAGCTGACAAATCAGTCTGCTAAGGTTTCACATGTGGCAAAATACAGGCGAGTCCTGGGTCAGAGACAAAGAACTTTTACTTGCTGCCCAGGACGCAGCCTGTGCTTCACCACATCATCTTCCCTTGCTTCACAGATCCCTGAAGGCAATATGCTGATAGGTTCAGCGGGATGAAGTATACACAATGGGTTTGCATCAGAGCTACAGGAACTTAAAATATAAAACCTGAACTGTAAAAAGGCAAACCTACTCAACCAATCTCTGCCCCAAAGGGAGATATAATCTTCACTATCCTGAGCAATAAACAAAATGCCCCTCTACTTCAGGGGAAGATACAATACCTTCCAAAGTTGTGTGCTATACAAAATTCTTGAAACATTACTCCAGAACAAAGCCATTAGTGCCTCTGATTTATAGATGGCCAGAAACACAAGAGATCCATGGGAAATGTTTTTCCAAGTGGATGTAGGAAGTACAACAATTTCAACTAGCAAATGTTGCTGTACTGTGACACCTTATATCTTAATGGGCTTGTTCATTAGACCAAAATATTATCGGCATAAATTATTCTTCCATATGATCTTTTAAAATTGTGCTCAGCTAAATCATTCCTAAACTGTTCGTTTATAACACACACAAGTATGAATAGCCCATGATAAACTTACAAAGACATAGTTTTCAGGTATTTTCACCATACATGTTTTAAAAGTGGTTTAAGGGATCCTAATTAACTATTTTTATTTATTCTTATTGTTGTCATCGTTTTGGAGAAATAAAAAATATCATTGGGGTGTTTACCAAGTCTAGCAGTTTTAAGCCTCTTATTATAATTTTTCTCCATGTCCTAATCTTTCTCATTTTTGGCAGTGTCAAAAACAGGGTTGGGGACTTCCCTGGTGGTCCAGTGGCTAGGATTCCATGCTCCTCATGCAGGGGACCTGGGTTTGCTCCCTAGACAAGAAAACTGGAACCCACATGTCACAACTAAGATCCTCCATGCTTCATGAAGACCCAGAGCAGCCAAATTAAAAACAAACAAATAACAACAACAACAAAAAACATGACAACAGGGAACTTCAGCCTCATTATTGTGTTCTTTCACAGAGGGTTCATAACAGTAAACTTTAACTTAACAAGAGAGAGATGCTTTTATTGTGTTTCAGCATGGATCACAGTGGTACTTTATTATCATCTAAAATCTTGAAACAATAACTTAAACTTTGTTTCTGATAATTTCTGTAATATGGAGAGAGAAGTAGCCAAGATGGTAGAGTGAGAAGAAGCTGAACTCACTTCCTCCTGTTGACACACCAAAATTATGACTACTCACAAAGCAGCTATCTATGATAATGACCTGAAGATGAGCAGAAAAGATTTTCCACCCCTAATGACAAAGAAAGAACCACGGCAAGATGAGTACAGAGGCAAAGACATAGTATAGTCAGGATGTACACCTCTGGGCTGGCAATTCACAAAAAAAGAAATACCATAATCATTCAAATCCTCCCCAAGGTTGATGGTCTGTGCCCCGTATTGGGTTACCCATCCCAAGGGTCCTGCACCAGGAAGATGAGCCTCCAGAACATCCAGCTTTGAAAACCAGTGATGTTTATGTTCAGGAGAGCTGGATGACAATGTAAAACAGAGACTCCCTTCTTAAAGGATATACAGAAATACCACAAGCTCTGAGTCATGGACAATAATTAGAAAGGGGTCTCTCTTTGCTGATCTTAAGAGAGCCTCCTGGAGAAACAGAAGGCAACTAGGACTCCTTGTAACAACAGGACACCGGTAGCAGCCTTTTTTAGGAGGTCATTCTACCATAACACCAGCAGCAGTGATAAGTGCCATTTTGGAACCCTTCCTCTAACCTGTTACTGCCTGGGATAGAGCCATACCATGCAGCATGTTGGCACTAGGCCTACTTCCCTTCTGGCCACACAGACGACCCTGCAGGGACCAGTCCCCACCCTCCAGCGGACCAGTACCAGCCCTGCAACCTCCCTGAGCCACACAGACAGCTGGCTATACCAGCCTGGGCCACTCCGGGCTATCCAGTCAATTGCAAGGGAAATATATCCCACCTTCCAGCAGCCCAGAGCCACCACACAAGGCATGCCTCACAGCGAGCTGGGCTGGGGCCAGCCCACCTACCAACATGCCCACACCAGTCAACCCTTCCACACCAGTCAACCCTTCCACACCAGAAGTACATGCAGCCCACATAGAGCAGACCTCGAGAGCACAGAGCTCTGGGGAGCAGAGGGGAGTGCACTGCTGAGCCTGATAGGTGATCTGGAAGACAAAGTAGTGGAAATCATCTAATCTGTGCAGAGAAAGAGATTTAAAATATGAGGATAATTTAAAAGATCACTGGACAGCATTTGCATTATGAGTCCCTTCAGATAGAGAGGAGAGAGAAAAAGAGCAGATAACTTGCTTGAAGAAATAATAGATGAAAACTTCCCTAAGCTGCAGAAAGAAATAGACATCTAAATCCAGGAAGTGCAGCATCCCAAACAAGATGAACCAAAAGAAATCCATACAAAAACACTTCGTAATTAAAGTGTTAAGAATTAAAGATATAGATAGAATCTTAAAAATAGAACGAGAAAAGCAAAGAGTTATATACAAAGGAACTCTCATACGACTGTCTGCTGACGTTTAGCAGAAAGCTTGCAGGTCAGAAGGGCGTGGCACAATATATTTAAAGTGTTGAAAGGAAAAAAACATAAAAAAAAAACCACGCATCCAATAATATTCTACCAAGCAAGGCTATCATCCAGACCTGAAGGAGAGATAGAGTTTTACACACAGCAAAAATGAAAAGAATTTAGCTTTAGAAAACTGGCTTTAGAAGAAATGTTTAGATGATGTCCATGTAAGATCTGAAACCATAAAACTCCTAAAAAAATATACACAGTCTGTTCTTTGACATAAAAACAGAAACTTTTTTTTTAATCTGTTTCCTCAGGTAGGGGAAGTAAAAAAAAAATAAACAGTGCGACTACATCAAATTAAAAAGCTTCTGCACCACAAAAGAAATGATCAACAAATGAAAAGGCAACCTACTGAATGGCAGAAAATATTTGCAAATGATATAACTGATAAAGAATTAATGCAGAAGAAAATATGTTCAACATCACAAATCATCAGTGAAATGCAAATCATATCAATGAGATACCATTACACCTGTCAAAATGGCTATCATCAAAAAGACAATAAAGATGAGTGTTGGTGAGGACATGGAGATTGCACTTAACTCTGTTGGTGGGATTGTAAATTAGTTTAGTCATTATGTAAAGCTGCATGGAATTTCCTCAAAAAAAAAAAAAGCAAAAAAAAAAAAGCAACTTCAGTTCAGGTTATTTATCTTCAGATAAAATGAAAACATTAATTAGAAAAGATAGATGCATCCTTATGTTCATTGCAGCATTGCTTACAACAGCCAAGATACAAAAGCAACCTAAGTGCTCATCAATAGAGGAATCGATAAAGAAGTTGTAGTATATGTACACAGTACAGTATTACTCAGGCATAAAGAAAAATAAAACTTTGCTATTTGTGATAACATGGATGAATCTAGAGCATATTCTGATAAGTAAAGTAAGTGAAACAAAGATAAATACTGTATGATATCACTTATACATGGAATCTAAATAAACCTGAACAAGCAAGCAAAAGGATGTGAAAACAGGTTTATAGATACAGAGAACAAAAGGGTGGTTGCCAAAGGTGGGGATATAGGGGGATGAAATAAAGGTAGGGGATTAAGAGGTACAAACCTCCAATTATAAAATAAATAAGCTATGGGAATGCAATATAAGCATAAGGAATATGGTCAATAATATTATAATAACTTTATATAGAGACAGATTTTACTGGACTTATTGTGATGATCCTTTCATAATGTATGCAAAAGTCTCAAATCACTACTTGCAGTATACCTTAAAGTAATATAATAGTGTATATCTAGGATATTTCAATTAAAAAAAAAAACAGTAATTTGAAAAGATAAATGCAGCCCATGATCACTGCAGGATAGCTTCATTTTTAATAGAAAAAAATTATTTAATAACTGACTCTAGAAAAGTTAGTCCTAAATTGTAGCAACTGCCAATTTCTGTGGTAAATACCCCCATCATGACCGATTTCAAATTACCAACATGATGTCACAGAACACAGTTTGAGAAGATAGGTTTTATTTGACTTTTCTAAGGTAGCTTAAGCCTGCTCCAGCACACTAGTGGACAACTTCATCTATCACTTAAATCTTCCATTTGTAATACAGTTCACTGGAAAATTGGAAGGCTAACATTTAATTTGTAGATGGCAAAATAAAATTTACACCCAGTATGATAAGTGCCAAGTCATCACAGGGAAATTAGAGTCCTCTCTGACTGGTGAATATGGGATTTATACATTACCTTGTTTATTAAAATAGAGGACACAGTGTCATCAGTCAAGAGCTTTATCTACATTCAAACATGCCTATCTCAATAATTCACCAGCATGTTTCTTCAAAATTCAGCTTGGAAAAATTTCAGCTCATGGAAGTCATGCCTGAACCTACCTTTTATCATATTCAACCATTCTCTATTCTGCATTTCCTTACATCCTGAAGTCTTTTTTGTCAAGTCAAAGAAATTCTCTGACTTTATCTCTTTATATTTTGTTCTCCCCTATTTTCTGAGTTTTCTGTATTTCCTTCCTTTGAGATGCATTCTATCTTTACACCTTTCATTTATTCTTTAATGTTTTACATCTTTTTAGTACATACTAGGATTTTCTTCAAATCTTTCTTTCAGTTTACTATTTTTCTACACCTGTTATTTACTTTAATATGATTTTTGAATTTTTAATCTTATGTTTTGTTTTCTCTTACTACCAAATTTTACTTGAGAAACAGAAGGTGGAAAACTACAGTTTCTGGCTGAGAGTTCAAGATAACAGGTAAATTGGCATAAAGTGATAAAGTGGAAGTATCAGACATTTTACATCTGCATTAATTTTAGAAAATAAAAGGAAAAGCTTACCACCTACAATGCTATCAAACTTTCAATATTTGTCATCTATTCACTAGAAAGTGGAAATACATTCTAAGGTTATTTCAGTTTTAAAGATGCAAAATACAAGTTGCTGATATATTCCATGAAATACAATGTTTTTTCCATAAGTAGTTTTTACCTAGAAGTCATTTTTAGTTTCTAGTTCAATTCTGTAGACAGGAAATAAAGAAAAACAATAAAAATTATATATTCACTAATTCATAGAATTGCTTATTTTTTCAGTTAGATAAAACAAATTATATTCTATCTATGATGATGTAAAAGATCCTTGTATTTTAAGACTGAAAAATTTAATTGAAGCAAATTGTTTTATTGGTTATGTTGCTTCTTAACTGAAGAATATTTATAACGCACTCAAATCTACTTTCCAAGAGTTATATCTGAAAAATAATTATGTGAATAATTCAACCCTTAATTTATAACGATACACATTTATCAAGAAAATCATATAATGGTGGAATATTTCAGTTTGAAGGCATCATAATATAGGACTTCCATTTGAATTCATGATGCAGCATGGGTATAGTTACTATTGTAAAATTAAAAAAGGATCATCTTTCTACTGCTAGAAAAATTCTCCAGTAATCAAGAACATGAGGCTTCCCTGGTGGCTCAGCAATAAAGCATCTGTGCAATGTAGTGGACGTAGGCTCAATCCCTGGGTAGGGAAGGTGCCCTGGAGAAGGAAACGGCAACCCACTCCAGTATTCTTGCCTAGGAAATCCCTTGAACAGGGAAGCCTGGTGGGCAACAGTTGATGGAGTTGCAGAAGAGTCAGGTACGACTGAGCAACTAAACAACGAGTCAAGAACTTAAATCCTTAATGTGCATTTTTAAAAATTTATATTTGGTTATAAAAAATGTCAGTCTTTTTTTTTAAATGGAACTCTGGTTTTTCTGTGGAAATTTATTTCATTTCTAATTTTTGTATTCACCTAAAATATACTCATTTTGTAGATTTTTTTAGATTGTGTATAATCTTGAATTCTGAGGAATCTTATGGTTATGCTGACTTTTGCAGATGGTTGATGACTTTTTGATATGCAGTGTCATTTTCATGGTGAAAGCACCTTATATGGATGGATCTGCATGCACTCTGGCTTGAAGAAGTATTTGCTACATAGTTGTTTTGCATTTGCTTCTTCCAGAGGCCACCTGGTCTCACTGGTTTAGATTTTATATGAATCTGTAGACCTGGAGTCTCCAGCATCTGAGAAGATATCATGTATCTGGATCAACATAAATCAGTTTTTAATTTCTCACAAAGACTCTTTTTTTTTTTTTTTTAATCAAGGACCCAGTATAGACAAGCTTTCTAGTTTTTATCTATTCTAGTTTCTCCTTTGTGGTTGACATAGCCATTTGAGGGTCCTATTTTTCAGCAGGAATCAATTCTAACTGCTGGCTTTTGAGCAAGTGTAGTGCAATCTTTTCATTTCCTTGATGACCATGAAAATCTCTGACCCCAGGGACTACCTGCCTCCTCTATTTGCCATAGCAGCAGCCTGCAAGCTTACTCCTTTAGCTGTAGATCTCCTTTTAAATTCTATCTTTCAGTGAGTTTCACTTGCTTTTTCTGGGACACTTAGCCATGTGTTTAATATTCATTAATTCACAGTTTTTCTTCCATTGTTAGTTACTTGCAGTGATATGGCAGGTCCGTATTAGCTCAGGAGGCAATACGCTAGAATAGGAAGTCTTTCCATTGTGTACCTACCCCTGCAGCACGAACTGCATGCTTTGTAACTAGCTTACTTCTTTCCTCTTTCTCTCCCTACTCCGGGGTTTTCAAACAGAGTTGGAGGCTAGGACCTGGGACCTGGTTATGTATAGATACCTAGAATCTTAAGGCTCCAAAAGTATGTTCCTAAGCCAGGAGCCTTAAGACATATCTTGGCTACGTAAGTCAATACAAGAAAGACATTATCTGTTACAATATCCAAATAAGCAAGATGGAAAGAACAAGCCAAGATGTGACAACAGTGTCTTGATAGAAGTGAAGGGGACAGAGGGGGGTGAAGAATTTTATGCAAATTCTCATTTCCTAGCACAATGACTTGCACAATGTGCATAAAAATGATTGTTTCTTACTTGGCATTCACTACAAAATCTTGCCCTCATTGCCTGCTTTCTAGGCATGCCTGTCTCTTTACTATTCTTCAAACTGAAAAGCCTGCTCTAACATTTCGTTTACTCTTTCTTCTGCTTGGACCATGGTTCTCCGTATATGCATCAGGTTTCTCCTTGACTTGTTTCATGTCTTGTGTCAAAAGTCACCTTGTCAGAAATATCACTACTGAAAACCCTATACCTATCCACCTTCATCTATACACTCTCATTTTTTACTTGTCTACATGAATTATCTACAGATTGATGTCAAGGTTGTTCCTTACCTTTCACCTACTCAAGGTCATTGTTTCTGGGACTATCCCTTTTACATGTCAACATTAATAAATTTTCCTTCTCTACTGCATCATTGCAGTCAGTGTGTGCAAACTGAAGTAAAAGTCACTCAGTCATGATCCGACTCTTTGTGACCCCATGGACTATACAGTCCATGGAATTCTCCAAGCCAGAATACTAAAATCAAACTATTAGTATTCTCTGGTTGTCACCTTTTCCCCCTCAAGGCATTGCATACTTAACTTTCTTTTAGATTATGATTTCTTGAAAGAGTTGTATATATTCACTATTTTCTGGTCTTTCTTTACTATCTCCATAGCTCTTACTACTCTTGTATATTATTAATTAATGGATTTTACTCTTGTTTATTGTCTCTATCACCCTTCAATGACATTAAAATACCTTAAAAAAATACCTTCAAAAAAGTATCTCCTTAGAGCTCGTTGTTGTGTCTAAATACCAAAGTAAATATCCCAAATATATTTGTTGAATGAGTGAGTGATTGGGTACATACATTTTTTTTTTTTCCTACAACAGCGTTAACACTTGGTTGCAAGAAATGTCACATTTATTTTATTTATCTTTTTATAAATAATTTAAGGTCTTGTTCTCATCAACTTTAGAATTAAATTTCCATCATGATTTACACCCCAACCCCAATTCTACCATTCTACATCTAAGTTTCAAACTATATAGGACTCCCTGTTGCTTCCACAGTCCTCAGGGAAGTTCCTCGGGTCATTATGAGTGTCACTGAAATACTTCTTGTCTAAGGTCAAGGGCATAATTTAAAACAGATAGTCCTGATGCTTCCGGCAAAATATGGGATATGGAGATGTATCCACACTCTACCACAGAAGCCTCGTGATGTTGAATTCTTTCACAACTTTATTTTATCTCTTAAAACCTCTCAATTCCATTTTCTTGCATTCTAAATCTCACTCCTACCTTATTGACAAAATTGCTGCAATCAGAAGAGAATTCCTACCTACCTCAAATACTGCATATTTGTATTCTGTCTGTGTCCTCTGGTTTCATTTCTTTTACAAAGAAAGAACTGCTCATGTTTTCAGCCAAGGCTAAATCCATAAAACTACTTGTGCCTGAGATTCTATTCCCACTCCTCTGCTTAAGAAGTGTATCATAACACTTTCCTTTCTATCTGGCATCATCAATATTTCTTTCTACAGGATTGTCTTCATTTATTTTACTTCTATTATTATTTCCTATTTACTTCTAGAGTAAAACTCCAAAAGGATCTGTACCTGTTGTCTTCAATCTATTAAAATAAGATTTTCTCATCCATGTCCCACTAAAACTTCTATCAAGAATATAATAACCTATATGTTCCTGTATCGAAAGGTAATTTTGCTACTTTCTTTTTACCTGAGTTTTCAGTGGCATCTGACAATTTATGAACCTTTCATCCTTGAAAATACTTTCCCTTGGCTTCCAGGACATGAGTCATTTTTCCTCCTTCCTGCAAGACTACCATTTTTAAGTCTCCTTGACTGTGTGAACCTATGGACTGTAGTCTGCCAGGATCCTCTGTCCATGGGATTCTCCAGGCAAGAATAATGGAGTGGGTTGCCAAGCCCTCCTCTAGGAGATTCTCCCAACCCAGGGATCAAACCCTCATCTCACAAGTCTCCTGCATTGGCAGGTGGGTTCTTTACCACTAGTACCACCTGGAAAGTACCCCCACCCCCGGCCCCTCGGACCTTCATATCTAACTGCAAAATAATCAACTCCATTGAGATGATAATAAGTACCTCAAAGTTATCATTACTACAAGTCAACATGCCCCAATGTACCAGCTCTTCTGAAGACTTTTTTGTCTCATTTAATAGAAACTCCATTCTTTAGCTGTTCAGGATGTTCAAAAGGAAATGGCTGTTGGATCTGTTTTCAGAACACAACCAGAATTTGACCACTTCTCCACTATACTTGCTACCACCAGTTTGATCCAAATCCCAATCATTTATGCCATGGATTACTGCAATAGCTCCTTAATTGTGGTCTCCAAGGTTCTATTCCTATTGCTTTGGTCAAACCTTCATACAACTGACAGAATGCTCTTGTAAAATATTGAGTCAAATTATTTTAATGTTTCCCCTTCTTACTCAGATTTTTCAAAAAGAGAAGGGGAGGCCACATGGTCTGGGCCTTATTACTTCTCTGACACTAATCCCTATACTCTCTCTCTCACTTATCCACAGTCTCAATGACCTCTATGCAGCCTTTTAACATCCTAGACACACCCTTATCCAGAGTCCCTGCACTTGGTAATCCCACTTCCTGGAATACCCACCTCCCACCTCTAAATCCACATGGCTACAACCACCACTTTCTTTAAATCTCTACTTTCCTTGCTGAGTCCTCTTTTCTCATCTGACCTTCAATCCGATACCTTCTGAACATTTTATGTTCCATTTTACTGCTTTCATTCTTCTCTTATCAATAAATTATTTTATGTTTTTCTAACTTAACATACACATCCCTAAAGCTTACTATATTCCCTGGTACATAGTAAGCCTTCAATTGGTGAACAGATGTTGCCCCCAGATTACAGTGTTCACCAATGCTGGACAGTTTCTTGTGAGCGGAGCAAGCTCTCCTCCAATGCAATAAACCCATTTCTCTCTCCCATTTTGTCACAGGAAATCAAAGTCTTTCTCAGTGTAAGTCAAGCCTTTCTTCTCTTTCTACTTTCCCTTAGCATCTAACTCATAACATCTCTTTGGAGGGCCTGGAAACTTCTGGGTTTTTCCCCCTAATTATACACAAATCCCCAGATACAAGTAAATATTACCTGAGTGACAAGAACCAAGACCTAAATCAGTTAACTTGTGATAAAGGGGAGAAAACAATTCTTTGTGAGTGATTTATCTGAAGCTATGTTATACCAAAACAGGGTTGCTGGAACACAGTGCATGCATATATTTTATTTTGCTATTTTTTTGTTGCCAAATTGCTTGTCAGAATAGCGTCAATTTACAGTTGGACCATCAATATATGAGAGGTCCTTTCTATAAATTCTCATCCAGATTTTTGCCATTTCAATAGGAGTACTTTAACTTCTTTTTACAATGACTACTGGGGTGTTGTACATCTCTTTACATATTGATGGATATTAGTGCAGTCCTTTTCAAGAATCATTTATTCAAATTAACTTATTAATTCCCATTTGGGTTTCCTATTGACTTGCACAAATCTTTTGTGACTCTATGCATGTTCTACCAACCTGCTATTTTTTTGTAACTCTGTCTATACTATATTATAATTAACAGAATTATTTAATTATTATACAGTCAAGTCTATATATTTTCTCTTTTCCTTTTAGGGATACTGTTTATAAAAGTTGCACTCTGCAAAAATATATTTCTTTATTATATTGTATCAACATTATGGATTTGTCTTTCAAATGTAGATTTTATTCCATCCAGGGTCCATCTTTGCCTGTGGCCTAATGTAGGAAACTCAACACTGTTTTCTGTGATTTAGTGAATGTGTCTTGCCAGCATCATCTACTAATCAATCTATTCCTTTTTGTTTACTTTATGATGTCATCTTTGTCATATACCAAGAACTCAAATAAATATGGTCTGCTCTTGGACCAGTACTGAAATGTTTTTTTTAATATTATGACTTGGACTATGTTGATATATGACCATTAAGTCATCAGTCTTTGCTGTTCTGTTTCAAAAGAAACTTAGGTATGTTTTTTTTTCATTTATTTTTATTAGTTGGAGGTTAATTACTTTACAATATTGTAGTGGTTTTTGTCATACATTGACTTGAATCAGCCATGGATTTACATGTATTCCCCATCCCGATCCCCCCTCCACCTCCCTGGAAATTTTGGGAATAGCTTGTTATGTTTCTTAAAAATTCAACTGCAATATAAATGAGATTTTATTGAATCTATCTGTTAATTGACTTGGACAAATTGACGCATCTTCAGTGTTACTTTTCTCATTTATTCACGTAGTGTATTTTTATTTATCAATTCTTTCAGTCTCAAAAATATAGATTTAAATGTAGAGAACTTTGGAGAGATCTGACTTTAGCATGAGTGCCAAGAGTGATTTCTACCTGCTGAGTCTATCTTTCCTGTCCATGAAGAAGCAAAAAGAAACACAAGGGGTGAAACTTGTCCACAGTATTATTTACTTGAGTTGTGTTGAATAAAATGTAGCTAGGAAATAGCATAGTATTTTAGAACAAAGACTGTGGGATCAGGGCTGTTGGTTCCACTCCTGGCTCTACTGCTTTACTAAACTGTGCAACCACATAACTTCAGTTTCCTCATAAGAGAGAAAAAAAACAGTACAATAATATTGGCTAATTCATAAGGTCTCTGTGAGGATTAAATAAAAGGATAAATGTAAAAGGATTAGTACACTTCTTGACTTAGAGCAAGTGGTCAAATATTAAACACTGCAAAGAGTGAACATATTGAGTCACAAGTGTTGAAGTCTAAACTAGAGTAAATACATCTCCTCTAGCCATGAAACCCAGATACATCACTGCCTAAGTTATTCCCTTCCCATTTTATATAAAAAATCATGCTTTGTCTCTATTTAATGTCTACTTACGCATGATGAAAAATAAACATTGAAAATTTATACCTTCAAGTAGATGTTTGTGTTTATTTCACATAAGGATACATTGGTGTTTTATATTTTTTTTGTATTCCAGTATCTGATATTAGTACCTATGTAAAAGGAATGGTCTATATTCCTTATTCTACATGTCTGAGCCTGACTTGGACTTGCTGTTTAGTTGCTAAGCGGTGTCCGACTCTTTTGCAACCCCATGGACTACAGTCCACCAGGCTCCTCTGCCCATGTGATTTTCCAGGCAAGAAAACTGGAGTGGGTTGTCCTTTCCTTCTCCAGGGGATCTTCCTTACCAAGGGATCGAATCAATGTCTCCTGCACTGGCAGGCAGATTCTTTATCACTGAATAACCAGGACTTGGACTTACAAAGGCTTAAACCAAGTAGGATGTACTGAATATTTTTATGCTTCTTGGGAGGAAGCAGCATTTCCCAGCTCATGCTAATATCTGCCTATCTTTACTATGTACAAAATATTTAAATCTCTTTTTTTTCTTTTTCATTTTAAACTTTTTATTTTGTATTGGGGTATTGCCAATTAACAATGTTGTGATGGCTTCAGGTGGACAGAAAAGGGGCTCACCCATATATACACAAGTATCCATTCTCCCCCAAATCCCCCTTCCCATCCAGGCTGCCACATAACATTGAGCAGAATTCCATGTGCCATACAGTAGGTCCTTGTTGGTTATCCATTTTAAATAGAGGATTAAACTCCATTTACTTTTTGTTGGAGGAGGTAGCTGGGAGAATGTGACTTCTGGTTGAACCACAAACTGGACCAAGGCAATCAGAGGCTCCTCACCTCCTCCCCTGACATGGAATGTATGTTCCTGCCACTGTTCCCATAGTGGGAGCCATTTTTAAGGACAGAGTCTGAGAGAGCACTGTGTTGTTGGGACTGTATGGACTACATGATTAACTGAATCCAGTTAAGTCCTCTATATAAAATTTTTTAAGATTCTGGGGGGAAAGTACAAAGATTTATTTGTCTTGCAGCCACCCAAGACATTCCTTGTAATGTGAGTTCCCTTGCATATTAAATCTGCCATCTACCAGTCTGGTAGGTGGTGCTAGAGATGAAGAACCTGCCTACCAATGCAGGATAAATAAAGGGAAGTAGGTTTGATCCCTGGGTCAGGAAGATCCCCTGGAGGAGGGCATGACAATTCACTCCAATGTTCCTTCCTGGAGGATCCCATGGACACAGGATCCTGGCAGGCGATAGTCCATTGGGTCACAAAGAGCCAAACACAACTGAAGCTACTTAGCAGGCACACACCACTCTAGATTGCTCTGTCTCTTTTTTTGTTCTCTTCTTGCTCTCAATGTATTGGGCCTACTTTCAGATTTCACCTGGGAAGCTTTCGAGTATACCAACCAATAAGTTTATTCTGAGAGATAGATACTTTTATTTGTATATTGTATTAGAGAGACAAATAACTTGAATTCCAGAGAATTTAAGTGACTTGGCCAAGGTTAAATAAAGAGCAGTGTCAGAACTGAAGCCTGAAATCCAATTTCTTCCCTTTCAGTATCATGTTGTTTCTATTTTCTCTACAACGTTGAGGAAAGTTGAGTACAAACTGTCAGAGCTCTAAAAACTTAAAAAGGTGCATCCTGGAATGACAATTGACAGTAAGTTCTATGGTAGATCTGAAATATGATTTTTAAAATGAGAGTCCTAGAGAAATTAATTTGCAGGAACATGCCATGCTTATCTTTGGCCATAAATACCAAACATATTTTTAAAGATTTTCTTTATGTGTGCCAAACATTCCACGTTACTGAGAACTATTACACAGATTTTTCTAGTCTAATTGGTTTTATGACAAGAGATTCTGATTTCATTTTCTCAGATATTTGGAAGAGAAGCTTTCCTTTCGTGAAGATCCTACAAATCTCACAAAACCAGCCAAGCTTGGACATCCAGGAGTTTATTCTTAAAACTCTATGGTTCAGTAAAAACACACCCTGTAGTCATTCTGAGCTTCCCACTCCCACCCCAAATGTGTCTTGGACTGGTTAAAGTTTGACATAGATGGGCATACAGCAGCATGCCAAAAACGATCCCCCTTGAATCCTGGATTCTTTCTTTTTAAGTCAGGCCACACAAAAAGTCATTCAGCCATATCAAAAGCCCCTCAGCAGATTTCAGAACCGCTTAAGAAACAGAGAATACACCAGAAAGAAAGCCACCACCAGAGCAAACGTCACAGCCTGCTCTAGATGAGTGCCTCTCACCGCCCCCCCTGCAGGTGACCGCAGGGCCCCGGGGCGGTATTCTCCCAAGTCCTAATGCAGGCTGTCAAAGCCTCCTGAACTTAGTAACGGAGCACCTCTGTTTGGGCCCCTCCGTGAGTCACACAGAAGCACCATCTCTGTCAATGCAGGTGGCCTCTTGGCTTCCTAAGCCACTAAACAGAGCCTTCCGAAGGCACACAGACCTGTTCCAGTCCACTGAGGAGAGCAGGCTTTAGGCGTGAAGCCCTTGCTAGAAGGCAGAGAAAGAGGAAGTGTCCCCAGGGCTTAGCAGGCTGCTCCTCCCCCTACTAAAATTTTAATTGCACATTTTGCCCCATTAAATCAGAACTGATGAAACCTTTACAACTGTGGGTTTTCTGAAAATTGAAAATCACCTTGGAAAACAACAATATCGTTGCCTATAGAAGGCAATTTCTTCAAATCAAGTAATGATGTGATGTGTGTGGTTAACTGTATCTGCGCAGGAAGTGGTTTTATTTAAAAGTTTTTTCTGCTCACTCCACCCCGCCCCTCCACCGCCCCGCCTTTTATTTTTTTCCTCCAGTACTGAAATTAAGCAGCATCCAACCTAGGCCTACTCTTATGACATGTGACTTGACTTGACTGTTTTTCGTTTTTGTTGAAAGATTCATTAGCAGTTAGAAGTTGATAAAAGTTCCAATAACAAGTCGGCACTGAGAGAAAGGTAAGTGAGTTTTACTTTGTATTAAACATGCAATTTAAACTTGAAAATATTTGGCAGAGTATCCTATGCTTCAGTAGCAACATACAGACCTTTCCAACAGAATTGTAACGTTTTCACTTGTGACTGAAGAAACATCAATTTGTTTCCTTTAGTGTAGAGAAGAATATTGTTTTTTAAATTTGCAACAGTTAAATTATAAAGTTTTTAAACGATATCACAGTAAGATTTTATAGGAAAATATTAAAAACAGAGTAAGGTATACTTTTAGTTTCAAAGTGCTTCAAAAACTAACTATGAGAGAAAATGTGAGACTTTGTATCTTTGACTGCTTTATAAAAATGTGCACTCTTCATGATCTAGATAATAAAAAGGCATTTTGTAAAAATAACATCTGAATTGCACGCAGCCTGAAAGATAACTACTATAAAGTGCTGTATTAAAGTCAGCTGAGAAACCCTTGAAAAGGTGTGGTTTATTCAATCTGTAGTCTATTAAATGGCTATTAAAAAACAGGAAGCTTCCAAAATGCAAAAGAAAGTTCTGTAACATGACATTTGATTTTTTTCCTGTAAATTTTATTTAAGATATAGGGTGAAATGAGGGCAAGTTTCTATTTCATAAGTAAAACTCTGCATTTAAAAGAGAAGTCACAGATGACTTCACAGAGGATTAGTTCTGGGAAAGAGGCAAATTAGAAGTATCCTTGTTATTTAGGTAATTATAAAATTTTCTTTCTTTGAGATTTCCAAAACAATAACCTTAGAAATTAAAATAATTTGTTAATCATAAACTGAGAAGAACTTTTTTTATAGTGACTTCTTGCTTTTACAGAATGTCTTTGTGTGCTGTAACATGTAACATATATGAAAATTATAGAAGTATTGCTAATCTCAGAGACAAATACCTAAAATAAATCTGAATGTCGATTTTGAAGGAATTTTAATAAAAGCTCCAGATATGATACACTCTTCCATAATATCATTTTTATTGCGCTGTTGGATGGGGGACATAATGTCCCCACAAACTATCTTTTTATGTTATTAAAAAATGGTTACAGGGTTGATAAGTGGCAACAATTTTCTTTTCTTTTATTGTCTGCTATTGAAAGGCTCATATAAATGATTTTCGGTGTGGTCAATTTGGTAGGAAATTATTAGTTACACTAGTACACTCCATTTTAAGACCTCTTCAATTGTCAATACTGAAGCTAGCTACTTGTTGACTATTAAAATGATCTTGGAAAAAACAGAGATTAGGACTTGATGTTCAATACTTTTTTTTATTGTTAGAGTATAAGAGAATCCTGCTAATATTTATTTGCTTTGATATTCTGATGAGCTTTTCAATTTACTGCATTTCCTCACAATGGAAAGTCTTATTTAAATTTGTCTTCAATATTATGGTTCTGAAACTCTACATCTATAGAAGCTTTATAATTCAGATAGTTTTGGTTGATATGTTATTACTTTATTTCATTTTACTATAAAAGAGCATCACATGAATAAACATATGTAGTACTTACAGGTTAGCAAAAATGAATATCTACATAAGCATTTGGTACTGAAAAGTCCACTACAGTTTTTTAAAAGCCAAATTCTTTTTAAAATGATTGTTTCTTGCGGAAACTGTTAAATTAAAATGCAAATATTTTATGGATTATGTGTAAAATTAAGAATTAATTAAACATACTTATTATGAAATTATAAAGAGCAAGAAGTAGAGATGATAGACATGTAAACTAAGAGGCTCTCACAGTGTAGAAACCAGTTATGTGTTATCTCTGGAATGTACAGATCAAATTTAAGAGTAAATTACAAATGAGTTACTATAGGTTATTATAACTTTATGCATTTTAAGTAAATAAGAAAAAATTCTGGTGAAATAAAAACAAAGCAGAGGTTCTCATCTGGAAAGTCATTTTTTAAAGAAAAATATGCTCTTTCACTTGGGGCCAGGATTCAGCAAAATTCTGAAAGGAGACAGCCTCAGCCTCCCCTAGATATTTTTTTTAAAAGCTCTACCCCAGAGTGGCCTACTCTGCCCCTAACCTAAGGTCAACCATCCTTGGTACCTAGAGAAACAGACCATACTTTTTTTTTCCCTCCATCACACTCCCACTGTTGTTAAAAAATTGTACTCATCCTATTTTCCAGGAGTTAGGGCATCAGATGAAAAGAATCCATGCTCACAAGAGAAGACTCCAGAGCTTTGTTTCTTGTAACTTGTAATTCAGGACTCCCCTCCCTCTCAGTAGAATTTTAATAAGTTCTCTCAGCAGACAAGATCCAAGGGAACAGCTAAATGTTGAGGACTCGGTCTCAAGTGAGGAGACTAATGCCATGACAAATAGTTTGGGGGAAATTTCTGGGGGGATAAAGAGTGTTTTGTTAACCATTCATCCTGTCTCTGGCAATTAAACCCAGAATATCCAGAGAATGTTTTACATGAAGGGTCCATCACAGAGATATGCCCATTTCATTAATATATACCTAAAGAAATATATATGTTTCCTGCAGTGGATGAAAATTAATTGTACTATATTTTCAGGGTGTTTTGCTATTCTCATACGATTAGAAACTAACCTAATCCAATGTTTTACATATGTATTTTAAATATCATTTAATACCCTGAGCAATTTGGGTACCGTATTTTTTGTACTGCAAGATAATGTTATATAACTAAAATATAAAATGTACTTATAATTATTCTAAATTTCAGCTTATAGTAGATAAAATGTCTTTGTTTGCAAATGATAGAAAATAAGCTAAAATTACCCTAGGGAATAGAGGTAGGCATTGATTTGTATAACTGAAAATCCAAAGAGAGAAAAATCAGGCTGGACCCAGCTGCTCACACAGGATTACCAAGATCATTTTATTCATTCCTTAGCTCTTGTTCTCACTTTTCTATAAGCACTCTCTGGCAGAAGCTCATACTAAGTTGACCAAGAGGCTTCAGGTTTATATCTCACTCTTTCAGAAAACTTTGTACAAAAGAATGTCTTTCCTCCAACACCACAGCAAAGATACCTCAGATTAAGATCTGACTGAACAAAAGTGGATCACATGACCATGCTGAGCTGCTCACTGCCTTTGAGACTTAGATACCCTGAGTGACCAGGCCTGGGTAACTGGCTTGCTCTTGCATTGATGAGCCACCCCCCTGAAACACATGGAGTCTCAGCTGAAAAGAGGGGGCTCCACACTGCGGAACTAAAATTCTTCCCTCAGAAGAAAGGGAACTTCATATCTTAGAGGTGAAAGCCATAGAAAACCATTACACAGCCACATAGGGTAACATTTAAAAGCACTAGTTGGGGTTTCCCTGCCAGTCCAATGGCTAAGACTCCTGGCTCCCAATGCAGCGGCCTCAGATTAGATCCCTAGTAAGGGAACTTAATCCTGCAGCAACTAAGACCTGGCACAGCCCAGTAAATAAATATTTAAATAAGAACAAAAGCGCTACTTAAACTTTCTAAGCTCTGTAGTCAGACAGAAACAATACCAGTTTAAGAGGAGGTCTAAATGAAGCAAATGTTTTAATTAAACTGAATTTTAAAATATTTTTCGACAGCCATTCCATGTATGTGCTTCCCAGGTGGCTCAATGGAAATGAATCACCTGCAATGCAGGAAAGGTGGGTTCGATCCCTGGGTGGAAAAGATCCTCTGAGAGGAAGCAATGGCAACCTACTCTAGTATTAGAGCTTGAAAAATCCCATGGACAAAGGAGCCTGGTGGACCACAGTCCATGAGGTCCCAGAGTCAGACACAACTGAGCCTCTGAGTACACACACACTCCATGCATAAACCCTTGCCCCTCAATACTTATCTTCTAAAAGCTTATAATATAGTGCTGTTTACTTGCTAAGTCCTCCCACTCTTGGCAACCCCAGCGAGTGTAGCCCACCAAGCTCCTCTGATCATGGAATTGCCCAGGCAAGAATACTGGAGTGGGTAGGCATTTCCTTCTTCACAAAATCTAGTAAAATCATTATATTAATAATTATAATGGCAACAAAATTTATCAAGTACCATAAAAAGACATAAGAAATGTTCTATTAGGATTCAGAACTGCATCAAACATTTCTGTCTTCCTGTTATACGCCAGGCAATAAAGTAGCGAATTTTGCAGACGTATCATTTGCCATATTCGGTCAGAGAAATTAGGACAAAATTTTTGAATAAATATGTGTAGAGTAGTTCCCCCTTCTCCACAGTTTTGCCTTCCGCAGTGCCCACAATCAACCACAGTCCAAATCTACTGAAGACAAACTTCCAGAAATAATTCATACGTTTGAAATTGCTCACCTTTCTGAAGTAGCTTGACGAAGTCTCTCCCTGTCCTGCTCCTGCGAATCGCCTGGAGTCAAGCGTTTCCGCTCTAACTCCTCCGCAGCCATCTTGCTAGTCAGATCCATGCTCTCCTGGGTTTGAAGTCTCGCGTTTGTTTCGAAGTCCCGCTTATTTCTCTTAATCCGGGCCCCAAAGCGCGAGGGTAGTGCTTCATGCCAATGAAAAGCCCTACGTGCTTGCCTAAGTGAAAGGGTGCGAGAGGAAAAAAAAAAAAAAATGTCGAGGCTGCTGAGATTTACGGTAGGGACGAACCTGAATCTTCTATTCATGAAATTGTGAAGAAGGGAAATAAAATCCTGTGTGTTTTGCTGTTTCACCTCAAACTGCAATAGTTATGACCACAGTGCATGGGAAGTGCTTAATTAAGATGAAAAAGACATTAAATTTCTACAATAAAATAATTTGTGTGTGTGAGAGACCACTGTTCACGTAACTTTAGAGTATAATTGTTCTATTTTATTAGTAGTTGTTAATCTTTTCCTGTGACTAATTAACTAATTAAACTCTATCATAGGTTTGTATACTAAGAAAAAACATTGTCTATATAGGATTTGGTACCGCCTGCAGTTTTGGGTCGGAGAAGGCAATGGCACCCCACTCCAGTACTCTTGCCTGGAAAATCCCATGGAGGGAAGAGCCTGGTAGGCTGCAGTCCATGGGGTCGCTAAGAGTCGGACGTGACTGAGCGACTTCCCTTTCACTTTTCACTTTCATGCATTGGAGAAGGAAATGGCAACCCACTCCAGTGTTCTTGACTGGAGAATCCCAGGGACGGGGGAGCCTGGTGGGCTGCCGTCTATGGGGTCGCACAATGTCGGACACGACTGAAGGGACTTAGCAGCAGCAGCAGTTTTGGGTAGCCATTGTGGCTCTTGGAATGTATCCCCATGGATAAGGGGGTGCTACTGTGGTAGTTTCCAGAGAAAGTTAGAACTGGGGAGATGAGAAACATTCTAAGGGACAGGAAAGACATGTGTCAAAGGATGAAAACATGGAGTAACAGAATTTCCAAGGCAGAGTGAGTTGTCTCCTGCTGTTAGCAACAAGTATACTAGTAAGAGGTTGGGGCAGATAGTTTGAGATTCTAATAGAGTGAACCTGCTGAGCAGATCATGACTCTATAGGTAACTACAAGGTTGTTGAGCAGGGAAAAATCCCTAATTGGATGGCCATAATTGCATCTGGGTGGGCTATGTATCTTCAGGATTTGTTTACTTCTTCCATAGACCTTACTGTTGATGATATACTCTTTGGGGTGGTTTAGAGAAATTGCTTGTCTTCTATGAAGAGAGGTTCTAATATAGGCTGTGCTTATAATGTTTTGTTTTTCCTTCTATATTGTGGTAATTTGATTGGTTGTTTTTAATTTTGAGAGTAAGTGACACAGTGAAATGGTTTGAAAACAGAACCTAAATATAAACACTTTATGAAAATCTTTCTTATTTTCCTGCTTCTGTATACCTCTGTTTTTTCCCACCTTAACGCAACAAGTAACTACTTTTCATAGTTTTTTTAAAATCCTTTTATAGTTTTTTTAATGCAGAAGCATATATGTATATACACACTTGTATATGTGTAAATATCTTTATTACATTAAAGGTAGTATGCTATATTTATTTCTTCACTTTTTTCTTTCAGTAATATCTTGGAGCTATTTTAATTATAAAGATAATAAACTGTCTAATTCTCTCTCTCTTGTATTCCACTGTGTGGATATATTGTACTTAATCTAACCAGTCTCTTTCTTAAGAGAGTCATGAATGTTTTAAATTTTTTTTGCTGCTGCAAAGAGTGTTTTAATATAATTGCGTACATTTGAAAATATATCTATGAAATGAATTCCCAGAAATATTGTGTTTTTATAACCCAAGAGATAAAATGATATTGATCGTTATTGCCAAACTGTCCTTCATGTTAGTTGTAAGTTTTTGAACTTCCATCAGCATTTATTGAGAGTGCTGGTGGAGGCTTCATAGCTTTTCTAACAGATTGTGTTACCAAACATTTCAGGTTTTTCCAGTCTGCAGAAAACCATGTCCTTATATAGTTTTATGTAGCATTTCTGTTATTATGATTGAGGTAAGCTTGCTTTTTAAGAGGTTAGAGGTCTTTTTTGTCTTTTTGTTTTTGTTTTACTAATAACAGAGTGTATCCTTTCTCAACTGTATAAGTACGGACCAAAATCTTAGTTAAGTTCAAGGCTAGAATGAGATATTAAAGGAAGTAGGGAATTGAGCCTAGTATATATAAAATATTCTTCTTATAAAACTTGAAAGAGGCAATAGCTAAAATGAGGATGAAATATGAGTGTCTAAGTGAAGGGAAAGAGAGAAGAAATGAAAATAAAGAAATATATGTATATATATATATATATATCTCCAGACATCCAACAAGATCTCAGAGGATATAGTACAGATCGGTGTAATCACTAGCTCAAATAGATAAGTTAACCTGAAACAGAAGGGAAAGCACTTTAATGAGTGTGTATGTAGATGAATTGGATGCAGAGAAGATGAAGTGAGGAGAGGAAGTTGAAGGAACACTTTCTCCATTGATTCTGTCTTCATTGAAGTTGCAGGAAAGCAGATTTGATGAGAGGGAGTATTTAGAGGATGCCAAAGAATAGGCAGACTATCTTATTTTTAAAAAATTAGCCTTGTCAAAAACATGCAACTGTGAATTTTAAAATTGATTCTTCTCTTTTGATGGGCATCAGCCCAATTCAATTCCATAGATAATTTTGAGCTCCAAGTACAGTGTATTATGCTAAGAATTATTGGGGATACAAAGAGTGTGCTATCTAGCCAGTGAAAACTTCTTAGGTAGCTTAGTGTATAAACATAAGAATTTAAATATAAATTCATAAATTTAAAGTCAATGCCTTAGAAATATTACAGAACATGCTATTGTCAGAGTCTCAGTGGTTGTGCTGTGCTGTTCCCAGATGCTCACTCGTGTCCGCCTCATTGTGACTCCATGTACCATAGCCTACCAGGCTCCTCTATCCATGGGATTCTTCAGAATAAGAGTACTGAAGTGAGGTGCCATTTCCTCCTCCAGGGTGTCTTTGCAACCCAGGGATCCACCTGCTTCAATTAAGACTCCTGTGTTAGCCAGTTGATTCCTTACCATTAGCACCACCTGGGAAGCCCAAAGTTCCATTTTGCTAAACTCAGTGGCTATTTATATCTTCATGTTATTCACATATGAGTTGCATTTGATGCAACTGAACATTCCTTCTCTCTTGAAATTCTCTCCTTATTTAAATTTTATGGTATTTATTTCTCCCAGTTTTCCTCCAAACTATTTGGATGCTCCTTTTCTGTCTCTTTGCTAGCTGTTCCCTCTTACCCAACCCTCTAAATTTTAAAATGTCCTGCACTTAGTCTTCATATTTCTACTTTTTAGGTCCTAGCTATTGTCTTCTTAGTTTATTTCTATGCAATATTATATATTGCCATGGTTTTAAATACTACCTATATTCTAATTAGCTCTCAAGACCAAGCCTTTTGTTTTTTAGCACTAAAGCTGTAAATGCTATTGCCTACCTATCATCTCCACTCGAATGTTTTAAGAGACAACAAAATGAGTATGTTCAAAAACTAAGCTCCTAATTACTCCCCATCTGCCCCCAACCCAACCTGCCTCTTCCTTATTTTCATTTATCTCATTTAATGGCACCACCATTCATCTCTCTGTTCAGGATAGTAAATTAAGAATTATCCCCAATTTCATTCCTTCTCTGATACTCCCTATCCAAAACCAACATCCAGTTAATCAGCAATAAGCAGAACCTGCAAAATATTGATTCACCTCCCATAATCCTGTTTACTTTTCTCAGTGATGGCTCTTAAAAAGGTGTGTGTGTGTGTGTGTGTGTGTGTGTGCGTGTGTGTGTGTGTATTCAGACTATTGGGTCTTTTTATTTCTTGTTTGTTTGTATACTGAATATTCCCCAAAACACCTGCTAAATGTATACACTAAAAGACATGGCATTTAGACGACATCACAATTTTAAATAGAACCACACTTGCTAGTTCACTTCCTAGCTTCAAGTTAGAGATAAATCATGTGAAATACATGGAGCAATGTTGATTTGAACATTTTGAATGAACTCGAAAAGGTTGAAGAAATAGCAGCTTGTAGAATGTTCCTGTCAGGTTTTCTGACCCTATAATGGTTCTGTTTGTTTGTTTTTGTTATATCATTAAGTATCATTTAAATAATTTATCATGTTGGGAAGGGGGATCGGGATGGGGAGTACATGTAAATCCATGACTGATTCATGTCAATGTATGGCAAAAACCACTACAATAAAAAAAAAGTAAATAAAATAAAGCAAAACTATACTCATAAAAATAAATAAATACATAATTTATCATGTAATTTATCATTAAATGCTAATTTAATTTAGCATTTAGCTAAATGTAATTTAGCATTTTCTTGTCCATCTGAGGGCAAAATATCTGTCTTGAAAACATTGGTGAAGAAAAAGATACAGAATAAAATAAACTTATTAAATACACTTCTAATATGTTTTATGTACAATACTTTTCAAATTGTTACTACTTACATAAACCCATTTTTAAAATCTATTCATGCATTTTTATATTTATAAATGTTGATTGGGTATCTTGCTTTTATTTAACTGGTTTTCTCTTTGGAAGAATGAATTCAACTTTAAGCAAGAGGTAAATGTATATCAAGATATCCCAAATTTAATCACTTCTTACCACCTCTACTGCTGTAGAGTTCTCCTGACTCATTTCCCTGATTCTACATTTCATGATAATCATTTTCTGAAGAGTAGCCAGAGTAACTTTCTTAAGACTTAAATCATACAACTCTCCAACTGAAACATTCCAAATGATTTTCTATTGTACTTTAATTCAGTCTTTTTTCATGATTTTTAAGATGCTCTGCCTAATTACTCTGCTTTTGTTTACTTAAATGGCATTTTGGACATGAGGAATCATTATTACATGTGAAGTCGTTTAGTGGCTTTACACAGAACTGAATGGTCTATGAAAATATTGACTTTGTCTGCCTCTTTACTACTGAATACTGAGAACCGGGAAGAGTGGTAGGCATATAATAAACACTCAATAAATGTTTGATTAGTGAAAGAATAAATAATATGAAAGCTGAATTTGGCTGTAGAGCCAGGGAAGGTTTTCTGGAGATTTGTGACTCCTCTTGGGTCTCACAGATAAGATAAACTTAGGGGAAAGGAAGCTAGAAACATATTTCAAACAATGACACTTTATGGATTCATTTTGAGTAGCATGGCAGTGCTGAAGGTGGGATTGGAACATTGGATCCATTATATATTGTGTCGCTTTTCTGAAACTCCAAAACAAATAACCCTCCATCTGAGCACATATTGAATAAACTGATAAAAAACACCAACTACCTCTAAGCATTTAAATTTTAAGCTGTTTCTCTAAAACCATGGTGTTACATTGAATAATTTTACTTATTTTAGATTCATTTCCTAAACAATTAGAGAACTTTTTGTTCTAGTCTCTGCTGACATAATGACAAGCTTGGAGTCATAACGAGATTTCTTTTTAAAATAGCTGTAAAAGGTAGAATGCTCAGGAAGTTGAGTGCTGTGTCAAGGGAATTTTTTTTTTTTAATTAATCTTTCTGCTTCAGTTAAGTTCATATTAGAACTTTAAGGGCTAGAAACTGAGCTGTGAGGCCCATATTAATCTTTTTCGCCTTTCTGCTACATGCACTGGGAAGTCAAGTAGTCTTAGCCTCTACTCATACCTTGATGGTTCTCCTAAAGGAAGTGGAATGTAGGAGGAAATAAATGAATGTTGAATTATCCCAGTGGTGTCTCCACACTGTGGTAGGTACCATGATGTTAGGCTAAACAAACAATATTCCTTTCTTATCTGGATGCTTGCGGTAGCTTGAGGCACTCATTAATATAAATGATTATTGGAGTGGGATTATTAATAATAATCATTAGTGTTATGATTTATTCACTGTGTATTATGTATCAGGTGTTTTGAATACTTAATAACATTTGAACCCTACAAAAATCATGTAAGGGAGTTAGTATTCCCATTTTAAAGATAAGAAAGCTTAGGTTAAGTGGTTAAGTGCCCAAATTTATAGTGCTATTTGGTAGGCTGAGTCATGATTTGTATGAAGATCCACATGATATAAAATTCTTGTTATTTTCCACTATTTCATGCTATAATTTCCAAGCCTGTTAGGTGTCAGCAGTTAAGTCATACTGAACCTCATTCAGGAGTCCCTATACTCTGAAACAGTTTAGAAGGATCCTGCTCTGTTTCACATCTAAAACTGTTCCATCTGTAAAAACCTGTCACTTATTCATATATATATACATGCACACATCTACTTTATGTAGAGATGTTATAAAATATGTGAGGAAGAAGACATTTTTTGCCTTAGTTTCCTGTTTCTCTTTTCTTATCTCCCCTGGACCCTATGTTTCCTTTCAGCCCTTAGATCCCACAAATTCTGTCCTAGAATCATGCTGTCCATTATGGTAGAAATTAGTCCTAGATGGCTCTTTAACATTCAAAATGACTAATCTAAATTGAGTGTTACAAGCACCAGTTTTTGAAGACAATAGAAACAAAGAATGTAAAATATCTCCTTAATATTTTTACATTTTTATATGCTAAAATTATAAAATGTCAGCATAGTCAATTAAATAAAAAATATTATTTTAATGTGGTCACTTCTTTCATTTTCCTCATATAGTGTGGCTATCAGAAAATTTTAAATTACTCATGTTACTAGTGAATGGCACAGCTTTAGGCCATCTCTTCTCACAAGATTACTTGACACCTCTTATCCATTTTTATGATTTGAATGTAATCAATATGGTTGGTCCTTAAATTTTTATGTTTGACTTTGGTCTCTCTCTCCCAGTATTGTTCCTGGTTCCGGTTGTCACTTGATACCTCCTCCCTAATGTCCAGTCCAGTCAGCAGTTCAAACTGAGTATATGCGTCATGTGAAAACCATAATCTCCCTGCAGAATCCCCATTCTCTTTCCAACTTCAGTTAAGATATCTTTGTTCTTCAAATCACCTAAAGAAGTAAGCTTGGGATCTCCATGGACTCCTGTCCATACATCCAATCAATTACCATTGGCGCTCATTTCCTTCTCTCTGTGTTCACTTATTGTCCTAGTTATTTATTTGTTTATCCTTTAAGTCTTGTCCAGACTATGGCAAAAGGGTCTTACTTTCGTACTCCTATTTCTCTTACGCCATTTGGCCTATGTAAGGTTTATTTTATGTCTTTATGGTGATGGTTGGGTTCAAGTTAATTAATACAAGTAAGAATGTCTATTGTCTGTTTATAATCTATTTAGAGTTTTAAAAGTGACTTTGCATAATTATTTTATGTAGTTATTCTAGCAAGCTAGTGGAAAAAGCAGAAGATTTAATAGAAGACAAGGAAGCTTGGAGAAATAGAATTGTTTGAGGACAGGCTGAGGACATATTTCTCCCAAGTTCTGGTCCAGAACGTTTTCATTTCTTATGGAGATAGTAAAGATTATATATATATGTGTGTGTGTATTATATATATACATGTATATGTATATATATATATTTCTAAATGGAATATATTGCTTCATAATTTGTGCTAACTTCTGCTATACAGTGAAGTGAGTCAGTTATACATATACGTATATCCACTCTTTTCTTAGGTTTCCTTCCCGTTGTGGTCATCACAGGTCACTGAGTAGAGTTCCCAGGGCTATACAATGGGTTCTCATTAATTTTTTTTTTTTCACATAGTAGTGTACAAATGTCAAACCCAATCTCCCAATTTGTCACACCACCTCCTTCTCCCTTGGTAAGTTTGTTTGTTCTCTACATCTATGACTTTCTTCTAATGTGCAAATAAGTTTATCTATACCATTTTTCTAGATTCCACATCTGAGAGATCTTGTACGATATTTGTTTTTCTTTTTCTGACTTGTTTCACTCTGTATGACAGTCCCTAGGTCCATCCATGTCTCTGCAAATGGCACAGTTTTGTTTCCTTTTATGACTATTCTAATATTCCAGTGTGTGTGTGTATATATATGTGTGTGTGTGCCACAAATTCTTTATCCATTCTTCTGTTGATGGACATTCAGGTTGCTACCACCTCTTGGCTGTTGTAAATAGTGCTCCAGTGAACATCAGAGTGCATGCATCCTTTTGAGTTGTGTCTTTCTCCTTATGTTTACCTAGGAGTCGAATTGCTGGATCATGTGGTCATATTTCTGATCATAAAGCCAAATAAATAATATCTGGTCATCATGGCTTGACTGCTCCCCTCCTTATACTTTTTACCACATAGCAAATTATAATGTAGGAGCTTCCCTGATAGCTCAGTTGGTAAAGAATCCACCTGCAATGCAGGAGACCTGAGTCCAGTCCCTGGATTGGGAAGATCCACTGGAAGAGGAATCCCCACTCCAATATTCTGGCCTGGAGAATTCCATGGACAGTATAGTCCATGGTGTTGCAAAGAGTCAGACATGACTGAGTGACTTTCACTCACTTCGCTCGTGGTAGTTCTATTTTTGCTTTTTTAAGAAACTTCTGTATCATTCTCCACAGTGGCTGTGAAGTGAAAATGAAAGCGTTAATCAATCAGTCGTGTCCGACTCTTTCTGAGCACCGTCTCCTCAGTCCACGGAATTTTCCAGGGGAGAATACCAGAGTGGGTTAACATTCCCTTCTCCAGGGTATCTTCCTGACCCAGGGATCAAAACCACTCTCCTGCATGACAGGCAGACTCTTTACCATCTGAGCCACAGGGAAGCCCAGTAGTGGCTGTACAAATTTACATTTCCACCCACAGTGTAGGAGGGTTCCCTTTCCCCCACACCTTCTCCAGCATTTATTGTTTGTAGATTTTTTTTGATGATGGCCATTGTAACCAATATGAGATAATAAAGATAAAAGAGCATTGCCTGGGAAGTCAGAAAAAGTAAAGTTAAATCTTGGGCTCCATCACTTGTTGGATAGTATATATGTTATGTTACACAAGTTACTTAATCTCTCTGAGCCAGAGGTTCCTGATTTATTGTTATTCTTAAGTCGCTAAGTCATATCTGAATCTTTTATGACCCTATGCACTATATAACCTGCCAGGTTCCTCTGTCCATGGGATTTCCCAGGCAAAAATACTGGAGTGGGTTGCCATTTCCTTCGCTGGGGGATCTTCTTGACCCAGGGATTGAAACCACATCTTTTCCATTGACAGGTGGGGTTCTTTACTACTGAGCCATCAGGGAAGCCCTGATCTATAAAACAATGCTTTTTCTCACAAGATTTAAAAAAATAATAATGTACAAAAGGAACTTTGCCTCATTTGTGTCATAAAATACTGTTTTAGAAAGATTAAATGTAATGTGAATAGTAGTTGTAGTTTAACTGTTCTATCAGATTGTCTTGAAACACATGATGACCATTTCCCCCTTCTTTATGATATAAAATCATGTCAGGATAATTTTGGTTTATTTCAACTCTAATTAGTCTGACAAGATTATGAAACTCGTCAAAAGCAATTTCTTGCTATTAGTTTCATTTCCTCTATACAGCTGTGTGGGGGAGAAAGAAGGAGACTCACTCCTTTCTTGTTTATTTACCAATTTTTGGTTGATATGGAAAATTTCCTTCGAGCAGTTCAAGATGTGTCCTAACCAAAAATACCCTTTAATTTTGAAAAATTAATATTCAGCACACAGAGCAGTTCAAAAAGTGGAAGACAGCTACTGAGTCTTGGACCTAAAATTAAAATGAAGCAAAGATGAACTATAGAAACTAGGAGAAAGCAAAAAAAAAAAAAAAAGTAGGTTTTTTTTTCACTCACTTTTATATTATATCTAATTTTTGCCTTGGATTGTAAAGTATCAATGTAGATTGTTCACGAAGCATGGGGTCCTAGCAAAGTACTCTTGGGGAAAAATAAGAAAAGATTTTGGAATGCCCAAGGTCTAAGGTGCTGATCCAGTGAGCAAAGTCTTTTTCTGTTTTTATTCTGTTTTGTTTTCCCCTTGAGGAAACCTGATGAAGATTTCATGTATGAAGGTAGACTGAATATACCAATCCCAGTCCTAATTTTGAAAGCACTTGGTATTAGGCCATCCATTTAATGACAGAAGGTGTGGCAGTGGGAAGTGCCTGACAAAATAATTGGGAGATAAGTGGCTGTGGGGTTGTCCCTGGAGAATTAGCTGCTTTCTACAGGCCAGAGAGCTTTAGGTTAGAAGTCTGGCTCTAGAAAGGGGACTAACAAGTTTACCATAGTTGCAGGGTGGGAAATCAGTTTGAGACGAAAACCAGAAACTAGTCAGCATGGCAGATGGGTAGAGAGTATGTCTTGAGTTATGAATGGAGCCAAGGTGAGATGCAGTAGGTATTCTGAGTTTCCCTGACCATGGTGCACTGATCCCAGGTCCATTTGACAGCTTTTGATGTGGAAAAGTAGGAAAGAAGCATGAAATCTAGTAACACTTGGGACTGAGAATCATGACCATTCTAATATGGTGGCAAACTTGCACTTGTTGCAGATGCTCGTTTTAATACTGGCAAAATTAGAGACAAAGAATTTCAGACAGGCACCAAACATTCTTGGTCCAGTACAGAGTATCAACACTGAAAAAATATAGCATTTGACTTTAAGGAGTCCACAGTCAATTTGGCAGGAGGGACAACTAACTCAAGTAGAGAACAGAGAACAAAAGAAGTCAGGATATGATTATCTGCTGAAATATAATAGAAACAGTAAAGGAGGTCAGAGCAGAGAGGGGGAAAAAGAACTTGCTCGGCAATAGCAAAGAGCACAGCAAAATATTCTTCTCTTGGTAATTTCAGGTCATGTTGAAAAAATTGTACAAATAAATGAAATAATGTTAATCTCCAGTGAATTTCATTCTAAAGTTGAGATACAAATGCAGTCTCTTGGTTTTGTTCTCCATTTTCAATCCTACCAGCTTGGATTTTAAACTAATAAGATATTGAAAATGATACCAGTTCAATATGCAGCAGAAACTCTGCTCAACTCACAAATCAGAGAAGCAAAACTCCTAGAGGTGACTGACTCCTGGGGTCACAGTCACAGATACCCCCGGGTCAGTCAGGTTATCTGTGCAAATCAAGGGTGAAGGGAGAGAAAGCCTGATTCAGAGAGAACTTGTTCTATTTACAAGATGCTGAAGCTATGCATCTCCACCTGATAGTTCTCATGCATACCTTAACCAGTTCTTCACATCTCATCATTTTTCAAAAGGAGACACACAAATACAGACTTTTTTTTAGAAAAAGTAAAAATTATCATGTTTCAATTGGAAGCTGATTCAGAATTCTCCAAAACATTGTTCAGGCCCAACAACATATGTCTGTGGGTTGAATTTGGTTGGCAGTCTGCCGGTTTTCCACCTCTTCTTGAATTTATAGCTGCTCCTAAGAAAGCAGGAGCAGGGTGTAATGATTAGAGAGAACTAGAATCCTCTAAGTTACTTCTGTGCACACAGTGAATCCTAATAAATGGCTGGAGACTGACTAGCACATTTACTTTATGAAAAAACCTCCGTTTATGTATAACCTTTTCATTTAGGTCCTTCTTTTGTTTGTCTGCCTTTCACAACTAGGCTTATTTTCCTTACTTGGAAGAACAAACTCTTCTGCTGCCAGCCCTCCTCAAAGCATTGTTTTAACCATTAAAATGTCTCCAAAATTTAACTTTCCTAAGTAATAGCAAATATAATAATCTTTAGTTTCCCTGATTTTCACAAAATCATAAAATATCGAATACAGATCAGAACAACTATACTTGTAAAGGATGAATTATCATAGGGCAAAGAAAAGAGAGTTTTGGTTTTGTATACCTTAGGTGGCAATAATAATAGTAACAACAATTTAAACATGTGCACACATGCATACACACACATATATGTGTGAAATTCTTAGTACATAGGATGAGGAAATGTAGCCCAAGTGTGATTGTATAACCCATCATATGTGTTGTCTCTTAATAGATGATTATCTCTTATCCAGAAGTAGTCATTAAAATGGATATAAATGATATAGGAGGACACAGAGAAAAAGAATTACCATTCAATAATTTTTAAATTAAATAGGTAATCTGATAGACATTTTAAAATTCTATCATTTATGAATTCCTTTTTCACTTCAAGATGTCCAAGCCAAAATCCTATATTTTGCTTTATGAGGGGTTTAAATTAAGACAGAAATTTGGCTAAATTACTTCAAATTACAGTAACAGTTAGCTGGAACCTAGTTTGATAATTCATATAACTATCTCTTCTAACTCCTACTTCCTGAGGAGAGGCCTCTGAAATCTACTCTGAAGAAAGACAAGCAAAACAGGACTTATTTAAGTGGGAAAATATCCCCTAAACAAATCCTGGGTTGAAGTTCCTAATAATGCAGCTGAAGCTCTTCAAGCAATGATAGCAACATTAGTTCAGTTCAGTCGTTCAGTCGTGTCTGACTCTTTGTGACCCCATGAATCGCAGCACGCCAGGCCTCCTTGTCCATCACCAGCTCCCGGAGTTTACTCAAACTCATGCCCATCGAGTTGGTAATGCCATCCAGCCATCTCATCCTCTGTCGTCCCCTTCTCCTCCTGCCCCCAATCCCTCCCAGCATCAGGGTCTTTTCCAATAAGTCAACTCTTTGCATGAGGTGGCCAAAGTACTGGCGTTTCAGCTTCAGCATCTGTCCTTCCAATGAACACCTAGGACTGATCTCCTTCAGGATGGACTGGTTGGATCTCCTTGCAGTCCAAGGTACTCTCAAGAGTCTTCCCCAACACCACAGTTCAAAAACATCAATTTTTCGGCACTCAGCTTTCTTCACAGTCCAACTCTCACATCCATACATGACTACTGCAAAAACCATAGTCTTGACCAGACAGACCTTTGTTGGCAAAGTAACGTCTCTGCTTTTTAATATGCTATCTAGATTGGTCATAACTTTCCTTCCAAGGAGTAAGCGTCTTTTAATTTCAGGACTGCAGTCACCATCTACAGTGATTTTGTAGCCCAAAAAAATAAAGTCTGACACTGTTTCCACTGTCTCGCCATCTATTTCCCATGAGGTGATGGGACCAGATGCCATGATCTTAGTTTTCTGAATGTTGAGCTTTAAGCCAACTTTTTCACTCTCCTCTTTCACTTTCATCAAGAAGCTTTTTAGTTCCTCTTCACTCTCTGCCATAAGGGTGGTGTCATCTGCATATCTGAGGTTATTGATATTTCTTCTGGCAATCTTGATTCCAGCTTGTGCTTCTTCCAGCCCAGCGTTTCTCATGATGTACTCTGCAGAGAAGTTAAATAAACAGGGTGACAATATACAGCCTTGACATACTCCTTTTCCTATTTGGAACCAGTCTGTTGTTCCATGTCCAGTTCTAACTGTTGCTTCCTGACCTGCATACAGGTTTCTCAAGAGGCAGGTCAGGTGGTCTGATATTCCCATCTCTCAGAATTTTCCACAGTTTATTGTGATCCACACAGTCGAAGGCTTTGGCATAGTCAATAAAGTGGAAATAGATGTTTTTCTGGAACTCTCTTGCCTTTTCAATAATTCAGCTGATGTTGGCAATTTGATCTCTGGTTCCTCTGCCTTTTCTCAAACCAGCTTGAACATCTGGAGGTTCACAGTTCACATATTACTGAAGCCTGGCTGGGAGAATTTTGAGCATTACTTTACTAGCATGTGAGATGAGTGCAATTGTGCGGTAGTTTGAGCATTCTTTGGGATTGCCTTTCTTAGGGATTGGAATGAAAACTGACCTTTTCCAGTCCTGTGACCACTGCTGAGTTTTCCAGATTTGCTGGCATATTGAGTGCAGCACTTTCACAGCATCATCTTTCAGGATTTGAAATAGCTTAACTGGAATTCCATCACCTCCACTAGCTTTGTTTGTAGTGATGCTTCCTAAGGCCCACTTGACTTCACATTCCAGGATGTCTGGTTCTAGGTGAGTGATCACACCATTGTGATTATATAAGAGCCTTTAATTAAGCAGCCTAGAAATGATACAATTTAAGATATATAATAATGGAGGATATTATAGTATCTTCAAAGACTAGCATTGAAAATCCAAATTCAAAAACTTTTAATTTAAATAATGTGGACTGCTAAAAGTTTTTACTATTTTGATATTCTTGACTTCATGAAAGAAAGCTTTACTGTCCCCAAATTTCAGATTAAATTTGAATGAAAACAGCAATATTTTGTGGAATCTGTTTTGTTCTCACACTAAATATCTTTTGATGTTTAACAAAGAAGAGAATGGTTTTCCAAATGTTCAGATTGATGTTGTTTTACTCAAACTTAGTATATTTATGACATAAACAACAACAACAAAAAACACTTCATGAAAGTTCTACAATAGATCTAGGTTGCTTGTGGTATAAGCCAACTTGATTTTTCCTCTATGTAAAATAATTAATTTTGCAGCAAAAGTTAGGACTGGATATATGTTCTATATAGCTAAACATCATATTTTAATTAATCTCAAATAAGATATTCACAGTATTTCTTACATGTACCTAGGTGTCTGTGTGTTATTATATAGATAATATATAATTAATGCTAAATCTGTATACTAAATAATATATATTTATTTAGCTATCTACTCATTTCTCTTCTTGCTGTTCTCAACTATGATCCACACACCACTCCCCCAAAACACCAGCATATTCCAAAGGGAAGTTTAATTCCAGTAAACTTAATTAGAGCAAAAATATTAACAAGTAGGAACCTAGTATTAACAAGTATGAACCACTGGTCTTTAAAAATAAGATACTGTAGTAATTCTAACAATTTTAGGACAATGAAAATGTGAAAAAAAAAAAACTATATAATTCTGTCAATGTTTCTCATCAAAGTTCAGTGTACATATGAATCATCAAGGGTGGTGGCCAAACATGTTCTTTCTCAGGCTCATCCTCAGTCCTGCTAAATGGGAATATCTTGGGAAGGTACAGTGAAATATGCATGTCTATGAAGCTTCTCATACTGATCCTTGAAAATCACTGCTCTATAGCTGTCAGCTATCTTTTCTCACTACTAGAGTCTTTTTTTTTCTTTTTTTTTTTTTTTTTTTTTAATTTTTAGCTGAAGTTGAGTTATTTCTGACCCTGCTTCCCAAGGGAAAGCTTAATGTAGGGGATCTTTAACAAATTCCAGTGAAATGGAGTTCTGTGAGTTTAATAATAAATTGTAACGAGTGATTATGCCTTTTAGTCTGCACTTAAGATATACAAATCAAGTATGTTACCTCCTTGTTTACAAGTCCCAGTGCCTCAGGAAGTCACACCTTCTTCATTAGGCATTGTTTTGTCCCTGACTACAACATCCTATATTGGAAAATGGTTATTCATTGCCTCATTCTCTTGCTAAGATTAAAACCCCACCTCTCGGCTAATAGTCTCTTATGTGGGTAATCAAGCTAGCTCTGAACAAATACCCAATGTTCAGAACTCTGTAACAAACCTCCTAGCTGATAAAAATCTGCAAATCTGAACTTCTGAGGATTGCTCCTCTAAGAATGGAATATCAATGTATGACAAAACCCATTGAAAAAATAAAAAATAGAAAAAAAAAAAAGAATGGGTATTTTTTCCTACTTGTTAAATAAAGCTTTTTATTCAACTTGTATCCCCAGTTACCAAGTATTTACCAAGACTATAACCAGATAGTTATGTAATTATTAGACTCAATGGCACCTAATGTCAATACCTGTGGATAAGAGAACTCTCCAGCATCTGTTCACTTCAGATGTAGATCCAGGTCCCAGGTCCTTTTTCACCTAGATAAATCACAAGAGATGACAGTTCCTTCTAATTAAAATTATATATATATTTACACACACACACATATATATGTGCTAAGTTGCTTCAGTTGTGTCCGACTCAGTGTGACCCTATGGACTGCAGCCTGCCAGGCTCCTCTGTCCATGGGATTCTCCAGGCAAGAATACTGGAGTGGCTTGCCATTTCCTTCTCCAACATATATATAAGTTATTTATATAGAAAGAACATTATCCTACCTCACACCAAAAAGCAATTATTTCCAAAAGGATCACAGTTCTAAAAAGAAGTTTAAACACCAAAGTTTTTTAGAGGAAAATACATGGTCTTTGTAGCCTTGGATTAGGCAAGGATTTCTTAAGAGGACCAAAAAAGCACTAATCACAAAATTAGATAAATGATACATTGGATATATTAAAGCTAAACCTCTACTAATGAAAAGATAAGTGAGTAAAAAGCAACCTACAAATAAAAGAAAAAAAATCAGTATTGCAACAGATATACTAAAAAAAAAACCTTGTATCCAGGATATAAAAACAGCTCCTACAAATCAGTAAGAAAAGGACAATTTTGCACAGATATTTCCAAAGAATATCAAATAGCAATCAGCTACACAAATGAAATTTTGAGTGAAATAAGCCCAGCAATAAAAAGTATATATTCTAGGTTTCTGTTATATGTAACTTCAAAAATAGACAAAACTTAAGAAGATAGAATGATGGTTATTATTGATGGGCTTGGGGGTGGACAGTGACTGGAAGGGAGCTTCAGAGGACTTTTGGAGTGCTGTTGATCTTGAGTTTCTCAGCTTGGGTGTGGTTACATGAGTGTGCATTCAGTTTGTGACAATTCATGTTACACAAACACAGGCATACACATAAACACACACACAAAAAGATTTAAAATGTATTTTATGCATATGTTATTGAGCAAGAAAAAAACCCATTTTTAAATGCATTTAAAAAGTTATTCTGAAATATTTATATCTTAATGGTGCTATCATTGTCACAGCGATGAACCATATTACTGTCCCATCCTCAGACATGTCCCTTTGGCACTGAAATTCAATTCAATCAATTCAGAGTTTGAAGACATGAGCATTAGGGAAAGACTAATAGGATACAATAACAAATTTGCTAAATAAAACAAATGTCAGCCACATTTTACTACTGTCGATTACTGACTCTCGTTAATTACTGTTGAACACTAATTATGCAATATGCAGCTTCCCCATATTTTAACTTGGGCGGGCCAAGATGGAGATAGAGGGAGCCTAGTGTACTGCAATCAACATGTGATTAGATTTCGTCTGCTTGATAAAAGGACTTCGCAACTGAGTCATGTCCTTTAGGAAATAAATGCTATAGGACGTGAAATTCCAGGAAACAACAATCACAGGTTGAAATGCGTATTTTTGCACTTGATACACTTCCAACAAAGATCAGAGAGTCAGGCCTGTCCCAGAGAATGAGACAGCTTGTTTTGCCAGTTTTTTAATTCTGCGACTGCCAAACTTGTTGTAGAGCTGATGCTTTCTCCTTAAGTGACATTTCATCATCCACTGCCCTAAGATAGTCACCCTGTTTTCCCTTAATTGATACTTGTACGCAAGAGGCGGAAAATGGCTCAGCATTTCTTGCTAGATTAGGTCAAAACTGACAGAGGAAGCAGAGAGAAAATTGCATTACTTATACCCCTTATGATTTTCTTCTGTATCTAAGGAGATTGCCATTTCATAAAATTTCTTTTGCTGCCTGAATATCACAATAACACAATAACACAAGCATTTAGTTCCTATTTGCTTTTCTTTCTTCTCTCTTTTTTTTTTTTTAACTGTTAACCTGATCACCAGTGGGAAATTCATAAACAGTTCCACTAACTCTTAACTTTATTTTTCTTCTTTGTCCTTAATAAGATGTAATTGTGTCCTTGGACCTCTCTTCTTTAAATACTTCATTTTGTCTTTTCTATGGAGCCTTTATTTTTTTCTTCATTTGATTTATAACCAGAAGCATTAAACCTGCCCCTGAAAGTTCAAAGTGAGGTTCTTGAAGGTTTTTTGATTTTGTTTTTCCCGGATTGTGGGGGATTCTTATCATAAGATTAATGTTTACAGATAGATGTGGTGGTATTTATTCTGATTCAAAGTTAAATTAAGAAGCATCCCATGAAAATGCTACTGTTCATTGTGCAACCTCAGTGACAGGGGATCCATTCTTCTGGGTCTCTTCACCAAGTCTTTTTGAAAGAGATTATGTCTTTAACAAAGTCATCAACAGGTCCCAGAATCTATAAGACAAGCCCACACTCTTTAATAGAGCAGTTGTGTTTCTGTGCATGTGTGCTAAGCTGCTTCCATTATGTTCAACTCCTTACAACCATATGAACTGTAGACTGCCAGGCTCCTCTGTCCATAGGATTCTCCAGGCAAGAATACTGCAGCGGGCTGCCATGCTCTCCTCCTGAGGATCTTCCCGACCCAGAGATCGAACCCGAGCCTTATGTCTCTTCTCCTGCATTGGCAGGTGGGTTCTTTACCTCTGGCATCACCTAGGAAGCCCCACGGTTGTCCTAATCCACTGTCTGTATCTGGCTTTCCAAACTATCCAGTCCCCTCTATTATGTGTTGTAGATGTTCACTTTGCTTTTCCTTGAATTTTTTTTTACCTCAGCCTGCACTGCTCTTGAAATCCCTTCTCTGCCTCTTGAATCCTGTTTACCATACAGTTTCAAGTTTATCATATGGTATCAATTTCGCCATCACCGGAAATTGCCCTCAGACCCATTATTCTCTATTGCACTCTAATCAGACTCCATTGTAAGTAAACATGTGTATGTCCAACTCTACTCCAGAATTTGTAATAATTTTTGTAGAAACTGTGGGACCTAGCAAGTCTGTTTCTCAGGGTAGAGGCTCAATGATTATTTGAAATATAAAATATGTTGCATTTCTCCCAGTAGGATGGAGACTAGTGGGCTAAGGTGCCCGGGGAGTGAGCACTAGGAGCATGATACTAAGGTCGCCTACCACAGTTTCATTCAGTACTTATTCTACTAAAACACATTTTATATTTTGCTTGTCATTTTCGCCATTTAGGATACCCATGTGCAAAGAGAATAACTGTATTACCATTTATCCATGAAGCTGACTGCCTGACTTTGTCAGTAAATGCAGCATATCACCCAGATTTCTTGATAGAAGTTAACTAAATGCAAAGCCTTATTATAACATTTCCTATATGTAATACCTGTCCAGTCAAAGACAATGTTACCCAATGGTGTGGCTATGGTCAAATTCCTTTACTGTGATCTTCCTTTCTCATTATATTTGACATTTTTGAAACTGAGTTTTATTGCACTTGCTCTGCTTGTGAAAATGGTCTGGGGAAATTAGACTTAATAGAGATGTAGAAGCCACAGGGGGAGAAAAAAAAAGAAAAGGAAAGCAAACTCGAAGGAAAGTGAAATTAAAATGTTATTTTGGTAAATGGCTGCTCTGGTGGAGATGACAAACAATCACAATGCAAGTTAATTACTGACCTATCAGGAAAGTGTAACATGGAGGTTGTGCCACACGTTACTGCCGGAGCAACCACAGCCACAAGTCATTTCCACAGGGGAACAGACAGGCTCTGCTTTACCACAGATCAACAGAAGATCTTTCTGGGGGACAGAAATGAGTTTGTCACAGATACACTGTCTGTCTGTGGAGTTTCCACACACTCTTAGTAACCTGGAGAAAGCTCTTCCTACACATTCCGGAAAAGGAATGGGGTCATATTGCCACAGGAGTTCCTGTGTGTTAAGGCAGAGAGAACCTTGGCCTTTGGTGGTTGTGGTGGCCATTCAGCTCACTGCCACACAGTGGAAACCCAAGCTGACACCCAAGGAATGGGAAGACACTGGGGCACACGCAGAACTTAGCTCTGAGATACTTCTCACTGAGTCTTTAGCGGGAATCCATGTCAGGCAAGAGAGTCCTTCCATGTAGAGAAAAAATATCAAGCACCCAAAGAAAATGGAAACTTGAGGGAGACTTTCTCTACTGTTAGAACACAGAACCCTGCTAAATCCCAAGATGGTCATAAATGTGGTCATTTTTTTAAAAAATAGAAACAGAATGTTTATCTGAAATGGAAATAGGCTAATGTTCATATTTTTAAAATTTTGCTTGATTTTCCAAATATACTTTAATGTTGGCTTCAAAGGGTATGAAAAGCATTGCTTATTTGCAGCCTCTAACTTACCATGAAATATCCTTATTCACTGGTGCTTAGACCCACTGGCCAGAGTAAGTTATACATATTCTTTTTAAAATAAGAAATAAATTTGATTAGAAGCATTTCTATTGGTAATGCTTTCCTGGGCTATATACTCTGGCCTTAACTAGGTTCCATATTTATTTTCCATTTCTGTATTCTGCAAATATTTATTAAGTCTTTATGGTTTTGTCAGGAAGCACAGGGACGTAAATGATTAAAGACTTACATGATCTATACTTAATATGGGTGCTCTACGATCATTTTATCCACCAGATCTCCATCAGATTTCCTTTGGAATTCTTGTTACCTTATTTTTCCAGACACAGTTTCCACCTAATCTGGGGGTCTGTGACCAAGGCAAGGATGTTTGGAGATGCAGCACTTGAGATCTGCCCTGGGACTACTTTGAACAGGCTGGGACACTTTGGGGGAAGAACCATCAATATCCTTCAACTTTAATTTTCTCTGCTCTGCGGCACAGAAATAATTTCATAGTGTCCATTCAGTTTCTCCTAACTAAAATAATTCTTAATATGCTTTTATTTTATTGTTTCTGATGGGAAAGAGACGTCAAAAATAAACTTTCTAACTCAAAAGGGCATGCTACTCAAACTTAATGTAATTAACAGAGTGCAACAGATAATTGACAGAGCAGCTATGAAATCTGGAATTAGATGAAATATCACATTCATTCCTATTTAGGTATTTACAGTGTGAGTGGGAAAATCAGACCCAAAATATCACTGAGCCAAGTCTGTTGAGCAGAGCCAAAGTTTGTGGGGCTCTTAAGAAGTGCATTCTCATCACTGTTTCCTGTTTTTTAAACAGTATTGAAAGTGGAACTAGTGTAATATCACAGGCTATTCTTGCTCTTCTCTTGGTACATATAAAATCAGGAAGTCTAGAGAAATTACGAAGGCAGCCGTAAGTGATTTACATTTAAATTTCTAACTCAAGAATGTTTATTTGGACAGTTTTGTAAAATAAAACTGACATTTTAAACACACACAAAATGAACTAATTCTTCAATATTTTCTTTAGGCATCCACCATGCTTCTGTGTGCCTCTTGTAAGAGTATAAATGCATTAGTCATCATTTTTTTCTATTAGAATTTAATAACAGTGATGATGATGATGATGATAAGATGTTATAGAAGGAACACAGGAAATACTGAATAAGCATGTAGATCACATGAAACAAACTTAATATGACATATAGTTAGCAGAATGCTTGATGTTCTAAAACTGTATAGAAATAAGCATAGAAAAGGTCTTCCCAGGTGGAGCTAGTATAAAGAACCCGCCTACCAATGCAGGAGACAAAAGAGATATAGGTTCAGTCCCTGGGTTGGGAAGATTCCCTGGAGGAGGGCATGGCAATCCACTCCAGTATTCTTGCCTGGAGAATCCCATGGACAGAGGAGCCTGGCAGGCTATGGTCCACAGGGTCGCAAAGAGTTAGACACAACTGAAGTGACTTAGCACACATGCACAAGTCTAGAAAAATATTGTTGATTTTACGATATACTCTACCAAATCTAAAAACTTGAGTGTCAGTGAGAAATGAAAATACAGGTGGAACAACAGAATATGATTTCAAAACCCTATGCATATTCTTGGAATCATAACATGAAAAGACTCACTGATTAGAACTCTTCATTGCCTCTCTTAACACATCCTGAAATTAATACTTCCAGGTTCCTGGAATTATATTCTTCCCCTGATGCTGGAAGCAAGTCATGATGGACCCTGGGGTTTGAGGGTTTCTTTCGACTCATAGTTGGGCACTTTATAATAGATTTTGTTCCCCTAGAAACTTCTTTCATAAAGACTCAAAAATTAGAGTACCATGGCAGGCCATCACATCCCACAACTCCAGGAGACACCATTTACTAGAATACAATCCTGATCTCCTATCCTTAGTCACAAATGCTGCTGCCTCTACAGGTACTTAAGAACACACACGAAGTAGAATAACCAAAGCTCTTCTACTATAAGATGTGTTCCCAGAAGACTTTCCAGTGTGAGACTCAGGTAAATGGTTCCTGAGAGCTAATGTGAAATCTGACTAATCATTTATGGTATTGTGTTAATTGCTATAATCACTCCTCTCCCATATATACGTCTAAGTGATTCACTGAGCAGATGGATTAAGTAAAAAATGTAAGTAAGAATTGATGATGGCATTTCAGAAATATTGACCCTGTGGTTGAGATGGGGCCTAAGTAGATGGGAGGGCTTTGGCAGTCAAAATGTTAAGAGGATCATAGTGTTCAAGGTAGAGGAAAAAGAATATTAGGGTGTGGGCAAGGGGAAAATGGGAAAGTGGAAGGAGTCTAAAGAGAAAGAACTGTAAGTGGGATCTGAATATGACTTGCAAAATTTGGAGTAAAACAGCCTTATCCACTTGGTGTGAGAGGTTTCTAACAGGATGAAAAAGAATAAATCACCTCTGAACCCACAGAGTACAACAGTTAGAAGTTTCACAGCCACCAGTGCAACTGTCATTTCTGGCAATTATGTTTCCTTCCTCCTCTGTCCTCCCCCTTCCTCGGTTCCTGCTGAGGGGGTCCTGCTTCCTTCTGTCTTGCACTCAATTCATCCATACAAGATGTTTGTGTATTATGCCAAGGAAAGCCCTCTTCCCAAATTCTCTTCCTCAGAGTGTCTAGAATACCTTGCCTCCTATAGCACTGGTTGGCTTAGGAGGGTTGAGACTTTCAGTTAATCCTTCAGCCTGATGAGAGGACAGCAAGATAATCAGACTTACCCACATGGAGACTAAATGCCATTTCCTTCATGAAATCCAGCACTTGTCTTTTCCTTCAACTTCTTGGTATTATAGTTTTTCTTCATAACACATGTCAAAATTTACCTTATAATTTTGCAATTATTTGCATACCTCTGCACTACCAAGCCCTTTGCCCAAAATGCCCAACTGGTCTTAATTTAGCTCCAGCATTGGCTGGTCTTCTTTTGTAGACTTTCTTTCTCCACACCTCACCATTCCACCAGAGTCTAATGCCATTGCTTCTCTTCCCACCTGGGCACAACTCTTTTCTCATTTAATTTGATTTATTTATTTAGCACACTCACTGAACTACTATAAAGTACTTGGTTGAAGCAAACAAAAAACAAGAACACAAAAAAGAACCTCTACTGTAGTGTCTGTCACTCAGGAAAGTCTCAATAAACCTTAAGTAGGTAATTTATTTTCTGTGGGGAAGAGGAAGTCTGTGTCATTTTCTGTATTCTTCTTAGAGCAACATGAAACCACCATATTATGAATATGAGAATAACTATGAATAGTATCAAGGGAATACCTTTGTAAAACAAAATACAGAAGATGTTGAATAAAGAGAAAAAAATAAGAGTGCAATGTGTTTTCAACAAAATATGAACTGAGGTCAGTTGGGAAAGGAAGTGATAGCTAGAGGAAAGAGTGAGAGAAGAGAAATAACATTAACCAGTGTAGGGGGAAAGCAGCTGAAAGAAAGATCTAAAGGAGGAATTTTGAAATTCCTTCCTGCTGATTGTCCCCTAGAAAACAGGTGGGGAAGCCAGATAAGAGTCTTTTTAAAGAAATCCAGTCTATTGACGGAAACCTGTCCCCAAATAAATTATGGGTTAATTGTGAAATCAATACAAGAATGCAGATGTTGATTTGATGCTGAAATGTGTGCAGTCTGAGGAAGCAACATTTCCTATAAATGGCACATGGTGATGCTATGTAAATTCAGTGGCTTCACGCTTTTGGTCAGAAGATAGTGGCTTTAGCCAGAGTATGTCCCTCATCAGGGTGACAAGCACACTATCTTTGGAATACAAATCCAATGAATAATGTGGAAGATCAAGCCTTGAATGAACTCCAAGGAGAATCCAGATTCTTTTGGGAAAGATTTGTGTGTTTAATCCTTGCTTCTCCTCAAGCATCATCCACATCCCTTGGGCACTAGATCATACCAAAGCATTTACATTGCTGCCTGTTTGCCTGAAACTTGGGAGCTCTGTGAATCTGCAGTAGTATTCTCCAGCTCCCAGCTCCCAGCACAGCGGTGTTGGAAGTGAAAAGGACGGTGCAGATCATAGCGGTACTCTCGGCTGACCATGCACCCTCACTCTCAGTTTTCTTCCAAAGATAGGACAAGGGGCCATGGACTTGTTCAAGGTCATGAAGGTGGACATTAGAGACTGCTGCCACTATAAGTCTTCATGAGTTCTTTTTATGCAACTAGTCTAATTATAATGAATCCAAGGTCTCAGTCACAGTGCCTAGATTCTCATTGTTTCATTCATAATTACTTCATTCACTGAAACTCTGAAAAAAAATCATGCTTTTATTAGTAGCACTTTATCAATGTAAAAAATCCATAGATTTGCTTTATTTTGAAATTTGCTTTATTTTGAAATAATATCTTCTTGGCTATTGATGGCCTCGATAATAAATGATACACAGAATAAAACCAAAAATGTATTATCCTGTACTGGGGTATATGGAAAAATAACTATTCATATCATCTGCCTTTGATTGCATTTACTTTTTAAAACACACTGATATATTTAACCTTCTTTTTTTTTTTTTAAATTATATTTAACCTTCTATATCTTACTCTAGTTATATATAGAGGTAAGTTCCCTTATGCATACATGAGTGGTCAGATTCAATCCATTTGAAAATTCTGTTAAATATAGTTCTAATCATATTTCTATGGAATAGTGGGGGTTAGGCTTCCTTATTTTATTACTTCAAAGTTGTATTTCCAATGTTGTCGAAAGTCTTTTTATTTTCAATTAAATAAGTTTTTAAAATATATCACTCATAGGATTATGAAAATGAATGTATTTTAAATAAATGAAAATAAAATAAGTAGAAAAATAATTTGGTTCAGGAATTCTTAATACAACTATCCTGTAAACAACTTAGTTGAGACTTTCCTGGTAGCTCAAATGGTAAAAAATTCACCTTCAATGCAGGAGACCCAGTTTCAATCCCTGGATCAGGAAGTTCCCCTGGAGAAGTTAGATATTACTAAAGTACAATGAAGTGCAGTTGTTTAAAGTGTACAACCTGATCATTTTTAATACTTGCATATTGTTGTTAAACCATCATCACAACCAAGATAACAAACACATCCATCACCCCCAAAAGGTTCTTTGTATCCAGAGTCTACCCTGTCCCTAGACAATCTTTGTTTTGTCTGTTTACTTTGTTAGTTTGTATTTTCAATAATATTGTATAAGTGAAATCATAAGTACTCAATGAGAACTTTTTAGGGAGAGGGCTTGGTTTCTTTTACTCTGCCCAGGAAGTTTGCAATTCATCCATGTAGTTGCATGCATCAGTAGTCCATTTTTTATTGTTGAGTTATATCATGTAGATAAACCAGCATTTTTCTATCAATTCATCTGTTGGTGGACTTATGGGTCGTTTTGGGTTTTTTTTTTTAGTGAGGGGGTAAAATAAATATTCCACTTCTTTGAGCTCACTGTCCTTAAGAAAATTTTTAGTCCTTCCAGTGCTCATTTTTCTCCTCTATAAAAACATGAGTATAATGTGAATATCATAGGAGCTTTGTAAGGATTAAACCAGCTAAATGCCTGGCACATAGTAAATACTCAATAAATATTAACTTTCTTTGAATTATCACTCAGTTGCCTAATTGGTATCAGTTTTTCCTGATACCACTTTTCCTCCCATTAAAATGCTTTTATTTTTTCCCAATTATTTTCGTGTCCACTCAACCAGAACATTGCCACAATTCTAGCCCGGTTGTCTGTCCAACCAATGTAGAGGTACCAATACAATTGGCTCCTTAAAATATAATCCTTCTTTAGGATTATATTGACTTCTAAAACTGACTGATGACAGTTTTTTCCAATGTTGTACCCACTTGACCAGGTTAGCGCTGAAGCATCTATATCGGTGAGAGATGGAGGCAACACGCAGGCTAGAAACGGGTCTGTTTCTAGAAACTTAGAAGCTATATTTGCATTGCAAATGTTCTATTTTAAATGAGTGGATGTATTCATTTGAGGAACTTGTGGGCAGGAGCAGCTGAAAAGGATTATGTATTTGGGAAGCAACTAAAAGCCCTCTTGGTCCACGCACCCAATTTATTTTCTTTGTTTTCTTTTTCTGAAGTATTCTTGTTTCATAGCCACTCCTTTAAAATTTGCCCACGCTGGATTTTCCTGGCTGAATCAGACTCCTTCCAATAAAATAAATGTAAATAAATAAATAAACAGTGTTGTTGTGTTGATTTTCTCTTTCTTCATAAATATTATATCCAATAAGTTATTAATACTAAATCTAGTTCAGTTGGCAGATGGCAGTGGACAAAGGAATTTTAATTTTTCCCTGTGGATATTCCAAGTAGAGGTGGGGGCTAGGACTCTGAACCAGGCTAATGAGGCCAAGCCAACATATTTGATAGTCAGTGGGACCAGCTTGGTTTGCTCTAAAGCCAATATTATACACTTAAATTTGACCTTATTCACAGTTTTTTGTTTTTTTTTTCCCACTAAAAAAAAGTTGCCAGTAATGGTATCTGAAAGTGGTGTGGGATCGGGTGGCTAATAGATCAAAGACATTGTGAATGAAAAAAAGCATATACCCTGAAGATGCTTAGTTGGCAATAGCATTTCTATATAAGGGAGATCATATTGTATTGTCATTAGGTGTTTCTTAATCAAATTAAGGAACTACACAGAATTTGAGTGTATTATATATGAACTGAAATCCTCTGGCATGCATACGGTCAGAATATAGAGGTCCCAACTGATAAAAAACAAACAAACAAAAAAACACACGGCAAAGTAACTAACTTCACCACTCAAAGAGGCAGAGACTTTATGCCATTTTTGTACCTTAATGATGAATAGAGATGTCCACTCCACCAAGAGTTTTTCATAGAAAATTATGTATATTTAGAATAATATAATGCTTTTATATTTTATCAGGATAACACTGTAATATGCAGAAATCTACAAATTCTGATACCCCTGTGGAAACACTGAATCCCACGCGCCAAGGCACTGGAGCTGTGCAAATGAGAATCAAAAATGCCAACAGCCACCATGACAGACTGAGCCAAAGTAAATCTATGATCCTCACCGACGCTGGGAAGGTCACTGAACCTGTAAGTCAGATACCCCAAGTTCCCTGATATAGAATTTTATAAAAAGTAAAAAGAGGGAGGGGGCTAATTAGCCTTGTTTTATTTGTTTTTCTAATGTGCATGAGAAAACTGTTTTTGCAATGCATTTTATCTTACCTACTTATAATCTTAATAATATCCCCAGTTGCAGAAGAAGAGCTGGGCTTAATCCAGAGTGATAAAGTGGATTTGGAACTAGACCGAAGAGCACCTTTGACTCATTTTAAGGGCCTCCACTATCATGCTTCAGTGTCATAAAAATAATGAGGTTATGCTAGCATGTGGTGTTTGTACTTCCAAATACAGTACATCACTTTGAAGAGCCAGAGGCTAAAATTAGCTAAGAATAAACTGAGAAAAAAATATATTTTTTAAATGTGAAAATCGCTTCCTTAAAAATCTTCCAACAATATATGATATTGGAAATTTCAGTCTGATTTGGAATGAGTTTGAGCAGTGGAAATGGTGTGGCAATTTAAGGTTTGGAGAGGAAGCCATTTTGTCTCCATAATGTGTCATTAAGAAGATTTGAAATAAAATAGTTAGAGATGAACTCTACTGCCAATTGTGTCCCTGCCCCTGCACTCATCCTGAGCCACTAAACATACTGATTGCAATGAGTCTCCTCTGGTTAATTTTCTTCCATAATGGTGGTAACTTGCAGCTGAGGCCATAGGATGTTACAAAATTATTTATGCAATGTTAGCCACTCTTTTGGACCCCGGATCTGTTTTGTTGCTCACAGTGAGAGCAAGAGCAAGAGATAGGTTAGCCGGGGATAGCCTGTGAGTCCCAGTCACCCTGCAGAAACATGTGAGCTATTAATTGAGTGTTCTGTTAATATCATAGGGGCCTATGAAATATTCAGCTCCCTAACTGAGTTATTAAATGAGATCAACTTGCTGAGTAGCATGTTACTGATTATATTTATTCCCTGTTTTTCACTTGAATGTCAAGTGCAAAATTAACCCACCACAATTTCAGGAGCCTGAGGAATATATGATTGTAACTATTCTTTCTTCAGATTTAGCATGAGGAAGCCAGTGATTATATTTTGGAAGTGAGAAATATATCCCTAGATAAGGTTCTGAGAGAAACATTTTTCTTTCTTTCTTTTCTCCTTTAAAAGTATTGTCTGCTGGGAAGCACAAGACAGTCAGCCTGACTTTGAAACCTGCTAAACCGTTCCTCAACCATGAACTTGAGACAGTGGTTAGAGTAAATTATTGGAATGTCTATAATGTATTATCAGTAAGAACTGTACCTTTGAAAAAGTTTAAAAGTTAAGTATATTTAATGATGCCTAACATATTTTATTGGCTGTGTTTAACAAAAGGCACTATGCCGCAGTTGTTTTTGACAAGCATGAAAACATCACAGCATGAGACTGCAAAAGGAATTATGGAGAGAAATTACAAGTGATCCATCTCTCAATGAATTATCCACCTCAATAGCCCGCAGAACTCAGCTACCAATTAACACCTACTTTATTACATGTTGGGATGTACTTAATAACTTTCATGTGTTTATGCACTATTACCTTGACTGATGCCTCTTGTACAATTAGGCATAATTGGCATATCAATATGCAAAAGTTAAAAGGATTAACCCTCTTAAAACTAATGAGCATTTCTGTATCCAGCTGCTAAATGAGACAAAATTAGCATTTTTCACTTTTGGGCAGGATTTTATCATGCAGTTTCTCATTGTTGATATTACCTTGTTACATAACTTTAGTTTGGGGGGTTGTATGCTGGACTGCTGGAGAATCAGAGTTTTCCAAAGTTAAATTAGCTATAATTATCCCAGCTTTTGTTTCCGCATTCTTAGCCTCGGCAATATGTATTCCTCGATAAGGAACAAAAATAAAAGTTACTTTTGGTTATGTGTGCTCAGTGCATAATTATATAAAAGGGGTATTTTAGTGAGGATATGTCATTTCACCAAGAAAACTTGGCTCAGAGATACTGTATTGAAAGCTTGCCATGGCACTAATTTTCTTTCTGTCTCAGTTCTTTTCATCTCTTTTTTCCATGCACAATTTTCTGACTAGATACTGACAGAATGTAAAGTATTTTGGCATATTTATTCAAACAAGCCTGTTAAAGATATCTGCTCAAGCTAAACTAAGAACTTGATTTTTCAGAAGTTGGAAGTTGGGGTAAGGTCAAGGGGGAGATTTTGAACTTAGGAAAAGTGGGCAAAGATATACACTAAAATGTGTGCAGAAGTTCACACATAGCATGATTTTCTGTAACAGAGACAAATACATTTAATCTGTACAGAAAAAAATTGAGTATTTAGAAACTGTATATGTATTATGCGCCCTATTTCATATATTTGACATATATATACTATTCGTTATTGGCACACCAATTATGCAAATTAACAAGGACTTAGAGTATATAATAACACAATCTGATATTACATTACTATGATTTAACTTATTATAAAAAATGATAGTAATTCTAGGGTCAGATTTATTATGTAATTTTGTCATTAATTTATAAAGTCCTCTTTTTAAATTTGATTAATTAAAGTGTGTGTAGTAAGACTGTAAACTCAGAACATAATATAAAACTCTCCTATATATGTCATAAGAGCCTATGTCCTTGATGTATTAAATCGAGGAGTATTTGAAATGCCAATATAAACATTTATGCAACTCTAAACTCTGCAAACACAGGTGAATTTACTTGTTGAATTAAAAGTTTCTATTGCCTAAATGCTGCAGGGAAGCATTCCAGTAAAACAGGTATCAATAGTCCATTAGTATTTTATTGGTGGCATGCATCATTTTCTTTAAACACCAAAAAATCATTTTTATGTGGTTCATAAGATTGACGCCTTTTCAAAATTCAAAGAGGCCACTTTGCTTTCTAAGAAATGTTGGCAAGATGGAAAGTTTGGACATGGAATGACACGGTTAGTAAGAAAATTGCGTATCTGTGAGAATGATCTGGAGGTCTTGGTTTGGTGGGGAGGGAACGCTCTTTGGTCTCAGTGATTTGTTATCTCCCCGCCCCCTGCCCCAAGCACCAGAGACCTCTTAAAGGTGGACTGACGGTTTACCCGAACGTGCTAAATACAGAAGCAGAAGGCTGAGTGAGCGTAAACAGGGGCAAGTAAAGTGTGGGGCGAAAAAGGCTAATGTGCAATCCAGCGAATACCTAATACAAAAGGTTTAATGTGACTTTGATGTTATTTGTAAGAGGGATGCCCAGCCTACTAGACAGCTTGAAAATAGATATTAATGAAGAATTTAAATAGCCCAAGTCAGGAAACCGCAGACATAGGATTTGCAGGCAGAGCAGTTCTGGCATTTAGTACTGGTGTCTTAAGCAGCATCATGTATGAATATTCACCATTTCCAGCTTGTAAACCCCACAGAAGTGCATCACTCCATTCATAGCCATCATAGACAGGAAAATGTTTTATTTTTATTAGTGTTCAGACAAAGACTTAGATCAAGCCATTTCTAAACATTAACATACAAGATTCCTTGTTCTGTTAACAGACAGTGTTCCTTCATTTTTCTTTTCAATATATTATAAGGGGAAAAAGGAAACAATTTTCCTTTGTTTCTTACTTCTGTGATTATAGGATACTTGCCAAAGTTGTGGCTAGCTAAAAAGGCAGACATAAAAATTGCTACTAAAAATATAAGCCTTCTGTTTAGCAGAGATTTTGAGAAATATTATGAGGCTGTAGGACTTATCCCTGTTTACTTCAAATCAAGCTTATAGTTAGGTTTGAGGCTTTGTTTGTATAAATTGTCCTGAAGTGGATCCTGATATTCAATTAAAATGACACTAAATCACATTGAATTGATAAGACTTGGCATCTCAAACAAAGGTAATTGCCCGTATTGGTTTTATACAAAAATAGCACTGCTTGGAAAATGTGCAGCCAACACAGACTGTCAACTCCATTTATAGATCAATATGTGAAAACCATTGATCAGGCAGGCATGTATAACAGTAACACTTTGCATTTATTTGTTGTTTTTATACCACATTAAGGCTTACAGGATTATAGGCTTCCTAAATATTTTGACTTCCTCATAAATATATGATCTGTTGCATGTTAATTAAATGAGAGTCTGCAGCCATTTCTAAAATTGTTTTTAGTTTGATGATTTCCTTTTATTGCTGTGGATCGTATGATCTGAAAATGGATTAGTTTCCTTTTGCATAAAGATTATTAAAGCTTATTTTTAATGTGTCCTATTTAGTATAAGATGTGGCTGCCTTTTTGCTTTGAAAAATACAGATACAGAAAATTATTTTCTCTTAGCGAGTGGCTGATCTTTTTTTATTAACTGGGCATTCTCAGAGCTCAGGGTAGAATTATTTCCTGACATATTTTGCACATGTTGTAGATAATGGGTCTTCCTGATTTTTCCTGATAGAATGAATTTATTTTCTTTCTTTTCTTTTTGTCTAGCTCTGTAGTACAGGCATCTAATCAAACATTATGTGGAAAACAAACTGATCATCTCAATTAAATTCTAGACACACACAAATATAATTTGAATTCTATTTTCCTGATTGGAGAACAAGCCTTACGAACTGTTCTTATACACTGCATTCTGCAGTTAAATCTTTCTTATCTCATCAATGTAAGGACAGTGTTTTGTTCCTAATCTTTATCGAACTATTGTGGATGACATTTGTAAGCCATTTTGGTTTATGAGGAAAAGCTGGAGGACAGTGGAGTGAGACTCTCCATAGATCCAAATCTCAGATAGGACTACGAAATAATGTGTCTTCCACTGCAATTTTCTTTGCCACTGAGAGGTCAGTTTTGTTGAGAAATCCTTTTATATCCTCTATATACATTAGGACTACTGCTTTCAAGACAACACTTGGTTTTATATACAATATTAAAACAATAACAGAGAAGTTTTCAGAAATAGCCCTCCCCAAAAAAAAAGAAAGAAATCATGATATTCAAAGGTTACCTAAGGTAAGCAGTCTGCTCTAAAGCAGAAGAAAATATTTATTAGCTAGATTTTTGACTTTTACATAAAATGCCCTGGGCTGGGAGGGAGGAAAGAAGAATCCAAACCACTAGAGATTCCTTTCCTGTCCTTGCCATCCTATGTCATCTCATGCTGTGAAAGTCTTTAACTCTGTTTACCAAGCACAAATTGGACATGCCAAAGGTTGGGGAAGTTTTCATTGACAGTGTAGAGTCTGTACTTCAAAGAATGAGCTGGGGCTCTTGAGTTCATGTTCGAGCTTGCGCGGTTTCCATTTTAACTTGAGCATAGCTAAATTTGTTTATAATCTCCTACTGATTGAACATGGCGCTGAATGTACATGAGATACATTTTTTTTTTTTAAGTTAGTCCTCTGATTACTAATTTGAATCCAAAACTCTAACCTTGTTAGCATCTGGACTTATTTCCATAATAACAACCCCTTCAGAACCTACAAAGTAATGAATAATTGACAACAAATGAAATGTTTTGATAGTTGTCGGCACAAAGCATGTTTAATGTTTTGTGTTGCTTCCTAGCTAATTATGTAGATGACACATTTGTCAGACCTTGACTGCCATTAGAAACGTGTTTCCAGAGGGGAGAAAAACAGGCTATTCATAGAGTAATTAACTAGAATGCTCAATGACCTGTGAGAGATTCAAATCGCTGCCAGTTCAGACATTGTTTTGTTACAGAAGCAGAGGGGTAATTAAAATTCCAAATTACAGTCCTATGATGGAGCATTTGTTTGTTGACAGTATACTCTTACTCTAGTTTGTTAATTCTTTTTTAAATTGCTTCTAATCCATTTTATAGCTTTAGGAGTTCCGTCTTTGAATTTACTGACAACTAATATTATGGTAAATTGTACTTCAATGGGATACTGCCTGCCTCACAGTTTCAAGGGAGCACAAGGTGGGTGGGATAAAAATAGGTCCTTCCCTAAACTGATACATCAGGTGCTGTCAGTGGGAATGCCGCTAAACTGGAACATCTTGTTAAATACTGCATTTCCAGTTCTGTGTTAGGGGAAAATGTCCTGGCAGAAAATATAGAGATAAAAAGGAAAGCAATGATGAACATCTGAAAAGGAGGAGAAAATACTCTCCCAACAAGAAATGGTTGATTAAGGTGTTTTATTAGACAAGGAGGAAGAGAGAGGAGATAGGGCTGAGGATGATGATGGGGAAGGTGTTGAGATCAGTGCTAAAGACGTCTGTACAAGAACTCTCTTGGATCACTCAGAAAACGGGTGTTTCTAGAGCAGTAACTTCCATCTCAGGTCAATAATAAACTGTAGGACAGGGGTATCACGCATTAATTTTTTTCACAGTGTTATTGGCATAGTTTACAAATCTGCAAGGCTAACAGAGTCTAAAAAAATCAGCTCAAGAGAAATATTTATTTAGGTTGCTGAAAGTGAGAATATAGTTTTATTAAAAAGATCTGACAGAAGTCACACGGTGTTTGACGCAGGCGAGCTGACAGAGGCATCCAGTGAGCGTTGATTATCCCGAAGTCACTGTCAGCTAGGATTGATTTTCACTTTCTCCGTTTATGTAACGGTTCCTGTAATACAGCTGACCCCGAATCACGTTACCTTGTCATTTCTCTGCATGGATCAAGACGAGATGAGCTGAAAATAGCTAGACACTGACCTTGAACTTGCCAGAAAAGTGAGAAGTGACAGTGGGGTTTTTCTGTAGTGCATGTACAAAGATGAAGGCAAGCGGGGCCTTATGTTGAGTTCACTGCAGCATCACAAGGGGGCAGAGCAGTACTAGAGATTTCAGGTGAAACTGCTTCTGCACCAGTGTGTAAAGGCTCTGAAATACCAAGTTGAGACAGAGGTCTCATTTTTACATCTTAGTGTAGACATAAAGGAGAATTACTGATGAATCAAAATCTCAGGTCCCCTGATGTTCATAATCAGTAATCTTAAAGTGTACATTCTAATTAAAAAAAAAAAAAAAAGGTTACCTAATACTCTCTGTGGCAGCAGCTATGCTTTTCCACCAAATCATTCACAGCATCTCTTATTTAATTCATATACTACTCTTCACCCTTAAAATAATTTTGGAACCACAGTCACTATGATTAAGGGAGATTTATGGCAAATTCCTAAGATGATGTGAGTCATTTCAGGTACAGTTGTATCAGAAACTGGGAACAGTCTTTTTAAACTTGGTCGTCGTGGGTCGGTTGCTAAGTTGTGTCTGACTCTTGCCACCCCATGAACTGTAGCTCACCAGTCTCCTTTGTCCATGGGATTTCCCAGGCAAGAACACTGGAATAGGTTGCCATTTCCTTCTACAGGGTATCTTCCCTACCTGGGGATCAAACCTGCATCTCCTGCATTGCAGACAGTCTCCTGAATTGCAGGCAGATTCTTTACCACTGAGCCACCAGGGTTTTTTATACTATTAAGTATCAAAACCCCCAAATTAAAACTGGACAGTGCTATATGATGATTATAGGCACAAAGAGGTAAAATGCAAGCTGCTAAATAATGTTTGCCATTTCTGTTTTTATGTGCCTTGTACATTTCCCCATTTTAATACTTGCCTCACTTTTCAAAAATTTTCTTTTCATAGATCATCATTATAACTTTGATTAACCTAAAGCACAGTATGTTCAGAATATTGTCCTTTGATTGTTAGCACTTAGTTAAGTTAAATCATTGTTGTACTGATGTGGAATGTTTCTTATAAATGACACTCAACTTGCCAAGTGAAGCAGAGAACTGAAGCAGATTGGGAAACAGAAGAACAAACCCTGACTTTATCCCCTCGGTTGTAAGTGCCTTATGTAATGGGAAAATAGTATCTCTGTGTGCGTGACTGCACAATAACATTGCAAACCTCTACAGTAATAAGATCCTTTCTTGCCTATAGTGGATCCTTTCTTTGTGTTATTCATATATAGTAAATATACATACATATATCTCTCACTTCAGAGTGAGAGGAACATGTATATAAAATTTATATATTGGAGCTTATTTTTATATTCTAGGAAAAAGAGTTACATACATATATCTACAAGCTGAAATATCCAGATTGCTACAGCACTCTTCTTGCAATAGATTTAACTCAGCACAAACAGACAATGTTAAGATCTGAGAAATAAGTAGAATTCCAATAAATTTCAGGGATGAAATAAATAGATCACTTGGTTGCCAGAAATGAGGTTGAAAATATTCAGAACAACTGTGTTATCAGAGATGTCTAGTACCTTGTTTTTGCCCTCACATAGAAGATGATAGCTTGTGTTGTTGGAGCAGAAGTCCTCCAAATTAGGTCTCAGGGTGTGTGTGTGTGTGTGTGTGTGTGTGTGTGTGTGTGTGTGTGTGTGTGTGTGTGTGTGTGTGTGGTGTAGGAGGGGTGGGGATAAGGCGGACTAACAGTTACAAAGTTGATGTGTCCAAAAGTGATGTCTTGAAGGCAATCCTGAGGAAGAGTCACTTTCCTTTAGAGTCACACAATCTACACTGCATTTCTGTTCCTCAGAGTGTGCAGGGACCTCATGTGTGCCCTCTCCCAGGTGGTAGGAAGCCCATCTCTGAAGAGTTGATTAGCCTCTGCTTCTGAGACCAAGGCATACATAAAGGTGTTGGCTGCTAAAACACTTCCCCAGAGTTGTCATTCCACCACCCTTCAGTGTGTAAGGCTTTTAATAAGGGACTCTCTAGTCCCTCATGTGTTCAGATCCAGCTTATTGTTACCATCTGTTTAATTACACTCTCAGGTTTGTGTTGGGAAGCATGAAAGTATGTTATCCAGCCTTTGAATCCCTGTGTTCCTAAAGAGATGTGGCTAAAGTGCATGTCAGTTTTCAAAGAGCATATTAAAAACTGATAAGCAGAACCATCTCCAAACAACACTATGTAAGAAAAAAAGACATTATTTTTTATATTAATGCATGCATGTAATAGCAGATGTACATTTCTCTCCCAGAAATGATGCCATTTTCTTTATGCACAAACTCATATGCTTCTTCTTTGTGATGATGGATTTTTATGATTCCCATTCACTTCCAATGCACTCGCAATAAGTTTATTGGGGAAGAGATATGGAATTTGAGTTGTAATAGGATGTATAGTTGTCATATGTCAAGCAAGTTTAAGGATATGCTAAAATGGGAGATAAACAATGAGAAGAGAGTCTTTGGGGAGGGTGAAAAAACCCTAGAGGAAGTTGCTTTACTACTTCTCTTCCTCCCCCTCATTATTATTATTATTGCATTTCTTTTTTTTTTTTTTTTTTTTTGAGAAACACAAGCTTTTTTTTTTCTTTTAATGGTAGCTCCTGTAGTCACCATGATATGGTACATTTTTCCGCATGTAAATACCTTTGATAAGATTACACTGACTGACTCAGACCTCTCACTCATTTATGTGCAAATTATTTTATATACCAGCTTTTGGGTGACATAAAACTTAAAATGAAACAAAGCCAAATTCTGGTCTTTAAGTATCAAAATGTTGTAGAAGTCTGGTTCTGAAAACCAAAAGGAAATAAATTGTTTATACTTTCTAAATGGAAAAAAAAAAAGACAATGGCTGCTAGTGTTTTATTTCTTTTGTCTCTGAGGAGATGATTTCAATAAGCTAGTTTCCCTGAGATTTGAAAATATTTGATTATTAATGTCTTTGAAAATGTCCAGAAGTACTAGTCTTATTTTTATTGTGAGTGCCTTCCACAGTACCATAAACACAAACAACCATGGTACTGTTCTTTTTTTTTTTAATTCCTTCATGAAGAAACCAGTGCTGTTCTTGCCTCATAATCTTGTTTCTATGGAGGAGGAGGAGGAATAGTGATGACACTAACTTTCCTCCACTCCTTTTGGACACCTGACCTGCTTTCTTTCCCACAGGGTAAAAGGAAACTGCAGACTTCATATTTCCAATGAGAAGGGACATGTGTCTCCTTGCATTGAATTGTCTTAGATCATATCATGTAGCACAAAGTGACCCAATAAAGGAAGACAGGAAAACAAAGTGACAGTTTTGTTTGCTCAAATATAAACACCAACATCGAAACATGGGGGCAAATCCTAGAGGTCCAACCGCCAGATCACAGGAATTAAATAGCAAGAGGTACTGATAAGTAGTGATATTCTGTACTTAAATAAAATGTGTTCAAGGCGTAGTCAATAATCATCAGGGAAAGGATAATGAATAAATAGGCTTAGTTCAGGTTAGACGAACTGATCCATGAGAAAGTGAACCTAGCTTTGACAATACATCACCCACTGTGGTCTTACCTATCGATCATAGCCTGACAGTGGGTAACCTTACATGACAACGTCCTCTTTCACCATTTATTATTGACAGCGTCAATGCCAATAACACATGATCAAATAGAACGGAAAGAACTTTACATTCCTGGATGTGCTATCTTTAACCTCCGTACTTTTAATATTATACTTTCAGAAAAGAAAAAGACATTTTCTTTCTTGTCTTTAAAGTACTAATGAATAAGATTTTTACTGTCACACAGATTATTAATTTGGCATCTTTTGGTTCTCATCTGTAACACATTTTAGATAATAAAACCCTGAATATAAAGGACCATTATTATAATTGATAATGTTACCCTGGAGTACTCCATCTTACATAACAAAAATCCTAGAAAATGGCATCCAGTGGTATGTTCTAAGGTCCCTTCGTTAGTAATTTCCTGCTAGCAAAGTTATGATCATCCCAACGCAGGCTCTGTTTGTGTCCCTTTAAGAAGTCCCAGAGTGGAAAATGGGTGAGCAGGTCAACTACTTTCATTCGCTCATTCATTAGTCCATTCTTTTTCATTTGGCAGATATTTATTGGCAGCTATCAAACACTGCTTTGAAAACTGGGGACACAAAGCATAAAGGTTCTCTGTTCTCTTAGAATTTACTTTCAAATGAGGTAGAATCTGGGCATAGATTCATGCCCAGACTCATCCTGTTTGCTTCTTAGATGTCATCAATGTCACCACCTGCTCTTCCTCATCCTCCATACTGATACTAGCATTGCCTACCTTTCACCTTGCCACAGATATTGTATATAGTGCTTAAAAGATACTTATGAAATAGCAGAACTTCACTGTCTCTTCCTATAGATGCATTTCTGTGGGTTGTAAGTCTCAAACAAGAGTTTTTTGCTTTTTTTTTTTTTTTTAATGTGAAATTGTGGAACTCCAACCTGATTTTGGAGAAGGCAATGGCACCCCACTCCAGTATTCTTGCCTGGGAAATCCCATGGACAGAGGAGCCTGGTGGGCTTTAGTCTATGGGGTCGCGAGGAATCTGACACGGCTGAGTGACTTCACTTTCACTTTTCACTGTCATGCACTGCAGAAGGAAATGGCAACCCACTCCAGTGTTCTTGCCTGCAGAATACCAGGGACGGGGGAGCCTGGTGGGCTGCCATCTACGGGGTCGCACAGAGTCAGACACGACTGACGCGACTTAGCAGCAGCAGCAGCGACCTGATTTTAGTCTATTAATACTTTAAACTCTTTTTTGCACCCTGTGGTCTATTTCCCATGTAAATACAATATTTCCTTTAGCAAATACAACTTATTAAAGTTCTTTCTTTGGTAACAAGTCATGGTACAAGTGTTCCCAACTGGTTCAATGTATAATGCCTTTTTATCCGTCGCCCATTCTTAGTCCCTCTTCCGTAGTTTTCGTGAACTTATTATGAATGTTTAACTGGAGTAGTTGAAATAATAATTTTATGAATACAAATTAAAGTGTTAGAATGTATGCTTGACATCTAGGACTGTTTATGCTTTCAATATGAAGACTGAACATAGAACTAATTTAGAAGTTAACAGAACATTCAAAATTTTCACCAAGTTCTTAACCCTTATTGCTTCAAATTGCATAGACAAACTAGGGCCAAAATACAGTAATATCCAGATTTTGTAATAAACCAGTCAGTTGACTAGTTTAAGGATTTAGCTCCATGTAGAGCAAAGTGACTCCTAGATATTTATGAATAAAGGTATATTTCCCTTACTGTACTTCACTCTATGTTACTTCATAGACTGCCTTTTTTTTGTTTTTGTTTTTTACAAACTGAAAGTTTGTGGCAACCCTGAGTCTAGTGAAAAGGAGTACGTCAAGGCTGTATACTGCCCCCTTGCTTATTTAACTTATATGCAGAGTACATCATGAGAAACACTGGGCTGGATGAATCACAAGCTGTAATCAAGATTGCCGGGAGAAATATCAATAACCTCAGATATGCAGATGACACCACCCTGATGGCAGAAAGTGAAGAGGAACTAAAGAGCCTCTTGATGAAAGTGAAAAAGGAGAGTGTAAAAGTTGGCTTAAAGCTCAACATTCAGAAAACTAAGATCATGGCATCTGGTCCCATCACTTCATGGCACATAGATGGGGAAACAGTGGAAGCAGTGTCAGACTTTATTTTTTTGGGCTCCAAAATCACTGAAGATGGTGAATTGCAGCCATGAAATTAAAAGATGCTTACTCCTTGGAAAGAAAATTATGACCAACATAGATAGCATATTAAATTAAAAAGCAGAGACATTACTTTGCCAACAAAGGTCCATCTAATCAAGGCTATGGTTTTTCCAGTGGTCATGTATGGATGTGAGAGTTGGACTGTGAAGAAAGCTGAGCACCAAAAAATTGATGCTTTTGAACTGTGGTGTTGGGGAAGACTCTTGAGAGTCCCTTGGACTGCAAGGAGATCCAACCAGTCCATCCTAAAGGAGATCAATCCTGGGTGTTCATTGGAAGGACTGATGCTGAAGCTGAAACTCCAATACTTTGGCCACCTCATTTGAAGAGTTGACTCGTTGGAAAAGACCCTGATGCTGGGAGGGTTTGGGGGCAGGAGGAGAAGGGAATGACAGAGGATGAGATGGCTGGATGGCATCACTGACTCGATGGACATGAGTTTGAGTAAACTCCGGGAGTTGGTGATGGACAAGGAGGCCTGGCGTGCTGTGATTCATGGGGTCACAAAGAGTCGGACACGACTGAATGACTGAACTGAACTGAGTCTAGTGAATTGGGGAGATTTTTTTCCAACAGCGTTTGGCTATTTCATGTCTCTGTCTCACCTTCTGGTAATTCTTGTGATATTTCAAAATTTTTCACTATTATTATATTGGTTATAGTGATCTGTCTGCAATCAGTGATCTTTGATGCTACTTTTGTCATTACTTTGGGATTTTTTAGAAATGAAGTATTTTTTATTTAAGCCATGTACATTTTTTAGACATAATGTTCTAGACACAATAGACTAAAGTATAGTGGCAACATAAACTTTTTGTGCACTGGGAAATCAGAAACATCTGTGTGACTGGCTTCATTGTGATATTAGCATTTTGCTGTGGTCTGGAATGGTATCTGCAGTGTCTCTAAGTATGCCTGCACTTGGCCATACACAAAATAGGTTCTATTTAGACCCCATAGTTTCCTAATTCTCTCATGTGTGTGTAATCGGACAGAAATCATGCCATGAGAATGGACAAGGAAACCCAAACTAGATACTGGATGCATTAAAGAGATCTGTTTGCACCCTTTGTCAATCTGAGCTTTTCTCTACTCATGTTGACCTTTACAGTTCTGAGCTCCCCACCTTCTGCCTGAGAGCTTGCTGAAGCCAGTCTTAGAAGGTCTTTGCTTCCCAAGATCACTAATATATACCCAGAACTCCAATGGCTTCGTTTTACTTATGCTTCAAGGATTTATTTAAAGACAGTATCAATTTCGTATATTCTTGTGACAAGAGGCTAATGGTCTAGAGTAGGGTGTGCAAACAAGTGAATGATCCAATTTTGCCCATAGGTATCTTTTGCTTGGAATGGTGTTTTTAAAATTTTGAATTTGAAAGCCCTTGGTTGGAGTAGCAGTGTCTCCCATCAATTTATGCTATCTGCTTGGCCCTGAGGAGAATTCACTTTATAATCTTAGAGCCTTTTCAGTGACTAACTATTTAGAATTGAGAACATAATGTGGCAAGTCAGAAGATGACAATTGTTAGTTATCAATTTGAAAATTTAGAAGATGACAATTGTTAGTCATACATTTGGAAATGTAGTCTCTACCACATTTCACTGAGAGTGTGAAAACATTCTGTTATATAGCTAAATATGAATTTTCTTATTCAGATTTTTTTCATGTGGGATTAATTTCAATTTTAGACTCTTACATTATTATAAATTAACAAACAACTTGCTGCCTTTTAGAAAACACTAGATTATCTCTGGAAATAGTGTTCTTGTTACCAAGTTATAAATATTCTGTTTATTCTGGTTTATCTGCAATTTAACTTTTGTGAAGTTTGTTAAATATTTCTTAAAACTTGATGGTAAGCTTCTTTATATTTAAGTGAAGCAGTACACTTCTAAATATTATAAAAAAGAATCACACCAGACCCTTAGAAATGAGAAATGATACTATTTGACAGTTTATAATGTTATACAAAATTTAAATCAACTTATATTTGACTAATCATCTTATTACTTATCATTTACTTTACATTTTTACTAATTAAACTTAATTTGAAGGCTATTAAAGTTTGTTAGAATTTTTATTTCTTTTTCAGTTGACATGTAATATCCCATAAAAAATGAAACACAGAAAAATGAACCCTACAAATAGTCTCAACGCAGTTCCTTATAGCCAAAAAAATTTTTTTTTGAGCATGAGCTTTACCAGATCAGAAACTGTGTGCCTTTATGGAGAGAAGATAGGTTCACATGAGGAAGAGAAAAAGTCCTTTGAAATAAAGATCAAAGGGTTCTCAGAGATCTTTAGACTTGCATCTTGCATGCTGAAACTGTCCCTAAAATGTGTTTTGTCTGTCCAGGTTTCCTTCTTGTTTTTTTAATTGAACTGGCATTTTAACATTGTGAGTGTTCACAAAAATTTGTATATGTGACACATCTCAAAATATCAGACATTTTGGCATCACAGGGCTGGCACCCCAAAGAGTAGGCAGTAACCAGCTAACGGTAAATAGATGTTGCCCTGTCTAGATATATCAAGTAGCCTCTAGTTCCCCACATTTAAATCCAGGTTCCCTTCACTGGATCCTGTTACCTACCTGACATTTGAGTTGGCAATGTCAGCTTTAGAGTTTCCATTCCAACCTTTTTTAAATGCCCACTAAGAACAAAGAGAAGCTGTGTTATCATTCAGGTAACGGCAAAACTAATGTTTCCATTGAACGTAACTTTTCTAAGTTGCCTCTTCCAGATGAGAATAAGGTTGGAAATAGGAAGAAGTGGTTCATTTATGTACTGAAGTGGTTATTTACATAAATGAGACTTTGGAAAACATGATCCTCTGCTGATTCCCAGAGACACTAATTAATGCCCCTGTGGCACACAAATCTCCAGTGACAAATCAAAGATGCAGTCATGGGGAGATGTGGCAAGCCTCTGTCCCTGAAGTGCCCCCTCCAGGTTCAATCAGAACTGTCAGGCCAAGTGTCATACAGAGGTTGTGATGCTCTTGTTAGTTATGAGTTGGGTACATGTTCAGTGTTTTGACCAGTAACATTTGACTCTAGCCAGGATTAGAATTATTATTAGGCAGTGTAACCCAGGCATAAATCATTTTCTCAAGCACCTCTACATGATGGGTTACCTTCAAAGTGCTTTGCCACTTCATGGAAGCAAATTGGAGTCTGGTGATGGGTTAGTGCTGAGCCGACATGGGGAAAAAAATCCAGGCTCTGCCATTTACTTACTATGTTACTTTGAACAAATTCTTGATGGTTTGGGGGCTTCCTAGCTCCATTTTTATTTTATTTTTTAAAAATTTTAACTGAAGGATAATTGCTTGACAATAGTATGATAGTTTCTGCTATATATCAATATGAATCAGCCACAGATATACATATGTTCCCTCCTTGAATCACTCTCCCACCTCCCACCCCATCCCACCCCTCTAGGTTGTCATAGAACACCAAATGGGAGCTCCCTGCATCATACAGCAAATTCTAACTGGCGATCAATTTTACATATGGTAATGCATATTTTTTCAGTGTTACTCTTTCAATTTTTCCCTCCCTTTCCTTCCCCTGCTGTGTCCACAAGTCTGTACTCTATGACTGCATCTCCATTGCTGCCCTGCAAATAGGTTCATCAATACCATCTTTCTAGATTCCACATGTATGTGTTAATGTATGATACTCATTTCTTCTTTTTCTGACTTACTTCATTCTGTATAGTAGGCTCTAGATTCATCCACCTCATTAGAACTGTGCTCCATTTTATGAATAATGAATACTATTCCATTGTATATATGTATCACAACTTCTTTATCCATTCATCTGTTGTTGACATCTAGGTTTACATCTTAGCCATTGTAGATAGTGCCACAGTGAATATTGTGGTACATGTGCCTTTTTAAATTGTGATTTCTTCAGGGTATATGCCCAGTAGTTGGGTCATATTGTAGTTTTATTCCTAGTTTTTAAAAGAATCTCCATACTGTGAATGTAAAAATATCGGTTACCTATAGACTGATGAAAATTAAAGGAGATAATGTCTATAACAGGTGCTCATGGCAAAGAACACACCTGCCAATGCAAGAGGTGTAAGCGAGGTGGGTTTGATCTCTGGATCAGGAAGATCCCCTGGAGGAGGGCATGGCAACCCACTCCAGTGTCCTTGCCTGGAGAATCCCATGGACAGAGGAGCCTGGAGGGCTACAGTGCATGGGGTCACAAAGAGTCAAACATGACTGAAATGACTTAGCATGCACACAATGTATATAATGTACTAAGTATGACACTTGGGCAGAAGTGTTCAGAAATTGTAGAAAATTGCCATTGTAATCATGCCACTCATTTGGAAAATGTTGTACAGACCTGGCTCTGTAGCTTTGCTATTTCCTATGTCCCCTCTGCCATTTGACCAACATCTTCCAGCAGACTGACTCCAATATTCATCTATGTTCAAAAACATTTTGATTAAACCATCTTGAGCTCTTACCCAACCTATTCTGGGTTTATTTAAGCTTTTAATTCTTAGACAAAGATCTTCTGATGTCTGATACTGTTTTTTGAATAATACCTGCTGGTATCCATCCTCAGCTATGACTCAGAGTTAGCTCCTATGTTACAGTAATACAAATGTTTGCCGTTTGGGTGCATCTGCTATGTACCTGGCCCTGTGCTAAGTGCTGTGATGGAGAAGAATTGATTAAACCCTCACACCAAAGTTAAGTGATGGAACTGAGACATAACTCCAAGGATGGCTGATACCAACTCCAAGCTTTGGCCATTGTGAGCCACAGTCTGTATTATAACTCCTAACCCTGAAGCCCTACCTTGCTGTTGACCCCATGGTGACATTCTGCTATGTTCAGTCTGGCCCACAGAACAAGCGAGAGACAGACATACATTTTCCTTTTATGCCAATTAAAATTTTATTCAACTTTAAAGAGTGAATTAAAACTCAGTCTCCTACCAAAGGGTTTCTCAGCTGACTTTTCCCTCATCTGAACTCCTATAGCAGTTATTCATTTGATTAGTTATATAACTTTTCATTATGCACAGCTTTAATGTATTTCTTTATGCTTTATTTTGAAAATGTATTACTCTTTATTATCATTTAACTTTTTATATTTTCATATTATATAATCCCTACTAATCTGAAAATTCCTAGAAGTCGAATACTATACCTAATTTCAACTGAACCTAACTAAAAATGAGCATTTCACATGTTTTTTAAAAAAATTTAAACTGCTTTTAAAAAGTGTAAAATATTATGTGGCTAGTAACACCTAGTGATATCACTTCTAATTTCTGAAGAGACCATCTCTGTAACAAAAATATATACTTTTATCTGTATGACAAGAATGAGGAAAAAATATAACCTGGGGATATCTTATAACTGTAAAACTAAAGAAGTTGAATTGAGAGCAGGAAGACCCCAATAGTCGATCTGTGCCTCTAATCCTGAACAGTGAAGTCATCATTGCATTCATTGAGGCCAAGTAGGTAGCTCATCTCTTTGATGCCTGCCTTGTAATTCAGAAATAATGGTTTGTTTGCCGGCCAAACACTAGGAAAGAATCCCTGTACTGTGCAGGTGTTGTTTTATAAAACAACCAGAATTCTGTTGTTCTTTATCCTTTCCCCACGTTATTATATCCACTCAGAGACTGAAACTCCCTGAAAACACTATTATAGAGACAGTAGAAGAATGGCAGTAGAATAAGGGGTTTAGTAACCACAAGTATATTTCCAAAGGTGGAGCTAGAATTACCATGAGCACTGAGTGGTGGGCTTGAATTTAATTTTATATATATATATATATATATTTTACATATATATATATGTAAAATCGCATTTAATTATGTGTATATTCATAATTAGTATATAATTATATGTTACATATAATTTATTGTTAGTATATAATTATACACAATTATCATTTCAGTTCAGTTCAGTTGCTCAGTCGTGTCTGACTTTTGCGACCCCATGAACCTCAGCATGCCAGACCTCTCTGTCCATCACCAACTCCCGGAATCCACCCAAACCCATGTCCATTGAGTCTGTGATGCCATCCAACCATCTCATCCTCTGTCGTCCCCTTCTCCTCCTGCCCTCAATCTTTCACAGCATCAGGGTCCTTTCCAATGAGTCAGCTCTTTGCATCAGGTGACCAAAGTATTGGAGCTTCAGTTTCAACATCAGTCCTTCCAATGAACACCCAGGACTAATCTCCTTTAGGATGGACTGGTTGGATCTCCTTGCAGCCCAAGGGACTCTCAGGAGTCTTCTCAAACACCACAGTTCAAAAGCATCAATTCTTCAGTGCTCAGCTTTCTTTATAGTCCAACTCTCACATCCATACATGATCACTGGAAAAACCACAGCCTTGACTAGACAGGCCTTTGTTGGCAAAGTAATGTCTCTGCTTTTTAATATGCTATCTAGGTTGGTCATAACTTTTCTTCCAAGGAGTAAGCATCTTTTAATTTCATGGCTGCAATCACCATCTGCAGCGATTTTGAAGCCCAGAAAAATAAAGTCAGCCACTGTTTCCACTGTTTCCTCATCTATCTGCCATGAAATGATGGGACTTGATGCCATGATCTTAGTTTTATGAATGTTGTTTTAATTATATATAAATATAATTAAGTAATATATACAATTAGTCCATTACATTAGAGGAACAAGGCAGGGATAGCTGAGGATACTCCCACCTGTAGATAGCAGCAGTATACTAATCAGTCCTATTGACTAAACATTTGATGGAGAATTTTGGTTACCAAACAGTTCTCAGGTTGTATCTAACTTCAAGATGGGAAATCCACTACCCATCTGGATAATGAATTCAGTCCAGAAATAGTCATATGATCTTTGTTACAGTTAGAACTTGCATTTGGCCCCGTGGAACAGAAAAGTGGACATATTCACTTAAATAACTAATGGGCTTCTTTTTGTGTATAACAACAATGCAGAGGCAGTTAACTACCAGGCAGCCGTGGTGCTTGGCTAAACAGAATATCAGACACCGGCTTCTTTGGCTCACCCTCCTTAGAATGCAGTTTATTTCCAATTGCTGATCTTCTCATGGCCAGCAGATGGCTGCTTTACCTTTAGTATTTCAAGTGCATTATAGGCAGGAAAAAAGACACGCTAAGGGCAAAAGGCCTGTGCAAGCTAAACCTACTGTCTTTTAAATAGCTTCCACAGAAAGTCCCATTCAGTGATTTTCTACTTATATCTTGTTCAAAACTGTATCACATGTTTAGTTAATGTTTAGCTTCAAGGAAGACTGGGGTGTAATTTTTGTTCAGAAGACTTCCCTGCTGCAAACAAAATAATATCAGATAGAGATAAGGGCTAATGAAAGATCAGAGTTAAAGGAAAGAATGAAGTAGAATGAGGTGGGAGTAGAGATGTTCCTTAGATCACACAAGGCTTTGTCGTATAATCTAAGAAGTTTGGATTTTATTATTTGATGCATGATTGGAGGACACTGAAGGATTTTAAGCAGATGAGTGCCCCTGTTTGGTGTAAAATAGGTTGAGAGAAGAAGAAAGAAAATGGGAGTGCTATTAAGAATTTCAAACTATTCTTGATCCAATAAATCATGGTAACTTGTGCTGGATTGGTTGAGTGAATATAGATGGAAGAAAACAATTTAAGAATATTTTAAACAGAATTGAAAAGACTTTCAGATGGATTGAATGCAGGTAGAAAAGAAGTGGGGAGGTTTCCAGGTGTTTAGTTAGAGAAACTGTATTAATATTCATGCCAATCGCTGAAATGGGAAGAACCAAGAATAGACAACAGATCTCACAGTGTGAGATTTTTCAAGTGGTCATATTTGGTTATGGAAAGTTTGAGATTTCAATGACACATCAAAGTCAAAGTGTCAAGGTGACAATGAATTATGTGAATTTGTAGCTCAGAGAATGGGCATGACCTACAGATATCATTTTTATGTTAACAACCAACAGATAATATTTAACGCCATATATATTACAAAGAGCCCATCAGGATAAAGCTGGACATTAAAGGGGATTTAAACTTGCAGGGTAAACCTGCAAAGAAATTGATAGAGTGACTGGAAAAGTGAACATGAACTGAGAGATGTCCATGAATTTCAAGAAAAAAGGGGTGCCTGAGAATTTTTAAAGAAAAAAATATATATGTACATATTTTTAATATATTTCATTTAAATGCCTTTAGATTCAGTTTCTTTGAAGGCAAAGTTAATTCACAGTAATTGGAAATGAGGCAAAACTAGTGGCTCTCTGTGTTGGAAATTATGACCTAAAGAGACAATAAAAACATGGGTGTTATTTGTTTCATGTGTAAGCATTTTAGACATAGTTTATAGTCATATATGAATATGTATCCATGTACAAGTATATTTATATATACATTTTTATGTGTGCTCTGATCAAGTCTAAGCAATACCATGTATCTTTATATTTTTTAAACATTATTTTTCTTCTCCTGGTAGAGGAAAATTCAAAATTTATTTTTTACTTTTAACTTTCCCTTAAGAGGTATAGTTTCTGGTTCAAGAAAAGCAATCTCTCACTGCAACATCACAAGGACTAGGAAAAAGTCAGAATGTCTGGAAAATGGTAACGGGTTTAAACATGTGAAACAAATGTTCAAAGATAGAATCAAAGGGCAAACATCAAGGTGAAGATAAAGAAATAAACTATACAGAGATAATAAAGATAATCCACAAAACTAAACACACACACACACACTCACACACTCACACAACTCTAATTTTATCTTGAGTAAATTGAGTGGATATTTTTGAGCTTTGTTTTTCATTTGTAGTTTGCCCCAGGATAAAACGATATGCTCTATTAATCAGAAAAGGTTAATGGCATATTATTTCTTTGGTAGATGGATAACAGTTTCTGGACCAAGTTGTTTGTTAACTTCTGTCCAAGTGGACTATTATACCTTAGCAGCAAATCACATGAAAATGTCAACCATGTGTTTGATTTTACCCACTTTACAGAAAGAAAAAAAAAAATCCTACAAGGAGCATTATAGGATAATAGAATATGTAAAATGAATCATTTTTTAAGGGGTCTTTTCCAATTCTATTCTCCTTGGTTGAATTCCCTTCCCAATTTGGCCCTCAGATATGCATTTTATTATTGGAAGATGTGTGTGGCAAGGGTACTAAGAGCTCACGTTGAGTTAACTCCCATTTATCAAACAATTCCCTCTCACCCAAAAATTCCCAGAGTAGTAACTACTAGCAATTCTCCTTTATTTGTACTCTCCATTTGTACCTGGTGAATTCTATATTATATTAATTCATAAAACCAGCTCTGCCAGACTCCCTATGGTTACAATTATTAAGGCTGTAACTGAAATGATATTCCTCATATTGATCTTCAACCAGAAGTTTTTGTCCCGAAGCTTTTGTTTCACATTAAGACACTAATGATCGCCTCCACCAAATGAGCAGCTTAATAGTCACAAAAAGCTGAATGAAAATATTTTGATCATCACCTTTGAGAACACTGTATTCCAACATCTTTCCCATCTGTAATTGGCAAACACTAACAGAGCTTTCAGTTTAAAAAAAAAAAACAAAATGCTTTAAAGAAACTTTTTTTTTCTTTCTTACAAAAATCATCTCTGTTTTCATTTGTTTTTGCCAACTATTTTTAGCTTTACATACTCTGTTTGCTTTCCAGGTCATATAAAGACTATTTGCCTAGAGATTATTTTTAATATTCTAATTTTTAACAGTGTTTCATTTCTTTTCTTTGAGAACAAGATGTTGTGAATACAGTAAAAATGACAGAAATTAGGAAGTACTTTAGAGTGCCTATTTGGTTTATTAAGAGAATTGACACAGGTTAGTCAGTGTAGACTCCCCCACATCTGGAGGAACAGAGGAGCTACTTGATGGTTCTTATCTCCTCCTGGAAAAAAAGTGGAATAATGACTCTATAATGAAGCTTTTATACAAACACAGTGTATCCTGAAAAATATGAACAATATTTTTGAAATTGATCAAATGGGAAAAAATTTCTTTAGGTATTAATGAGGCATATTAATGTTATTCACTCCACTGTTAAAATAGTAACAACAGTACTGAGACTTTGTATCCAAGTTTTAAGTCAACTTCATATTGTAGACTATTAAGTTTCCTAGGAACCTGCAGATGCATAATTTATTTATTTATTATTATTTTTTTTTAAATATTATTTTATTAGTTGGAGGCCAATCACTTCACAACATTTCAGTGGGTTTTGTCATACATTGACATGAATCAGCCATATAGTTACATGTATTCCCCATCCCGATCCCCCCTCCCACCTCTCTCTCCACAGATGCATAATTTAAAAATGGATACTCTGTAGTGGTGGACTTATGCATACATAGAAAGAAAACTAGAGAGGGTTAAAAAACATCAAGCTGAATGTTTATGGGTCATTAGATCTTTAGTGCATCTCATGGGCTCCTAAACCAATGAACTGAGAGCCTTGGGAAGCCTCTAGGCTGACCCAAGTAGAAGAAATGAGGAAGAGCACAAGTATTACCAGTGCTCAGTGCTATTAAATATTCACAAAAGAGTAATTTGGAAATGTATTAACCACATAGTAAGTTAAGGCCCATCACGGATCAAAAGCCAAGTTTGGGGACAGAAAGCGATTGTTGGAAATAATTGACTGATATTCAGGGAGGACAGAGTGAAGGGAGAAGACTTATAGAAAATGACTTGATAGCCTTTTAAGGCCTGTGATTGGCAGAGTTCCCTGTGATAATGATCTGCTTCCCTTAGTGTTTCTTCTCTTAGGAGACACGTGCCTGAAAAAAAGAAGCTCTGTTGTCTCTGTGGATATGGAGCAGGCTTGTACATAAACTGAAGGAACAAAATTACCTCCACCATTTTTATTCTCAACCACAGATCCTGGGGTGAATAGCGCTTTCTAAAATCATCTTCAGAAGCCACTGTAATTCCTTTACACTTCAGACTTCTTCCTTGAACTTGGAAATCAGTACAGTATTTTTAGGGTGGCCTAACTACCGCAAACCTTCAGTATCTCGAAGGCTATGAAAAATGGTCATCTTGAAAACCCAAACTCATAGCAGATGTAGTTTCAATAAAAAAAGAAAAAGTCAAATTTAAGTAATAGAATCAGATATCTGTTTGAATAATAGTGATAATGTAATCAATATAAGTGAGTAATATGATGTATGTGTGTGCTGTGTGCTTAGGTGATCGGTTGTGTCCTGACTCTGCGAACCTGTGGACTGTAGCTCACCAGGCTCTTCTGTCCAAGGGTTTTCTCCAGGCAAGAATACTGAAGGGTGTTGTCATGCCCTCCTTCAGAGGATCTTCCCAACCCAGGGATTGAACCCAGGTTTCCTGCCTTGCAAGCTGATTCTTTATGGTCTGAGCCACCAGGGTAGCCCAAGAATACTGGATTGCATAGGCTATCCCTTCTTCAGGGGAACTCCTTACACAGGAATCAAATTGAGATCTCCTGCATTGTAGGCAGATTCTTTATAGCTGAGCTACCAGGGAGGCCCAATAAAATGTATATAACACCTTAAAGAAATTATTATTTTATAATATATTAAAAATAGAATGCATATTACTACCTAGAGAAAAATTTTTATCACTGGCAAATATTAAGGGAATCACTACATGGTCAAGCTTGAGAAAAAACTGAGTTCCTATATTTTGAAAGATTCTTCTGTATTACCAGTTGATCATGTGAGAAAGAGAGGTGATCTCATTCCTTAAGTAAAATACATAAGGATTCTGTTGTCACACATTATAAAGATTCACCAAAGTTATTTTGTATTGATGAAAAATGTTAAGTGAGCAATGATATGGGAAACTTTACTAATATTCATCTATTCAATAATCAGCTCAGTTCAGTTCAGTCGCTAAGATATGTCCGATGCTTTGCGACCCCATGGGCTGCAGCACGCCAGACTTCCCTGTCCATCACCACTTCTGGAACTTGCTTAAACTCGTGTCCATTGATGTCGGTGATACCCTCCAACCATCTCATCCTTTTCATCCCCTTCTTCATTCAATCTTCATCAGGGTCTATTCTAATGAGTCAATTCTTTGCATTGGAGCTTCAATTTCAACATCAGTGCTTCCAATTATTATTCAGGACTGATTTCCTTTACATTGACTGGTTTGATCTCCTTGCAGTCCAAGGGTCTCTCAAGAGTCTTCTCCAGCACCACAGCTCAAAAGTGTTCTTTAGCACTCAGCCTTCTTTATGGTCCAACTCTCACATCCTTACATGACTACTGGAAAAACCATAGCTTTAACTAGAGAGAACTTTGAAGGCAAAGTAATGTCTCTGCTTTTTAATATGCTGTCTAGGTTTGTCACAGCTTTTCTTTCAACAGGCAAGCATGTTTTAATTTCATGGCTGCAGTCACCATCTGCAGTGAGTTTGGAGCCCAAGAAAGTAAAGTCTGTTACTGTTTCCATTGTTTCCCCATTCTTTGCCATGAAGTTATGGGACCAGATGCCATGGTCTTAGTATTTTCAATGTTGAGATGTAAACCAACTTTTTCACTCTCATCTTTCACTTTCCTCAAGAGGCTGTTTAGTTCCTCTTTGCTTTCTGCCATAAGGATGGTGTCATCTGCATATCTGAGGTTGTTGATATTTCTCTCAGCAATCTTGATTCCACCTTGTGCTTCATGTAGCCTGGCATTTTGCTTGATGTACTCTGCATTTAAGTTAAATAAGCAGGATGACAGTATATAGCCTTGATGTACTCCTTTTCCTATTTGGAACCAGTTCATTGTTCCATGTCCAGTTCTAACTTGCTTCTTGACCTGCATACAGATTTCTCAGGAGGCGGGTAAGGTGGTCTGATATCCCCGTCTCTTGAAGAATTTGCCACAGTTTGTTGTAATCCACTAGTCAAAGGCTTTAGCATAGTCAATGAAGCAGAGGTAGATGTTTTTCTGGAATTCTCTTGCTTTTTCTATGATGCAGTGGATATTGGCAATTTGACTTCTGGATCCCCTGCCTTTTCTAACTGCAGTTTGAACATCTGGAAGCTCTTGGTTCACATACTATTGAAGCCTAGCTTGAAGAATTTTGAGCATTGCTTTGCTAGCAAGTGGGATGTGTGCAGTTGTGCGGTAGTTTGAACATTCTTTGGCATTGCCTTTCTTTGGGATTGGGGAGAAGGTAATGGCAACCCACTCCAGTATTCTTGCCTAGAGAATTCAGACAGAATTCTTGTCTGAAGATGAGCCTGGTGGACTACAGTAAATGGGGTCACAAGAGTCGTACACAAATGAGTGACTAACAATTTCGTTCGGATTGGGATGAAAACTGACCTTTTCCAGTCCTGTTGCCACATCTGAGTTTTCCAAATTTGCTGGCATATTGAGTGCAGCAGTTTCACAGCATCATCTTTTAGGATTTGAAATAGCTTAGCTGGAATTTAATCACCTCCAGTAGCTTTGTTCAGAGTGATGCTTTCTAAGGCCCACTTGACTTCACAATCCAGGATTCTGGCTCTAGTGAATGATCACACCATCATGATTATCTGGGTCATGATCTTTTTTATATAGTTCTTCTGTGTATTCTTGCTTCCTCTTAATATCTTCTGGTTCTGTTAGGTCCATACCATTTCTGTCCTTAATTGTGCCCATCGTTGCATGAAATGTTCCCTTCAGTTCAGTTACTCAGTCCTGTTCAACTCTTTGCAATCCCAAGAACTGCCAACACGCCAGGCCTCCCAGTCCATCACCCATTCCCGGACTTTATCCAAACTCATGTCCATCCAGTCGGTGATGCCATCCGACCTTCCCATCCTCTGTCATCCCCTTCTCCTCCCACCTGCAATCTTTCCCGCATCACGGTCTTTTCCAATGAGTCAGTTCTTCGCATTAGGTGGCCAAAGTATTGGAGTTTCAGCTTCAGCATCAGTCCTTCCAATGAATACTCAGGACTGATCTCCTTTAGGATGGGCTGATTGGATCTTCTTGCAGTCCAAGGAACTCTCAAGAGTCTTCTCCAACACCACAGTTCAAAAGCATCAATTCTTCAGCACTCAGCTTTCTTTATAGTCCAACTTTCACATCCATACATGACTACTGGAAAAACCATAGCCTTGACTAGACAGGTCTTTGTTGACAAAGTAATGTCTCTGGTTTTTAATATGCTGTCTAGGTTGGTCATAAATTTTCTTCCAAGGAGTAAGTGTTGTTTAATGCAACCTTTCATGACTGTAGTCACCATCTGCAGTGGTTTAGGGGCTCAAAAAAATAAAGCCTGCAACTGTTTCCACTGTTTCCCCATTTATTTGCCATGAAGCGATGGGACCAGATGCCATGATCTTAGTTTTCTGAATGTTGAGCTTTAAGCCAACTTTTTTACTCTCCTCTTTCACTTTCATCAAGAGGCTCTTTAGTTCTTCACTTTCTGCCATCAGGGTGGTGTCATCTGCATATCTGAGGTTATTGATATTTCTCCTGGCAATCTTGATTCCGGCTTGTGCTTCATCCAGCCCAGCATTTCTCATGAAGTATTCTGTATATAAGTTAAATAAGCAGAGTGGCAATATACAGCCTTGATGTACTCCTTTTCCTGTTTGGAACCAGTCTGTTGTTTCATGTCTATTCTAACTGTTGCCTCCTGGCCTGTATACAGATTTCTCAAGAGGCAGGTCAGGTAGTCTGGTATTCCCATCTCTTTCAGAATTTTCCACAGTTTATTGTGATCCACACAGTCAAAGGCTTTGGCATTGTCAATAAAGCAGAAATAGATGTTTTTCTAGGACTCTCTTGCTTTTTCAATGATCCAGAAGATGTTGGCAATTTGATCTCTGGTTCCTCTGCCTTATCTAAAACCAGCTTGAACATCTGGAAGTTCACAGTTCACATATTTCTGAAGCCTGGCTTGGAGAATTTTGAGCATTACTTTACTAGCATGTGAGATGAGTGCAATTGTGTGATATTGAATATTCTTTGGCATTGCCTTTCCTTTGGGATTGGGATGAAAACTGACTTTTTCCAGTCCTGTGGCCCCTGCTGAGTTTTCCAAACGTTCCCTTGGTATCTCTAGTTTCCTTGAAGAGATATCTAGTCTTTCCCATTCTGTTGTTTTCCTCTATTTCTTTGCATTGACCACTAAGGAATTCTTTCTTATCTCTCCTTGATGTTGTTTGGAACTCCACATTCAGATGGATATATCTTTCCTTTTCTCCTTTGTCTTTCATTTCGCTTCTTTTCTCAGCTTTTTGTAAGACATCCTCAGGCAGCCATTTTGCCTTTTTGCATTTTTTCCCCTCTGGGATGATTTTGATCACCACCTCTTGTACAAGTCATGAACCTCCGTCTTCAGGCACTATTAGGTCTAATCTCTTGAATCTATACATTAATAGATTTTCTCAAAGTTTCTTTTGCAGTTTTCAAAACAATTAGGGAAATTCTCAATAAGAAAATAAACCTATTGCTTTGTTAATTTATTTGCTTCACATTTATCAAGAATAAAGTGGAGTTGATATTTATATGCAGAAGTCAAGCTATTAATAAATTAACAATTATATATCCAAAATGACCCTGGCCTTTTGGCAACTGATACCTTCTGTGATGGCTCAGCAGCGAAATAATCCACCTGCAATGCAGGACCCACAGGCGATGCAGTTTCAATTGCTGCGTCAAGAAGATCCCCTGATGGAGGGCATGGCAACCTACTCTGGTATTCTCTGGGAAATCCCATCGTCAGAGGAGCCTGACTGGCTACAGTCCAAAGGATCACAGAGAGTCAGACATGTCTGAAGATACATATACCAACACTGGGAAGCTGGTTAATATTGTTAGATAATAGCAGAAGAAATCACTTAATGTTAAATAGTGAAAAACAGCTAACAAATTGGAAAAATCTATATTAAAATCATCTTGTCAGTTTTTTAGATTGCGAATATAGAAACCCAGTTTAAACTAGTTTAACTAGAAAAACTGTATTAATTCATATAGTGTATATTAATTATCTATCATTGCATTATTAACCATCCCCACATGTTTATGTAACTTATAAATCTTCAGGTTGATGAGGATGCAGTAGGGAAGGCTCATCTCCTAGGCTGAGGCAATTCATCTCAGGCCTGGAGGATTTACTTCCAAGATAGCTCACTCACATTACTGGAACGTCAGTGCTATTGTCTCCTGGAAGCCCAGTCGGAGGTGAGGGTTGAGAGGTGAAGGGATGCTATTTCGTTCCACATGAACTCTCCTTGGCCTATTCATCTTCTTCATGACATAGTGACTAGGTTCTAAGAGTTAGTGTCTCAAGAGGACCAGATGAAAGTTGTATGATTTTTTAGGTACTGGTTTTGGAAGCCACGTAATGTCACTTTTGTGGTAGTTACAGACCCATAATTTGAGAGAAAGGAATATATAAATTCTTAATGGAGGAGTGTCAATGTGATGTTGTAAGAAGAACATGTAGAATGGCAGATCTTGTGAACACCTTGGGAAACTAAATCAGCCACTTGGTCAAAATTTGAGAAGGCTCTATCCTCTACTCCTGCCCCTTGCTCTCCAAATACTAGCTTTTTTTCTCCCCTACTACAGATAGTCTTTCTCAAGAAAGTGAGTAAGGTGAGAGCTGGTAGTCTACATGTGTGGAGAGGTCTATTGTAGAAGAAAAAAATCTTTCCCCATCACTTTGAGCCAGAAAAATCCTAGGCAAAGACTCAAATTGGCTTTGTTTTGGTCATGGAGCTTTCTTAGACCAGTCACTGGTCCAGTTGGATTGGGGACTTAAAAAACAAAGGACAGAAAAGGCAAGGTTATAATTTGGACAGAACCTACCAGGATGATTTCATTGGATTAGAAAAGGTCATCCTCATTCTCACCAAAGAGGAACTGCATTCAGGATAGATAACATAAAGTATATGCACTATAGCATTTGATAACAGGAAGAGGCTTTTGCATTTATCTACCTTTTACTTTCTATTCTATATTCATTTGCTTGTTCATTCATATAACCATGCACGGAGATCTGAAAGCAGTGTTCTACATCAGTGATTGTCAAAGGGTGATCTAGAGATTCCTGTGGGTTCCTTTGCATTTCAGGGGATCCCAGAGGTCCAGCTGATTTTCATAACAATTATAAATTAGTATATATATTTTAAAAATATAAACCAATGCCTTTCATCTCACTATATATTTTTTGTTTTGAAAAAACAGTTATTTTCATAAACATGTGTTATTTATGTTAACAAGCAAAGTTTTTATTATTGCTATGTATAAATTAATACACAAGTTTTTTTAAATTACGCAATTTTAGTTCCTAATATAACAAATATTGTTTGATATATCCCCCATGGAAAAGGTTTTCAAGGTCTTTAAAGAACTTAAAATGTTTTGAGTATAAAGTCTGCAGAAAAATGTTTGAGAACCTCTGACTAAGTCAAGAATCTGGCATCCACGGGACTTCCCTGCTGGTCTGGTGGTTAAGAATCTGCCTTGCAATTCAGGGGATGCAGGTTTGATCCCTATTTGGGGAAATAAGATCCCACACGTTACAGGACAACTAAGCCCACACGTGCCACAACTAGAGGGAAGCCCACAAACTGCAACTAAGAACCAACACAACCAAAAATAAGCAAATATTTTTAAAAAAGGAATCTGGAATCCAGGAAAGTAGACTAAGTCTCTACTCTGGAGTGCAGTAGACCTACTAACCTATTTTGATAAGGATTCCAAAGTTTATCATGCATCAATGTACTTATCTACCAAATTTTCAGTCTTCTGCCTAAGACTCAAAGTTCTTAGAGAAGACTTTGTATTATTTTCAGAAAAAAGATGTTAAATAGTGATAGTTATTGATTTTACAAAATGAACTACAAAGAAGCACTCAGTTTTATGCATGTATGAACCCCATTGAGGGATGAAGTCTCTCATGCTAACTTATTCATAAGGTGGCAAAAAATGAAACTGAGAATTTATCAATTAATTTTAAAGTTCTCGTTAAAATTTTCGGTTTGTCACAAACTGATATTGCCTAAATATTGTCTAAATTGACTAAGAAGTGTTCATGACAACCGGTTTGTAAAATTCATTGTACTCGGAAAAACAGCATTATGTCAAGCACATTTTGGTAATTTGGAATTGTTAGAAAAATAAAATGTTTTGGCTGATTTTTTTCCTCTGACATTGTATTGAGTTCTGCTGTTTTTTGAAGGTATATTATATGTCCTTCATAAAGCTCGAGTTTTGTTTTCTGAGATTAGGTGTGGAATGTAACATAGAAACAGTAAATTTTTCGAGCTGTTGAAGATTGTTGGCTCCAATCTTCTAATTTCACAGGTAGTTTAAGTCATCAAGTAGCTAACTATCCCACGTTGTGGCCAATGGGTCGATGGCCAAGAAATCCACCTGAAACTCCCATTGAATATTATTTGGTGGATTAAGAATGTGGGCAAACTAGGGTCAGATCCTGGTTTAACAATGTACTAACTGGGGGATATTTTACATGTTCCATAACCTCTTTGTGTCTCAGTTTCCTCACTAAAAAAACAATGATAACAGTCTTAAATTAGCTGAAAATGCACAGAATCTAGGCAGACCAAGTTGAACAGAAGCATCCCCTATAAGAGAATCAGTCCTTTAAACTCATGGTCTCACTTCATCTCCATACCTGCAAGATAGGGTTTAGTAGTATGGAAACTAACAAGGTTACAGAGCACAGATACGGCCTTTAAATAAGGAAGCAAATTCCAGGGTGTAAATGGTGCTGTAATTCAGGAGTTCTTCCTGTCTTTTTAGCTATTTGAGGTTTATCCTCATTTACAGTCACCTAGATAGGTGCAGGAGAAGGCAATGGCAACCCCCTCCAGTACTCTTGCCTGGAGAATCCCAGGGATGGGGGAGTCCGGTGGGCTGCCGTCTATGGGGTCGCACAGTGTCGGACACGACTGAAGCGATTTAGCAGCAGCAGCAGCAGCAGATAGGTGCAATGGATTCTTCAGCTCTAATTTAATCTCACTGGTATAAGTAGTCGTCCCTTTATTTGGCTGGCATTACCCCTCACCATTCCTGACGTTTCCAGGACTGTCTTCATACCCTTTCATCTTTACCATTGTTTTGGGCAAGCCAAGTCTAGACATCCATTCAGAGCCTAGAATAAGGATAGCCCCCCTTTCCTCGCTGTTCTTTCATTCTGGAAAATGTTTTCCAGTTATTCAGAACTGCTTTCATTCACAGCCTGAGATTACCATATTATATTCTTTGACAATGATTTTGGAGTCTCCAGACATGGAGACTGAATCCTAGAAGACTGAAATCCTAGAAGTAGAGTCTTGGATATCCAAGGAAATTATTAACATGCTCTTCTGCAGTGAACACAACATGTGACTGATCACAAGAATCATTGACAGAGCTTTTAAAAATACAGGTTGCTGAACCTAACCTAGATCTTAGGAATTAGAATCCAGCTTATAGCTATTCACTAGGTCCCAAAGCTTTCAGGCTACAAAGTTAAACAAAATGAAGAGCAGTATCTATTGGTCAGACTGCTTTGAAACTGAGTCTGTGAAGCCAGGAGCACTACACTATACAAATTCAGTTTGTATTAAGAAGCTAGAAATGTTCACCTTCTACTCTGCATGTAAGGTTCCACCTTCTTCTATGTTATGGACAAGTTAGACATATTTCATCTGTCTTTTTTAAATCAGCAATTTCCAAAGAAGTGTGTGTGTGTGTGTGTGTTTGAGAAAGACAGAGAGATAGAGACAGAGGGGGACTTAGAGAAAGACAAGAGGATATTGGTTATTGCAGAACCAACAGAGTATCACCTATATGGCTCCATAACCCTTTTATGGACTTGTTTTATGCTGCCTTTCACATAAAAACTCAGCTTCTGCTAGGATAGGAATTAATACATTAGTAGAATCTATCTCCAGTAAGACAAATATTTGATGCTGAAAGAAACTCAGATATATTTTAGCTAACCATTGTTTACCAGCTGGTTCAAGTGCTTGGTAGGAACAGGGTCACACAGAATTTGAATGAGATGTTATTCTGTAATAAGGGTTCTGTCTGTATGTATCAGAGCCCTCTCTAAGCAGCAGGGATACTAAACATATAATCTTGTCCCAGGAAGTAGAATGAGAAGGATTCCTTCAGCAACCAAGCATGAATCAGGTCCTGTCTATCACTGGGGAAGATCAGGGGGGTAAAGGCTAGCTGTCAAGGCTGGGAGATCAATCTTACAGATTAAGTTGATACTAGAAGCCAGCAGGAAAGATATGAAAGGGTCACAGGAATTCTCAAATTTGGACCTAACATGTAGGCCTGACTGGCAGTAGGAATTCAGGGTGGTTTTTCATGAACTTGGAGTCTTGAGAGGCTCACTGACTATTCATCTTCTTAAGACAGTGAGACAAAGAAGACATATTTTTGCTCCTTTTATAACTGGTTTTGGAGCTCTGCTAAGCCACTTAGAAGAACTACTCTTCCAGAATCTAAGATAAGCAAAGGTAGAAGGTTTGCAGGGCTGTTGGGTGTTACCAGATGTTGTAATGTATTCATAACCAATGATTAATTATTATCAGCTTCAAGGGGTCCATGTTATTGGAATTATAAAGGCTTAAATTCTCTCTCAGATTTAAGGCATGTTTCTTCTGTGTAAAGGGAACAATGAGGAATGATTAATGAGGAAAATGGGAATGACTTTAGGGGACACCATCAAAGACTGCCATTTTTCTTTGTACTATTATAAGCGTATCTTTGAAAAAAATAATCAAGTATATTAAAGTATTAGAAATAGGATCAGGAAAGAAATAGGATTGCACGAAGGGGAAATAAAAATATATAGTGACTGAAAGAGTCACATCGTTCCAACATGAGTATGAGAATAAGACTTCTCATAGAGAAATAAGATTTCTCTGTTTTGGATCTTTTTTTTAAGCTAAAGATAAAATGCTGTCAGATTAAAACTTTGTTTATTGTAAGCAAAATTGACCAAAAGAAATAGACACTATCCTTAAATTAGAGTTTGAAGTTGGAACCACATTAAAAGGTAATCTTTTTATAACTACTAGGCAAGCCAGAAGTTTCTCCTTTGTGACTGCCTTTGCTCTTCAGAGCTCTTTCCTTCTTTGACTAGTAGCCCATGGCAGTCCACTGCAACTAAGGAGGTCAGCAATCCAGCAGCCCAAGTTTCATGAAGAATGGACAGAAACATGTAACCTGAAATGACACAGCCGCTGATGCAGCTTGTTGCTCAGTTAGCTTATATTTTGAAGTATATTGTGTGAACTGAATTGCAAAGAATAGCATTCGACAGGGTGAAGGGTTGCGTATACTACAGAGAAGGCAAGATTCTTGGGGAGGCAAAAGTCTGAAGGACAAGTGCCTTTAGCACCAACTGAAAGTCTATCTGTATAAATGTGACCTCAAAAAACTGAACAGCTCTGCATAGCCAATCGAGGGAGAGAAAACTGGACAAACTTACTTAGTTGTATTGCTTACTTAGAAATACTCTTGGATGCTTTTGATTTGAATAAAGTAAGACTATTTTCTTTATCCTTATTTTCATCTGTATTTGGGTTGGCATGTCCCAGTTAAAAGAGAACTGCAGGTTTTACTCTTTTTGGCCTCAGGAAACACTGTGGATCACTACAGAATCTGATCTAATATTTAGTACTTAATATATCTGAACCTCAGCTTGTAAATCCATGATACTAATTAAAGAGACTGATTTTTATAGATCAAATGACATTTGGGATGTAAGTAAAAAACAAATATTCTTTATTATCATAATAATCATACCTGGTTTGTGCTGAACTCAATACTGTATTTTGCTCATTGAACTAACCAAGGAAATACTCATTTATACTCTAGCCTAATTTCCCTATCTTCCAAAAGGATATAATAATTTCCTGTATAGTGTACAATGCTGTTGTTTTTATAAATGAGCAAATTACATGAATTCATTTGGGGACATAAACTGAAATCTTTTATTGATATTTTAATATTCACCTTAGCAACATTCATCCCATGCCTATCATATGCCAAGTACTGTGCTGGTCTTTGGGATTAGTAGGATGAACTGCATACAGTCACTACCTTAAAATCAAAATACATTTCTTCTCTTTTTAATTTACATTATCCCTATGGAAACCTTCTTTGCCCCATTACTTTTAACTATTAGCACAGATTTAAGCTCGTGTACTTTGAACTTTTTCCATATTTTTCCTGGCTTTAAACTTCGATTCTCTCATTGATTTTTTTATCTAAGATCAGGGTAGGAGCAGGTCATTATGACATGAGAGGTATATATATATATATATATTTTTTTTTTTTTTTTTTCAAATTACAGCCCCCTCTAATTGCAGTGCTACCTAATGCCTATAATCCCTGCAAGAGTAAGAGTTGTTACTTACTATTGTGTTTTCTCCAAGTATATTTGGAGGTCCACAAATAGAAAGATTCGTGATCATTTCTTTAGAAATATCCTTTCTTTATGGTTAGGATGAATTTTACCTTCTTCACCACACAACGTAGACTACCCTTATTAATTGCCATTGTAAGAAGTCTTTTTATCTTTTGTCAGTATCATCAAAGGGACTTAATAAATCATATGAAAGTGATTTCTCCTAAGCAAAAATTTTAAATTGTTTCATAAAATGAAAGAAAAAAGTATTATATCCTAAGTTTGCAAGAATGATATGAAATATATATCTTAAATAATTTCAATCCCAAATTCAATAACTTTACCAAATCTTTCAACCCCTGTCTTATTCCTTTTCTTCTTTAAACTGAGACCTCAAATTAACTTCTCATAGCTGTCTACAGTATGTCCTGTTCCTTGTGAAAAACCCCACCAATCTCCTGTAAAGGATATTTAATAAATATTTTTTACATCCCTTCAGAAAACTTTGCCATTAAGTTATCATTGAGCTTGTGGCCAAAATTTCAAAAATAATTCTCAACTGTTTCTTTTTTATTGATTCTGATTTGGGTGTGTCTTTCATTGTGGTTGGATGAGGAAAATCAAATCAGTATTAAAGCCACAAATAACCAAGGAAATTTGAGCATATAAAATAGGAACAAAATCATGTTTTCTTCTTTTATGATTAAAAGTTAGCAATCTTTATTTAAATTAGTTTGGCTTATAAAGACCAAGAATGTGACATTTGCATCTTGAAAAAAAATTATTTTGAAAACTTAATAAGTTAGTTTTCTGTTTTAAAGTTTAGTGTATATAGTTTTCATTTTAAGAGATTATATTACAAAACCCATTTATTATAAAAATTTCCTTTAACATATGACCTGAAACTTTGGTTCCTAGGTTTATTTTGCACCTGTTTTATGCCATGATTTTAAGTTCTTATTCATCATTTTGAACTGCCACTAAGTTCAAATCCCTATCCTCAAACCAATATAATGACCATTCTATATCCCTTTATCTTCAAAATATTCCCACTTGGTCCTATATTTTATTATGTTTCACATTTCCCTTAAAATATCTCTAAATGAACCACAGAGGATTCTCCCCTAAATGCTCAGGATCACAGTTTGGGAACAATTACTCCATGTGACTGATTTCTCCCCAAACACTTTGATCATTTAAAAATGATGGCCCTTGCCGAGAGCACTAATGAGCTAACTTGTGCATTGTGGTGGGTTACACAATGGAGGATAAAATATGGGCTGGGAGTTAGACACCCTCTTTATTCATCCAAGGGGAGCATTAGTGAGAGTGTTATTTTTAAAAAATTAATACAATTTTGGCAGCTTCTCTTGATTTGAAAATGAAAAGGTTTTAAGTAGGTGACTAGCAAAGAGGTTTTCTTTTTTCTTGGTTCAGTTCAGTTCAGTTCAGTTACTCATTCGTGTCCGACTCTTTGCAACCCATGGATTACAGCGCACCAGGCCTCCCTGTCCATCACCAACTCCCCAGGTTTACTCAAACTCATGTCCATTGAGTCAGTGATGCCATCCAACCAGCTCATCCTCTGTTGTCCCCTTCTCTTCCTGCCCCCAATCCCTCCCAGCATCAGGGTCTTTTCAAATGAGTCAGTTCTTGGCATCAGGTAGTCAAAGTATTGGAGTTTCAGCTTCAGCATCAGTCCTTCCAATGAATATTCAGGACTGATCTCCATTAGGATGGGCTGGTTGGATCTCCTTGCTGTCCAAGGGACTCTCAAGAGTCTTCTTTAACACCACAGTTCAAAAATATCAATTCTTCAGAGCTCAGCTTTATAGTCCAGCTCTCACATCCATACATGACTACTGGAAAAACCATGACTAGATGGGCCTTTGTTGGTAAAGTAATGTTTCTGCTTTTTAATAAACTGTCTAGGTAGGTCATAACTTTCTTCCAAGGAGTAAGTGTCTTTTAATTTCATGACTGTAGTCACCATCTGCAGTGATTTTGGAGCCCCCAAAATAGTCTGTCACTGTTTCCATTGTTTCTCCATTTATTTGCTGTGAAGTGATGGGACCAGATGCAATGATCTTAGTTTTCTGAATGTTGAGTTTTAAGCCAACTTTTTCACTCTCCTCTTTCACTTTCATCAAGAGGCTCTTTAGTTCTTCGCTTTCTGCCATCAGGGTGGTGTCATCTGCATATCTGAGGTTATTGATTTCTCCCAGCAATCTTGAGTCCAGCTTGTCCTTCATCCAGTCCAGCATTTCTCATGATGTACTCTGCATATAAGTTAAATAAGCAGGGTGAAAATATACAGCTTTGACATACTCCTTTCCCGATTGGGAACCAGTCTGTTGTTCCATGTCCAGTTAACTGTTGCTTCTTGTCCTGCATACAGATTTCTCAGGAGGCAGGTCAGGTGGCCTGGTATTCCCATCTTTTTCAAAAATTTCCAGTTTGTTGTGATCCACACAGACAAAGGCTTTGGCATAGTCAATAAAGGAGAAGTAGATATTTTTCTGGAACTCTCTTGCTTTTTCAATGATCTACGGTTGTTGACAATTTGATGTCTGATTCCTCTACCTTTTCTAAATCCAGTTTGAACATCTGGAAGTTTATGGTTCACGTACTTTTGAAACCTGGCTTGGAGAATTTTGAGCATTACTTTGCTAGCATGTGAGATGGGTGCAATTGTGTGGTAGTTTGAGCATTCTTTGGCATTGCCTTTTTTTTCTTGGTATATTTCTGTAAAAAACAGAAACATGAAAAGCTTTCCTTGAACATCATAGAATAGGGACCTAATAGCACCTTACCCAGGGAAGGCAATGGCACCCCACTCCAGTACTCTTGCCTGGAAAATCCCATGGATGGAGGAGCCTGGTAGGCTGCAGTCCATGGGGTCACTAAAAGTTGGGCACGACTGAGTGACTTCACTTTCACTTTTCACTTTCATGCATTGGAGAAGGAAATGGCAACCCACTCCAGTGTTCTTGCCTGGAGAATCCCAGAGACAGAGGAGCCTAGTGGGCTGCCATCTATGGGATCGCACAGAGTCGGACACGACTGAAGCGACTTAGCAGCAGCAGCAGCAGCAGCAGCAGCACCTTACCGGCTATAATAACCTCCGGGTTATTTTTCAACTTCTTCCACTTAATGTCCAGAAAGATACAAATCTGGTTAATTAATAGCATGCATGCTTTTTAGGATATGGAGCTAAATATAATGTAACCATTTCATTTCTTAGCTATTTGTTTTGTTAAGACCATTTGTCTGTGTAAAATGCTTTCACTGGAGAAGAGAGAATGTGGCCAGAGAGAATAAAAGAGGGGCCACCTCCATTGTTTTCTCCTTTGACCCTGACTGTCACTCAAGGTGCTTTATGGAGTGAGTCTTCTATTAGAAACTCAAGAAAGATCAAAGGGCTAAGGAAGATGTTACTTTAAGAGGGCTCTCTTAGGGTTCAGTATTAAAAGAGTTCTTTTGATAATGATAATGACTAACATGTATTGAGTACTTACTACATACCAGGTGCTCTCATATGCACTTTAAAAGTATCAACCCATTTAATCATCCCATAACTTATTGGTGTAATCTATTATATTCCTTGTTTTGTAGATGAGGAAACTGAAACACAGAGATGTTAAATGACTTGTCCTAAATCATGCAGATTAATGGTGAATGCAGGGCTTGAATCCACAAATTGTTATGTGGTTGTGATTTTGTAACAATTATTTCAATTGTTCTCTGCTGACTCAGACTTAAAATTCTTCCCTATTCAACTTGTATTCAAGGCTCAGATACGCAAGAACTTTTTCATGATGTAGATTAAGACTCCTGGTTGGGTATTTATCCAATTTAGTGTGAGAATTCCTGCTTTCTCTCTCTTTCAAGTCTATTTGGGGAAATTTTTAATTTTTCCATGATAAATTACACTTGTCAGAATTTATTTTTTATCAAAGTTATACATGAACTTACAATATTAGTCTCGAAAGCTTTTAATTAAACAGCATATCTCTGGTTTCTGCATGTTTCTGCTCATCAATTTCACTTCCTAGAGGCTACCAATTTTAACAGCTTTAGTTTTTTTAATAAAATTTTTTATATTAACCTTCATGTTTTCAACACTATATGCAGTACAGATTTTTCCTGATTTATCTATTTTAGGCATTACAGATTGACTTTGTTATGATACTTTAAACTCCACACTCTTAAACTCCACACCTTCCTTTCCCTCACTCTTTTCATTATAGTTCTATCACAGTTTTTGTTTCAATCACTAGTTGACCTTATTGTGATTTTCTAAATATCTTCAGCTGAGCCAAGAATTATTATATAATTATCATTCATTTTCTATTCAGCATTCTTTCATGAAGTTAATAATTGACTTAGTTTAAATTACTTACATTTTATCATATCTATAGCTAATTTACCCAACAGTGCCAGCAAATCTGTCAAACTCCTACCAATCTTTTTCTCAGACACTGAAACATTAAATATTGTCTACTCCCATGTATTATGTTTTTTTCTGTTTCTTTCCATCACCTTCCTTCAATTTGGACTGAAGACTGTTGGCTTGACACGCATCTGTGAACCTCTCTTTACCATGTTCCTATGTCTCTAGGCTGTATTTATAATGCCTTCTTATCTTTGGTCAAGTCTTTCTTTCTTTCTTTCTTTTTTTTTTCAGGAGTTTGCCAACAAGAATTTAGTGGAAGCAAATACTGAGCACCTTTCATTTCTGGAGATGTCTTTATTCAGTTCTGATTTTGATTGATAGTTTAACAAGCTGCATAATTCTAGGTTGACAATATTTTCTCCTTAAATTGTGAAAACATTTGTCTAGCCTTCAGTCAGCCAACACCATTCTGATTCCCATACTTTTGTATGTGATGTTTGTCTCTCTATTTCCAGTGTTCTATAATTGCATGGCCAACCTATTAATTTACTGCTCTGGACACCTGATAGGTTCTTTTAATCAGAAGGCTCATATTTATAAACTTCTATGATATTTTCTTGTAGTTTATTTTAAAATTTCTTACTATACTTTTAAATGTTGGTTTTATCTTTTAGGGTTTTCCTATAAGATAGATATTGAACTTTTTAGATTATTTATTTCTTCTTTTTATGATTCAGCTCTTTGTTTTTCTTTCTTGACTTGTTATTCCTATCCTCCAAGAATTATATTGATTTAATATATTTATCTAGATTTTTAATTTACAAGTGCCTCTCTTTATTATTTTCTTTCTGTTTTGATGATTCCTATGTATTTTCTTATTTTTTGATAATATTACCAATAGTATTTTTAAAAAATTTTATTCCTTTTTGTATTATTTCTGCTTATTTTGGGTTCCTTTTTGTATTTGCTTTTTTGATATTCCTCTTCCATTTTGGGACTTTCCCCAAAGACTTTTTCATTAAAGCAGAAGTTATTTTTCTTCAGCACTTAGAATATATTGCACATATTCAGTTCTCAATAAATAAGTATATAATATAGTGACTATAATTTATTATGTGTGTAATATAGTGATTATATATGTATTATATATGATCTATAAGTATAATATACAAAGATTATATATTATGTAGTGTTATGTATTATATATTAATTAACTTCTTTTAGCTATTCCTTCATGTTCATTTTTTAAAAGAAGCACTATAATGTCTCTTTTGGAGTTGGTATTTTGGTCTTGTTGACAGACTTCTTTGCAATGCATGCTCATGCATGCTTTTCATTGAGGATGTCTGAGTTTCAGTATCTGAAGGGCTTTAGAACCATTCAGTCTTCTAGAGCAGACTCCTTAAATCTGGGTGAAGGAATATATTCTTTGCTACTGACCTTTCTGGGAGAAAAGTTGAGAATGGGAACTGAGGGTTCCATTGCTCAGTGTGTAGGCTTTAATTCCCTAGTTTGGAGTACCACACTCTTCTCTTCCCTCTGTGATGCCAGGTGATCCTGAGTCAAGACTCTGGAAACTGCCTGATTTAATGTCTGTCTCATGTAGGCCTGGGAGTGGTCTCTGGATATGAATCAAGGAGTGAGCCTGGGAGTCCAGCTTTTTCAATGATGGCTCTTGTAGGCAGTCTTGATCTTCTCTTTATTTGGTGCTTCTGAGTGATAAGCCTTGAGGAGGGAGGGACTTACTGACATTTTTGTCATTAGTAATATCAACTTCTACTGCTGCAACACTGAAGCTGTAGAATTTTCATTTTACAAGGTAATATACAATGTTTTCATACACTTTCTATATTCTAAGCATTTTTGAGATACAGTATCCACTTTTGCTCATATTTTCATTTTCTGTGAATATATTTTTTATCTTTTTATTCTGATTTTAGTACATAGGAGGGATTAAGGTATATGGTCAGTCCACAAGTGTCAACTAGAAATCTATGCTGGCAACTTTACCTCAGCTGGTATATTATTAACATCTAGAGCAGATAGTCACTTTTCAGTTCCAGGATATACCAAACACAAATTCGTAGCACTATTTTTGAGTGGGTACTATAGTAAAGCATATGCACCTTTAGTCTATTCATCTTCCTGATTTCCAAAACATTGCTATCATTATTTCATCTTAATGCTTAAGATGATTATAAAGATATTTTATTTTAAATATGATGAAAATAGAATAGACACATAGGCATAAGTAAAATAATTGAGTAGAAGTGTAATAAACAAGGATTTCCCTTATGGTCCAGTCGCTGAGACTCCACATTCCTAATGCAGAGGGCCTGAGTTTGGTCCCTGATCAGGGAGCTAGATCTCACAGGCTGCAACTAAAAGCCTCCCATGCTGCAACTAAGACCTGGCACAGCCAAAAAAGAAAAAGAAGTGTGATAAATATCAGTGTATATTTTGATCTACAAACAGTGCAATATGATGATGGGCAGACAACAAGCATTTGTTGAGTTTCCACTTTAAAAGGTGGTAGGTTCAGCATTTAAAAGCTTTGGAGTCAGTATGCGTGGAGTTTTGAATTGAATGAACCTAGATTAATCAAAAGCCTCTGACCCTCACTTAACTTTCAGTCTTTTCCCACTTGCCTTAGATTTATCATCTATGCAGTGAGGGCAATAATCATAATTGCTTCATAGCATGGATAGTGCATAGTTTTAAAGTTGTTAAACACCACTGGCTATAGAATCAAATTGCTTGTGTTTGAATCCCACCTCTGCTACTTAATAGTTGATCTCAAACTCAACTTATTTCAAAACTGAATTTAGATTTTGGTCTTTGAACTGGTGAGATAAGATTTAGATTTGTATGATGAGATTTTGGACTTTGAATGGATGCTATAATAAAATAAGACTCCTTGGAATCATGGGAAGAGATGATGTATTTTGCTTAAGGAAGGGACATAATTTGTTGAGGGCCAGAGGTGGGATTGTGGTAGAGGGAATTCTAAACCCCCAAGAGCCCCACCTCTTGGTGTGCATGTCCAGTATAACTAGATTTCTGAGTATTTAAAGCATTTTCTAATAAAATGATTTCAAAATGCCCTAGAAAAATAGTTGGAATTTTTTGAAGATATAAATTATTTTAAAAGAGTTTTTAAAAGCACCAAAGATTTTAAGAGAATGTTAACAATGTTAATTATTCGTGTGCAAGAATATATTTACCTATTTACTGGTATACTGGAAGAAGAATTAAATAATTGGTATAGCAGAAGTTATACTAAGAAGGACCCACCATGTGACAAACTGCATATGGTTTAATTTACTTATTTCTAATACAATCCTATGAGAAATAACTGGTATATTATACATATTTGAGGAAATAGAGACACCAGAAGTTAAAACAATATGCCCAGAAGGTAGGTGATAATAGAATATGAGTGTGTGTGTGTGTGTGTGTGTGTGTGTGTGTGTGTGAATCACTCAATCGTGTCTGGCTCTTTGCAACCCCATGGACTGTAGCCCCTCTGGCTCTTCTGTCTATGGAATTTCCCAGGCAAGAATACTGGAGTGGGTTACCATCTCCTTCTCCAGGGGATAATCCCAACCTAAGGGTTGAACCTACATCTCCATCATTGCAGGCAGATTCTTCAGCATCTAGCCACCAGGGTACCCCCTAATAAAATAGAGAATTCTTCAAAACAATAATCTACATAATTGGGTAATGTTATTTAAAAGCAGAAATATATCTACCTAAATCTATATCCACAGCTTTCCATGGTGACCTAGATGGTAGAAAATATGCCTGCAATTCAGGAGACCCGGGTTTGATTCCTGGGTCAAGAAGATCCCTTGGAGAAGAGAATGGCAGCCCACTCCAGTATTCTTTCCTGGAGAATTCCATGGACAGAGAAGCCTGGCAGGCTACAGTCCTAGGGTCATAAAGAGTTGGACATGACTGAGGGACTAACAAACACACATATCGACCCTGTACCTATTTATATCTGTTTATCTTCTCAGATTTTTTTCTCTAGAAGAGGTATATAAGCCCCAAGCTTATATGTATCAGGAAGTTATTATCCTACTAGTATCTGTACATAGATCAGGAAATTATTATCGTACTAGTATCTGTTATTTCAGTTGTAGACTAATGAAGGTATCATTAGCCTAGATAGATAAGGAAATTATTATCCTACTAGTATCTGTTATTTCAGTTGTAGGCTAATGAAGGTATCATTTTAAAAGTTCAACTTTATTTCAGTAAACATAGATCAGGAAATTATTATACAACATAGATCAGGAAATTATTGTCCTACTAGTATCTGTTATTTCAGTTGTAGGCTAATGAAGGTATAATTTTAAAAGTTCAACTTTATTTCAGTAAAGATAGATGGCAAATCTCCTATAAGAAATTATGGAACTTCATCTACAAATGACTACTGACTTGGTCTATATTTTGGAAAGAATGGTAAATATATTTATAACAAGATATCATAGGGCAAGATATTATACCATTTGAAGGTCATGGTGAATTCAGTGAAAAGTAAGTCACATATATCAGATGATGCAAAATGGAGTGTGGAGTGACCAATCCATGACATATATTTCATACTACACTAAACTCCTTTGATTTAAAGATAAATAACACTTGACTCTTATCCTCAAGAGTTTCTGGACAGCGTGTTTGCGGGGGTTTTTTGTTTTTTCATTTCTAAAGAAGTTGCTGCTGCTAAGTCGCTTCAGTCGTGTCCGACTCTGTGCAGCCTCATAAATGGCAGCCCACGAGGCTCCCCCGTCCCTGGGATTCTCCAGGCAAGAACACTGGAGTGGGTTGCCATTGCCTTCTCCAGCGCATGAAAGTGAAAAGTGAAAGTGAAGTCGCTCAGTCGAGACTGACTCTTAGCGACCCCATGGGCTGCAGCCTACCAGGCTCCTCCGTCCATGAGTTTCTAGGCAAGAGTACTGGAGTGGGGTGCCATTGCCTTCTCCTTAAGGAAGTTAGCAGTATGTAATTCTTACTGTAATATACTCAAGGTGTGATAAATCATGAGGAAAATTGTTTATTCTGGGAGCTCTGACAGTTATAGCATAGAAACCAGAGTAAGAGTTTTGGATGATTATACACATTCTTTGTCTATTTTCACCAGAAGCTCTTAGATAATTCCAAATTGAGTTTTTCATAAATACTTTTTCAAACTATTCAAACTTACCTCTCCTTTGACTAGTTCTTTCTTAAGTATATATCTAAGCACATTGTGTTAACTTGAAGGTCAATAAGGAAAACAGAATGAGGGATCTGTCTTTTATGAAAATGTGCTGCCTTTGAGAATTTTTTTGGTAGGAAAAAAATGGCAGATTTTCTTTTATAAACCGTATGTTCTTGCATTTCTGATATCTGGAGTCAGTAGCTTGCCAGAAATATTCCCAATCAAAAGCCAGACTAACCCATGAAGGTGTCCAAAGAAGTCTGTTCTGATTACTGAAGATGTTGAACTAGTCCTGACTTCAAACAGTAGATATTTCCACACTTTAGTGGTATATGACAGCTCTATTCATTCCACAATGTCAAATTCTTTGGTTTAGGCCATTGGGTATTTATGCATTTCTGGCTAGGGAAGCAGAGAAACCTAATTTGATTCTCGAGCCAAAAGTTTTTAGGCCCTGTTCCTTTGGAACTTGGACTGGAGGATTTTGGCACTGTATAAAGACCAGGACAGAGCAAGTAGTCACACATAACTAACTGACTCAACAGAGCATATTCAGGGAGAAAGATCATGCCTACACATTGGATAACCATTCTCCAAGGCAGACTGACAACACCCTGAATTCAATCACCCTTAAATAAACACACAAGGAAAGCAAGCCTTTAACATACCTTCCGGCACTGCTCTCCAATGCTGCCTGATTAGTTTGAGTGCCATAGGCCAGGCTGCAGATGCAACCATTACTGTTGTTCTTACTTATGTCTGTCTGCTGTCTGCTAACAAGCATTCATATGCTTTGGATCATTAAAGTCACAACCTCCTAAGCCAATCTATTCCTCTCCACGGGTTTGCTGTAGATTGGAAAGAGAGATGCTATTTCTGTTTTGTTCTGTATTAGGTCTTCCATTCAGGGTTATTTCCAAGGTCTGAATATCATAGCTTGCACCCTTGCCCTCATTGAACATATAAATTGTGTTCCCATTAAGCTTGTTCTTTTTGCCTGATTTATTTTGTTTTCTGTTGTATGTGCCTTTTCAATGCACGGCAAGTGATTTGTGCTGGAGCTGCGACAGACAAAAAGTGCTGTAACTTAAGCTATTTCCTGGTGCCATTGCTATCTGTGAGAGATCTGCCGTACTTACACCCTTGCTAAATTTCTTCTGACAGACTCCAGGTGGTCGGGATTTTCACAATCCAACCCATTTCTGTGTTAGAACTTGTCATTTGGGGCTCTGTGGATTCTTTCCTTTCATCTCACTGCTGGTAGCAGGTTGTGGGTGTTTACATATCTACCTGTAAAAGGCCATATGTGTCCACAGGTATTATCGGAGGTAGAGAAACATAAAGTTTTGCTTTCAGAGAAGGCACAGAAGACAGATACTGGAGAGAGAGAGAGAAAGGAAAAATTGTCACTTGTAGTATTATGCAGGCTGCCCATCTAAACCCATCATTGCCTGGCACCTACATACTAAGGGCAAGGATCCAGCCAACTTGTGAGCGGGCACTATGCCATTTGAGCAGATGGGCATGGAAGTCGGCAGCCAGTAGACCATGTATGTGCATCAGCGGTGGGTGTTGAGGGCACGATTCCCAGAGGAGAATGTCCTAACAGCTGTCTGGCCTGAGCCAACATACTTACGACCAAGGAAAAGTGCCATCCTTCAATCCTGCTGAGTTGGATTAACCTTCAGAACTAAATCTGCTTTTTCGGCAGCAGAAGGTGAGTTTGGGGGTCTATGAAAACCTCAAAGAATAACTGAAGAAAGGAAACTGGAAAGATACAGTTATTAGACATTCACTAAAGATGCCAAGGATATTCATATGCATGTTTTAAATATTTGACCAAAAGTTCATTAATTCTTGAAAGAACATCAGAGTTATTAAAAGTTCTGCCTCCCACAATGCTTTTACAAGTGATCTTTCCACAAAGACAGAGCATTTATAGTGAGTTAGATAGTACATTCCCATCTTTGCACTAAGAAATAATGATGTACAAGGAAAGGTGTCAAAGACTATAGAAATCTTACTGTGAGTAAATGTCTTTGTCAAACTTTACATATCATAGCTCAAACTAGATATTTCATAGATTACAGTTTTTCAAAGAAGAGAATTTCTTCTTTAGTGATTGAACGTATACCTGAAAAAAAAGTAAGAAGGCAACATCATAACTCAACTTAAGCTCTTCTGGGCAATGAAAGAGACATATTTGAGACTGTATATAAAGCCTGATTCTAATATGTTGAGAATTTCCAGATAGTTACATATCATGAAATTAGTCGTTTCTGCCCAGCATGGCCAAATAGTGATTTGACAATGATTTGTTTCAGTTAGCTAAAAATTGGTAGGCCATTTTAATAATTTAGACTCTCAACAATTGTTTCCTATTTTCCTTTGTTTAGAGGTGTTTGTGAGATAGTTCTCTTGCTATCATTTTATACTGTCTTGAATCTTTCTATTTAAACATAAATTATGATTTGCAATTGTGGAGAAAATAGCAATTTGGCCCAAGTGTTCTACATACCCCTCTATATTTTTTTAATCTGCTCTCTAAATCCTTTCCTTTTGTTTACACCAACAGAGGAAATATCTCTGTTATGGAGAGTAAAAGATATGAATAAGTTATTTTACCAATTAACTTTCTATCTGGCTCTAAAGAATTATCCAATGATTTAGATCTAATACCATTAGACCTAATACCATTAGTAGTATTATGAGTGAAATAAGATGTCTTTGTGTCTATTTGGCCTTTATTTGCTCATTATATCAATTTGGAAATTGATGACTACATATCTTTGTTGTTGTTCAGTTGCTGGGTAGTGCTCAACTCACTGTGTCCTCACAGACTGCAGTATGCCGGGCTCCTCTGTCCTCCACTATCTCCTGGAGTTTGCTCAAATTCATGTCCATTGTGTTAGCTATCCAACCATCTCACCCGCATCTCTGCCTCTCCTGCATCAGCAGGCAGGTTCTTTACCACTGTGCCACCAGAGAAGCCCTGGCTTAGTATAGATGAACCTATAAAGTAAAAAAAGAAAGTAACCTAAAAATTAAGATGGATATAAGAGTCCTTCATTGAAGAAAATATAGAAAATTTTATTACCCAGATAGCTCTGGGTTTCTTGTTTCTGATAGTTTTTGTCTTACAGCCATATTTGAAGGTTAAAATTATGGAGTGTCCAAGTTCTATATGAATGCTACTTCTCAGTCTGAGAAAATTATTGGAGAGAAATATTCTATTGATGGTGAATGCTACATTGCTTCAGTCATGTCCAGCTTTCTGTGACCTTATGGATGTAGCCCTCCAGGCTCCTCTGTCCCTGGGATTCTCCAGGGAAGGATGCTGGAGTGGGTTGCCATGCCCTCCTCCGGGGGATCTTCCCTACCCAGGGATCGAACCTGTATCTCTTACATCTCCCTTATTGGCAGGCACGTTCTTTACCACTACTATTGATAGTAGGCAAAAAGAAATGAGAAAATGAAAATAAATAGTATTTAACAATAAACAAGGAAATATATGTAATATATAGTTCATTTATAATTAAACAGGAAGGTAAAAGGCAGTTTGATTTTCTTCTTGGCAATGTACACGTTTGTGACTAAATAAAGGAGGGAAAATATAAAGGAGTAAGAATTATTCCAGCAAACACTTACCTTTTGCTATCTGGGAGAAGAATATGTGGCTGAAGCTGAGTTTCACTCAACTAGATTTATCCCAGGATTGACAGATTAGTGAGAGCTTTAGGTGGCCCAGATGCTAACTAAAGAATATTCAAGAAGCTGAAAAAAAAAAAAAAAAAAGGCTGATAAATTTTAATACATCTTGCAAATGTTTCTGAATCTCTCTTTCATTTTCTACAGGGGATAAAAGAGATGAGATTGTCAGATTTCTGACTGACAATCAGTTCAGTTCAGTCACTCAGTCATGTCTGACTCTGCAATCCCATGGACTACAGCATGCCAGGCCTCCCTGTGCATCACCAACTCCCAAAGTTCACTCAAACTCATGTCCATTGAGTCAGTGATGTCATCCAACCATCTCATCCTCTGCCGTCCCCTTCTTCTCCCGCCTTCAATCTTTCCCAGTATCAGGGTCTTATTCAATGAGTCAGTACTTCGCATCAGGTGGCCAAAGTTTTGGAGTTTCAACTTCAACATCAGTCCTTGCAATGAATATTCAGGACTGATTTCCTTTATGATGGGCTGATATGATCTCTTTGCAGTCCAAGTTATTACTCTTAACAGTCTTCTCCAACACCACAGTTCAAAAGCACCAATTCTTTGGTGCTCAGCTTTCTTCATAGTCCAACTCTCACATCCATACATGACTACTGCAAAAACCATAGCCTTGACTAGATGAACCTTTGTTGGCAAAGTAATGTCTCTGCTTTTTAATATGTGGTATAGGTTGGTCATAACTTTTCTTCCAAGGAGTAAGCATCTTCTAATTTCAGGGCTGCAGTCACCATCTGCAGTGATATTGGAGCCCCAGCAAAAAATAAACTGCCAGTGTTTCCACTTTTCCCCATCTATTTGCCATGAGGTGATGGGACCGGATGCCATGACCTAGTTTTCTGAATGTTGAGCTTTAAGCCAACTTTTTCACTCCTCTTTCACTTTCATCAAGAGTCTCTTTAGTTCTTCTTCACTTTCTGCCATAAGGGTGGTATCATCTGCATATCTGAGGCTACTGATATTTCTCTTGGCCATCTTGATTCCAGCTTGTGCTTCTTCCAGCCCAGCGTTTCTCAGGATGTACTCTGCATATAAGTTAAATAAGCAGGGTGACAATATACAGCCTTGACGTACTCCTTTTTCTATTTGGAACCAGTCTGTTCCATGTCCAGTTCTAACTGTTGCCTCCTGGTCTGTATACAGATTTCTCAAGAGGCGGGTCAGGTGGTCTGCTATTTCCATCTCTTTCAGAATTTTTCAGTTTGTGGTGATCCACACAGTCAAAGGCTTTGGCATAGTCAGTAAAGCAGAAATAGATGTTTTTCTGGAACTCTCTTGCTTTTTCGACGATCCAACGGATGCTGGCAATTTGATCTCTGGTTTCTCTGCCTTTTCTAAAACCAGCTTGAAGATCTGGAATTCACGGTTCACGTATTGCTGAAGCCTGGCTTGGAGAATTTTCAGCGTTACTTTACTAGCGGGTGAGATGAGTGTAACTGTGCGGTGGTCTGAGCATTCTTTGGCATTGCCTTTCTTTGGGATTGGAATGAAAACTGACCTTTTCACTCCTGTGGCCACTGCTGAGTTTTACAAATTTGCTGGCATCTTGAGTGCAGCACTTTCACAGCATCATCATTTAGGATTTGAAATAGCTTAACTGGAATTCCATCACCTCCACTAGCTTTGTTTGTAGTGATGCATCCTAAGGCCCACTTGACTTCACATTCCAGGATGTCTGGCTCTAGGTGGCTGACAATATACAATCAAAAAAGACTTATGGAAAAATAGAAAAAGAAAGGCATTTATGTATGCCACTATGGTAATTGAATGATATTGTGGGCAGATGGAAGAAGAGAACCAAATTTTCAAACACTATACCGTAGTACATTAATAATGAGTAAAACAGAAGATTTGGTTTTTCTATAGTTTATGTTATTACCTCTCATGAGGACTATGAAGATACATTTAGTAAGGGTAGAATAATTATGAGGCATGGATAAAATTTACATGTGCCTACAATAATTTGTAAAGTTAGAAGATTAAATGCATGATAAAGTAATGTTCTTATATCTTAACTGCCTTTTTTTTCAAAAGCAATTACCTACCACATATACATGATTGAAAACATATAACCATCACTTGTGTTGACATTTATTATCTCTAAACAATTAAGTTGCTATAAGTACAGGAAATACTGACTGCCTTTCCACATAAACCTACACACACACACACACACACAAAGCATCAATAACTTTCCTTAGTTTCTGATTATAGTAGCTTTAAGAAAGAGATTTTGGTGAAACATATGAAGATTTTTAACATAAAACTTGGGATATAACAAAAAAAAAGGAAAAAGAAGAAAAACTTTTGAGAAACTGTGAAGATAGAAACTAAACTTAACCACAAATTTATTTCTGTTTTTCATCCAAGTATCCAGGGAGGTTGCTAATGGGAGGTATGCCTCAGAAAATGTACATGTCTGTGAAAATGTTGGAACAAACTAATGCTTTTATTCTAGCGATTTTATTTCAATTCTAAGCCACAAGCTATAAACTTTCATCAAAAATGGTAATCTATTTAAAATCAGAGCTATGTGGAATGTTTCATGTTTATGTATAACTTTCATAGTAGACCCTCCTACACATGGAAAAATAATATGCTCAAATTCTGTTATTTTTATAGTTTGTGTAATAGATCAAGTACTAGTCCCACCTATCAGCTTCATATTTTTAAAATAGATTTTAGAAAAAGGAATGGAAGAACAAAATGAAAACACTGAAAAAGTGACTTTTTAATTCCTCTTTCTGGAAGAAAAGATATCTGAAAAAACTTAATTATAATGCATATTCTAATAAGAACAAAAAGAAATTTAAAGGAAAATATACATTGCACATCTTGAATACTTTATTTTTCCACTTTGCATTACACAATGAGAAAGTGGAGTACCTGGGGAGGGTATAGGAGTGGAAGTAGAGAGAGTGGTGGATGGTGATAAAGAAGGAAAAACTTATAGACTTGAGCTAGAAGAATTTCAGTGATATATTAACTTAATATTGAGTTCAAAAAAGTCCAAGTCAAAATAGATATTTGTTTTTCAATTTTTTTTCAATGGTAGCCCCAAATCATTTCTATTTACTGGAAAAATAAATCAATAGGAAGATGGCATCACTGAAAAAAGATGAGGTCTGACTTTTTTTCCTTCTCAAAAGAAGAGTTGCCACCTACTCAACTACTATTTATTATGAAAGCTTAGCTTATTATGATGCAGAATACCATGATAGAAAAAACAGTTTATGACATAACCATGTCACCTCAAAAGAAACTGTTAAGTAACATTCTTTAATAAATAGGCTAGAGAAATTTTAAGGTGGAAATTTTAAGGTTTCTTTCTGCTTAAAAGCTAGAAGTGAATTGAGAAGTAGCAATTCATAAAATTCTCAAATGGGAATTGTAAAATCATATTGAAACAAATATGTCATAATTTAAGAGTATAAGAACTAGCCAAAAAAATCAGGGTAGAAAACAAATATGTGGTGGGTATACATACATGTTCATTTATGTTTAAAAGGAAGATCTGTATGTGATTTAAGATATTTGGAAACAGAAAAGAAAGCAGACACACACTAAAAAAATCATATTTTCAGGCTTCCTCAGAAAAAATACTTCTGTAATTCACAGATAAAATAATGTATTAAAAATTTTGTATCAAGCCACTGCTAATATTTTGACTGTTATTTAAGTTTAACAAATTCAATGATTAGCAATTCCTGCAAAAATGAAAAGGACCTAAGATTAAACAATGGAGCCCAGCCTTGCCAGCATTCTGAAACTTATCCAAAAGCAATTTTCAAAACAAGATATAGGGTTTTTTGTTGTCAGGTACTTTTAAAAGCTCTGATATTCTGGAAAAAAAGTTAGGATTGTCCAAAATAAAGTATGTGTTTTATTTGCAACACGAGTAAGAGAGTTTTTTGTAATTTCAACAAGCAAGTACATTTTAAGCACTCACTATTAGAAATTACTGGCATATGAGTATACTAAACATGAAATGTTTGATGGCTAAAATGAATGACTCATAAAAACATCTGTGGAAAAGAATAAAAATTATATATATATGGCTTCCCCAGTGACTCAGCAGTAAAGAATTCGACTGCAATGCAGGAGATGCAGGTTCGATCCCTGGATTGGGAATATTCCCTGGAGATGGGCATGGCGACCCGCTCCAGTTTTCTTGCCTGGAGAATACAATGAATGGTGGAGCCTGTCATGCTACAGTCTGTAGAGTCACAAAGAGTCGGGAATGCTAAAGCAACTGAGCATGCACAGACACGTGTATGTGTGTGTATCTGAATCACTTTGCTGTACCGCAGAAAAGCAGAAAAACACAACACGGTAAATAAACTGCATTTCACTACAAAAGTCTAATGTCTTAAGTGGTAATGTTTCTTAAGAGATCATCCCATAAAAATTTGCAAAATTATCAGAAACTATTATATTAATAAGTTATTAATAAATAATTCTGTAAACTGTAAGATTTTCTGTTGTTTATGCTATGACTTCGGAGAATCCTTTTTTTCCCCTTCAAACTTACCTCATGAGATTGTGATTGACTCAAATTTTCTTTACAATTATTTCAATTAAGTATGTCACAGAAAGACAGTTCTTTTGAAACAGTCTAAGTTTTTCAGATATCCATACAAGACAACTGAGCAATTTTGGATCAAGAATTTCCTAAATCATAAGTCTCAGCCAGCATAATCTGATTTGGCATAATAGCATATTTCTGTACCTAATACTCAACTGAGAAAGATATTAAAGCAAAAGACAGGTGATGAAAGTTTTCTTTTCTTCCATATCTTTGTAACTTGGTTGAATATGATAGATTAGCTAGCTTATTGATTTAGGAATGATCAGCAATATTACTTCCCCCAAAGGAATATTAAGATGATTCATAACAGATTCAAAATCTGATTTCTAGCTTCCTGTGTAAACGTGTACAAATTTATAGGTTTAGCTCTCCTCAAATTTCTACCTTACGAATATCCACTTATGCACACAGGGGATCTCTGTAGTTCCCCAAGAATTTAGTGGCTGTTTTTATACATAAACATTTATATTGATGGAAAAATAATAAAGTACAATAACTAAGGGCTTAAGTACACATTAAAATATCACCTATGCCTTCACTAGCTTTGGATTTTCAAAGTTCCCGAAAGGTCTGTGTTTATATTTTTTAAATATGTGTCACTGATCTCTTAATTTCTGGGTGATAATTATTTTAGTATATTCAAAAACACTTTGAACAGTGCCTAGCAAATAATAGGTACTTAATAAATGTTGGCAGGTAGTATTGTATCATATCTTAAGTTGAATTCTTGTTTATACCATGGAACCAGAAGTTTCCCTCAAAGGTGGTATGTGCTTAGTAACTGGTCATTTCTGATCCAATTTCTTTCTATTAAAATTTGTTTCCCAAGCTTCAGTCATTCACTTATTGTGTTTGTGGGGTTTTTTTTTCCCCCACATTTCATTTACTTAAATAAGAAATCTCCTTCTATCCCAGAATTCTCCCACCATTGTAAGTTGAGTATAAGACATGAATACTCAATTCCCAGTATCATGAGTAATAATTAAAAGTAGTAAATTGTAAACACATAGTCACTTAAATAAACTCCTAGTTCTTTAAGAGGCTTAAATCTCAAATATATCTATCTATATCTATATCTATCTATCTATATATCTAATCTATCTATATCTATATATATATATATACATCCTCCTGTTGAAAAGCTGAAATATCAATGAATAACAGATACAAAGTTTTGGTTCTAGGATTTCTCCCATTAACTGCTATTCTGTTCACAGTTTTCTTATGTATAAGACCTTTCATTTCAACACTAACTAATCATCAATTATGGTTTTCTTACTTAGGGTAATGCTAACAAATATAAAATTATCTAAAATATATCATGGCTCCACAAATTAGAAGTTTATTCCTCACTATTTAAAAGTTCAAAGAGCATTTTCTACCTGAACTTTCTGTTCTCATTACATCTTTTTTCTCAGTATAAAATTATTCCAAAATAAAGTTTACTAAATAAGACAAAGTGAGTTTTCCTGAACTATGCTTGGGTTTTCTTGACCTGGTGATTCAGCATTCTCCCATCTTGCATTTCATTCTCCCATAAGGCCTCGGTTGATGTTTATTCCCAGCTGGTAGCCTAGGAAAGAGAACGTGTAGGGGGAACTCTCACTGGCTAATAGCCTTGAAAGGGAAGTGGTTCTCATTGTTTCTACTCATTTGTTTTGGTCTAAACTAGTTACATGGCCACTCTCAACTGTAAGGCAAGCTGAGAAATGCAGTCTGGAAATGTGCCCTGGAAGGAGAGGACAGAATCTGGTGAGAGGCTTCCAGATTCTTCCTCCCTCCCATATCAATTTGCACCTGTCTTTCAACACTTAGGAATAAACTCATACACCTCCTCAAAGGAGACAACCAAAAGCCTCACCTAATTACTGCCTTGAACTCCAATTCCAGAATCTCTCAACAGCTTTCTGCGTCAGCTCCAAATTTTCACCAGGGGATTAAGAACATCAAACTATTTTCTCCATCATCTCTAACAGACAATGCTAGGGCAAGAAATTGATACCTGAAAATAAGCAAAACCCCGAAATCCTCTAATTTATAAAGTAAATAATGGCAAATAACCAACAGTCACTGGATGCAAGTGATGATGAGCCCTCCTGGTCAGGTCCTGTGAGACCTGTCCAAGCAGTAGAGACAGTCTCTGGTTCTTCTTTCTAGGAGAATTTCCCATATCTGTTGTTCTCCAGGGTTTTTGGCTGTGCTTTCTGAGTCTCTTCCTTCTCCATTATCCTTCACGGACCATGTCTGAAGTGGCCGTGGAAGAGAATGGCCTCCTTGAAGGCTGTACTGCCTTCATAATTGTTTTTGTGGAGCAAATATGGAATTCAGGGATTGAATAGAATCACGGGGTCTTTATATCAGGCTTTTGGTTTCTTTGGGAATACAATTCCCTCAAAATCTTACCAGACCACCTTATCTGCCTCCTGCGAAACCTGTATGCAGGTCAGGAAGCAACAGTTAGAATCAGACATGGAACAGCAGACTGTTTCCAAATTGGGAAAGGAGTATATCAAGGCTGTATATCGTCACCCTGCTTATTTAACTTATATGCAGAGGGCATCATGCAAAATTCCAGGGTGGATGAAGCATAAGCTGGAATAAGGATTGCCAGGAGAAATATCAATAACTTCAGATATGCAGATGACACCACCCTTATGGCAAAAAGCAAAGAGGAACTAAAGAACCTCTTGATGAAGGTGAAAGAGGAGAGTGAAAAAGCCGGCTTAAAGCTCAACATTCAGAAAACTAAGATTTTGCCATCCAGTTCCATTACTTCATAGCAAATGGATGGGGAAACAATGGAAACAGTGACAGACTTTATTTTCTTGGGCTCCAAAATCACTACCTGTGGTGACTGCAGCCATGAAATGAAAAGATGCTTGCTCCTTGGAAGAAAGCTATGACCAACCTAGACAACATATTAAAAAGCAAAAACATTACTTTGCTGACAAAAGTCTGTATAGTCAAAGCTATGTTTCTTCCAATAGTCATGTAAGGATGTGAGAGTTGGACCATAAAGAAGGCTGAGCACCGAATTAATGCTTTTGAACTATGATGTTGGAGAAGACTTTTGAGAATCCCTTGGACTGCAAAGAGATCAAACCAGTCAATCCTAAAGGAAATCAATAATGAATATTCATGGAAGGACTGATGCTGAAACTGAAGCTCCAATACTTTAGTCACCTGTTGTGAGGAGCTGACTCATTAGAAAAGACACTGATGCTGGGAAAGATTGAATGCAGGACAAGAAGGGGTCGACAGAGGAAGAGATGGTTGGATGGCATCACTGATTCAATGGACATGAGTTTGAGCAGGTTCCAGGAGATCGTGAAAGACAGGGAATCCTGGTGTTCTGCAGCCCGTGGGGTTGCAGAGTTGGACATGACTGAGCGACTGAACACCACCACCACCACAATCTTAGCTGGCATTGAATTGATCTTTTCAGTCTGTTTCATGTGCTGGTAAACAGAGCCAAAATCATCCAAAATTATTTTCTAGACATAGTACTTAATTTAAAGATTCCTTACACTCATATCTCTCTCTCTTTCTCTCTGTGTCTCTTTCTTTCTCTTCCTACTGATTTGTTCCATCACCTTCTCTTCTTTATGCAAAGTACTGGAAAATCCCTTTATAGTGAAATCATACTATTAATGAGAGCTTTTATTTAAATTTTAAAATATGATTTTTAATTATAAATTCCTTCCTTTTTTTTTTTTTTACACTATAGAATCTGTCTATGATGCTTCTTCAGGAGAAAAGGCATTTAAAGCAAATTTGTTCTGAAAGCACTTACTGTGTGTTTTGTATATTTATATATATATGGATAACAGTGGAAGACATGGACATTAATAGCACATTAACTCTGAAGAAGCTAAGTTTATAAACACATAGCATAAATACAAAAGTTTCAATATTAAAGATTTTGTCCCAGTTACTACTACTGCATTGCAGATCACTCTGAAACACAGAGGTGTAAAACAATGATTTTTTTTTAGACTGATAGACTCTGGTCAAAAATTCAGATAAAGCACAATAGGAGTAGCTACTGCAGTGTTTGATATCTCTACTGAGAAGACCTGAAAGCTGTGGAGATTCAATGCCTAGAAGAAGAAATCATGAAGGTATTTTTATGTTCACATGGTCAGTGGCTGATACTGGCTGTCTGCTGGAAACTCACCTAGTCTGTCAGCTAGAAAACTGATCTCTCTCAATGGGCCGATTTGGGCTTCCTCTCAACATGGTGCCTTTTTTTTTTTTCTTTTTAACAAAAAACAGCAAATGTATTATTCAATGTCTGGTACCACACCACAGCACCACCTAGAGACCTCACCTTCCCTCCTTACCTGTCCCCAAGGGTACACCCGAAATGGAAAAAATAAAAGTAAACCCAGGTCTCAGCTCCTTCTCTGGAAGAAGGGGTGTTGGCCTTGGGAGCCCCTTTCTGCAGGTCCCAGCTGGCAGGAGAGCAGATCCTTCCTATGGCCAGAGAGCTGGGCTCCAGCCTTCAATAACAGAAAGAACATTCAAACAGGAGCAGAGCCCTGTTTCTGCAGAGGAAGATGATTTGGGAGGGTTCCAGAACAGGTGGGGAGTGAGTGGTATTTTTATACTCTAATATTTGGAGTCATATATGTCACTTCTGCCATGTATTCTGGTTAAAGCATGTATAAAAGTCCACCCAAGTTCAAAATGAAACAGCATACACCCCACCATTTGACAGGAAGGCTATCAAGGTCAAAGGGTAAGGAGACCACACAGAATATGAGATATTGTTGCAGCCAGCCATCTTTGAGTATACCTTTTATCCAAATTAGTTAATGTCCCCAACATTTACTTCCCTTTTAAATTTACTTTATTCACCTTTTTGAGTGAATGTGAATATGGTGATTTCCCTGTGCACAGTTACAAAATTATGCTCTTTAAAGTTTTTTAATATAAATTATATAATTGTATCAAATGTTACTATTTTTTCAGATATCCCGGCACAGAAGAAATCATTCACAGCATGTCTTGAAAGATGTCATTCCTCCACTGGAGCAATTGGTAAGTATTTCACTTCAGTACTGTGTTATTTGTCTACTGTCAACAAAATAAATTACCTCAGAACTCAGCGACTTAGGACAGCATATACCTCAGGTTTCTGTGGGTCAGAAATCTGGGCATAACCAAAAGTTTTCACCCAAAATTTAAGCTAAAATTGTGGTAACATCTGAAGGCTAAAATGGGGAAGAATCTGTTTTTAAGCTCAAGTACATGGCTGTTGGCACGATTTAGTTCCTTTGAGGCTTTTGGCCAGAGGTTTCTCTTCCTTGCCACTTACATATTTGCTTTCTTCTTCAAAGCATGCCAGCTGAGAAGGCAAGAGAGTCTGTTGTGTGTGCTCAGTCACTTCAGTCATGTCTGGCTCTTTGTGACCCCCATGGGCAATAGCCTACCAGGCCTTCTGTCCATGAGGTTTTCCCAGCAAGAATATCAGAGCGGGTTCCCATGCCCTCCTCCAGGAGATTTTCCAGACACAGAGATTGAACCCAAGTCTCCTGCATTGCAGGCAGATTCTTTACCAGTTGAGCCTCAGGGAAACACCAGAGAGTCTGTTAGTAAGGTGAAAAATAGAATCTTTTGCAACCTAATCGTAGAAGTGATACCCATCAGTTTTGCTACATTCTCTTGGTCACTAAATTCAGTCTATACTCAAGGAGGAGGAATTATAGAGGAGTGTGAGTAACAGGTGGTAGTGGTGGTTTGGTTGCTAGGCTGTGTCCCATTCTTTGTGACCCTGTGGACTGGAGACCACCAGGCTACTCTGTCTATGGGATTTCCCAGGCAAGAATACTGGAGTGGGTTGACATTTCCTTCTCCAGTGAAGTAAAGGTTATCAGGCACCTACTGCAAATTCTGACATTTTTAAGGAAAAATTAATCCCTTATCTTTAGATTCTAAGAGTGAGAGCAAGGTTTTTTTTTAATCTTCTTGTTTATTGTTGTATCCTAATGACAATTAAGAGTGCCTGAAACATCCTACAAAACATAAAAGAATGAAGTAGATATAGAGATAAATTGCTTACAGATGTCTTAGAGATATCTTAAAAACACATAAACACAAACTTTGTGATATGTAACTTTCTTTTTATTAATGATCTCCTTTTTGAAAAATATAATGCCTCCTTTCTCCTTGCTTATCCTTCTTGTACTTCATATTAGTCAACAGGACTTCCAGCCCTCAAAATGATCTTTTTCTTGACTCAGTTCTATGATTTTCTTCGCTTGGCATGTTTTAGGTCACTTATGTCCACTCTAGCTAATTGCTTTGTTATTCTCTTTTACTTCAAAATAAAAAATTCTTTAAAATATTGTCTACCTTTAATGTCTCTAATTTCTCCCTTCCTTTTACTTCTTGCAGCAACTCCATTTAGGCATTTATCTCAACCACTCACCTCTTAACGAGGTCATCTGTTACTTTCATGTTACTCAAGTTGGTACCAGCATGGGCACATGTTGGTAAAGTTTTGGTTTTTTCCTTAGAATATCTGTCTCAGAATTTAACCCAATTAATAATTTTTTTGGAAACATTTTTCTCATATGACTACCAGGAAACTGCTGTCTTATGGATATCCAAATAATTAAGTGGTCACTGACTTTCCATCTCCTTTGTTGGTTCTCATTCATCTTGGAGATCAACTCTTAAATTTTCTTCTTTCTGTCTACATTTTTATTCACTAAGGAATCTCATTTCAGTATTGTTGTTTCATGTACTGTGTTACACTAACCACTTCTAATATTCATTCTTCAGGATAGACCATTGCCCTAAACTACAATAGTGTACATTGCGCATTTTCATGTATATGTCTATATCTCAGATTTAACATCCAAAAGTAATTCTGATTTCCCTCCAAACCTGCTCCTCCCAGTCTTCTCCATTTCACAGGATGTAACTCCATTCTTCTAGGTCCTACAGTCAAACTGTTAGTCATCTTTGACTTTTGTTTATTTCATTACATAAACTAAAACACCAAAGAACCCCATTTGCTCTGTCTTTAAAATCCATCTAGAATCATTTCACTTTCCCCCACCTTTATGCTATGTCATTCATCTCCTAGTTTATTACATGTGTATGACACAACTGAGCAACTAAACTGAACTGAACTGATTTGATGCTTTAGTTGCTTGGTTATGTCCGACTCTTTGAGACCCCATGGACTGTAGCCCACCAGGCTCCTCTATCCATGAAATTCTCCAGGCAAGAATACTGGAGTGGGTTACCATTTCCTTCTCCAAGGGATCTTCCCAACCGAGGGATCGAACCCCAGCCTCCAGCATTGCTGGCAGATTCTTTACTGCCTGAGCTACCAGGGAAGATGTCCCTGGTGGCTCAGACAGTGAAGTTTATACCTTCCTAATGGATGTATCTACTTTCACTCTTGCTTTCTATTTTTTTTTTTTTTTTTAATTTTTGATGTAACAGCCAGCGTCAGATTGTTAAAATGTAAGTTAGTTCATGTCACGCTTTGGCTCAAATACCTCTCTGATTTCCAGTGTCTCCAGGGTAAAACCTGAGACATGAAGTTACTTACCAGATTCTACAGGACCCAGCCACGTCTGTGCTTCACGCTTTCCTGTCTTCTGACTTACTCTACTCCAGCCAAGATGACCTTTTTACTTTTTCCTTAGGGCCGTTTCACCTGCTCTTTGTTCTGTCTGGTACAGAATACTTCATTTGGCACCCAGAAATTTGTAAGCCTTGTTCCTTCCTTTTCATTGCATCTCTATTCAGATATCACCTTTTAAAATAGCTCTTCTCTAGTCTCCCCTGAATACAAATGAACAAATTAAGAAAACCACCATTTCTATCCTCACTCTTTTTCTCTTACCCTAATTTAATTTTCTCCGTACAACTTCTAACCATGTGGTATACTCTGCGTGTTCTTTTTGTCTGTCATCTCCTTAGAGTGTTCTGTGGGAGCAGGCCTGTTGTCGCCTATGTTTAGATCTTGATTCCCATGATTATAATAGCTGTAAGAATGTAATAAAATTTCAGTAAATGTGTGTTAACTGAATGCACAAATGAGATAGTTATGAGATAAATGAGATAGTTAATGACTTTTTTTTTACTTCCAGGCTTATAATACACAGATTTATACTTGTGTATTTTCTCTTCATTATCTCATCATATATCTTGAAGTGTTACTTAGTCATTTGTTCTAGTATATCTTAGGGTCACTCTAGATGTTAAAAATTCCAAGTTGAACCCATCATCACCTTCTTCTCAAATTGACTCCTATTTCCATTGACCCCACCATTATTTTTTATACTTATTTAAAAGAACAAGTTACCTCTTTTTAATGGAGAAGTCACTTTTAAAAATTTTGTTCACATTTAATTTTAATTTTTTTTTTTAGTTTATATTGGAGTGTAGTTGATTAACAATTTTGTGTTAGCTTCAAGTGTGTAGCAAAATGATTCAGGTATATCTATATATTCTTTTCCAAATTATTTTTCTGTTTAGGTTATTGCAGAATATTAATCAGCATTCCCTGTACTATATATATAGTAGGTCCTTGTTAGTTATCTATTTTATATATAGCAGTGTGTACATGGGGCTTCCCTGGTGGTGCTAGTGGTAAAGAACCCTCCTGCCAATGCAGGAGACATAAGAGATGTGGGTTCCATCCCTGGGTCAGGAAGATCCCCTGGAGAAGTGCATGGCAACCTACTCAGTATTCTTGCCTAGAGAATCCTATGGACAGAGGAGCCTGGCAGGCTATACAGTCCATAGGGTTGTAAAGAATCGAATATGACTGAAGTGATTTAGCACACACACGGTGTGTACATGTTAATCCCAAATTCCTAATCTACCTCATCCCTATTAATAGTAAACATTTATCTAGGCTGAGAACACGTTTTCTTTGGATCCTTTATTTACTCTATGACCCGTCATATAAGTCAACATTTTCTGAAGTGGTTTCTCCACAGTGGGTGTGATGCTCTCATCTTTTTTCCATGTGTATAGGCACATGTTCCCCAGGCATTTCAATGCTCCTGCCTCACCCCACTGAATTCCACCACACCTCTCCCACTGATTCTGTAGTAATTCCACACCAGCCTTCTTTAAATAGAAGCTTCATTATTTCATTCTCCTAGTCACAACTTTCAGCAGCTTCCTATTTTCTATAGCATCAAGTCTATAGACTTTCACACAGCCGTGATTTACCTTATTTATTATCTACTGCCAAATACATACCCTCAAGCCAGCAATAGTAACATGATTAAGACATGGCTCTTACCCTGAAGGAGCTTGGATTTTCTGTAACAATTATAGTTCCTTCATCTCAACACTCTTTTGTGTTGTCCACTCTTATTTCATGGGTAATGGACTTGTTCCATGGCTAGACTATAAATGCTTTTAAGTTAGGGGTCATGACTTGTATTTTCTTTATTATATCATATTTCCCCTTACATTGTTTCTGGCACTAGTGTTTGTTTGTAAAAGACACACATGTCAATTGGTTTATTAATAAGATATTAAAGATTTATTAAAATAATATCATTGATTTCAGAGATTAATACATATATGACTGCTAATCATAGTGAAAGACATTTAAAAATTTTAATTCGATATAACAATATCTTGTTTTCAAAACTGATCACTTAGGTTTCAACTTAGAGAACATTTTCAAACCTGGAAAGTATTTCTTTAATTCCTCAACTTTGAATCAGGCAGTCCTTCTTTATTCTGCCTTTCTGTAGCAGCTTTCCTTGCCTCTATCTCTAAATTGACTCTATCTCTGATCACATTGAAATTGCCTGTTTCCTTTTATATCTCTCTTAGTGCATTGTAAGGTATTTGAGGGGAGAGCTATGCTTCACTTACTGTTTTATTATTAAAACTTCATGGAAGGCCTGGCAAAGTATAGCTGTACAGTGAATAGAAAAGTAATGATGTTTCTTTTGTATACATTTGCCTTACAGAACAAATAAAGTACATATAAATAAAATGCTTTATTTTAAGTATAGCACATGCAAATGTCTCTCTGAAGTGTTTGATGAAGCATGGCAAAAGTTAAACTGAAAATGAAGCTATATGAGTGTGTGTATGTAATATAAATATGTATGAAATGATATGTAATTTTATATGTGCAAATATATATGAGATTATATTTGAAAAATGACATAAACTTTCAAAGTTTTACATGAAATGTGTATTAATTATGAATTTTTAAAATTAAAATTATGATTATTGCTTAAATTTAACCAATAACTAATGGTACACTTTTGCTATGCCTATATATAAAGCATAGGCTGATATTGAAAGAATTGAAATATTCCAGAAACAGTTTTCTTAATGTACCTTCCTAACTTCATGGCTATTTATTGGTTTGTTGGCCGGTAATTTATATGCCTTGACTCTCAATTCTCAGTAAATAAAACTTGTTTTTAAAAAATCTTAAATTATGGATAGTGTAACTAAGAAAAAATACATCTGTATGTTTAATACACTATTCTAGATCAGATCAACTTGGGAAAGTGGCATTGGGAACTACTGCTAGATAAAAGGATAAAAACAGTAATTTGTTGATCTCTTTAGCTTGCAGTCTCTCTAAATCTCCTTCCCTGCATTTCTATTCAATCTCTCTGTTTACACACACGCGCACACACACACACACACACACACACAAGCTCTAAAAACTCTATTGGAACTATCAACTAGTTTACTTTCTATGTCTGCATTGGGTTTCCCTGGATCCTTTCTATGAGAGCTCTCATTCTCCCTTGTGAACTGAGGTTAGAGTCAACTTTTTTTCATCAGTCTCTACTTGAATTAAATTGCTTATTTAATGCTATTTTAAAGATAGAAATGCTTATCTTTTCCCTACAAGTCTGACTTATGAACTACCCCATTATGATAGACAATGAGAAAATAATCACCAGTTCCTTCTAACAACAAATTTGGATTAATTTTTAATTATCCACTACTGTTTACATCAAAACTTGAATTATTTTTCCAGAACCTATAAAGCTGCTTTTATATTTGCCTAATAAAACTGTATACTTATTTTTAACCTAGATTCAGATTTTTTTCCCACAATCTGACATGTTCCTTTCTTTGTCTCTACATCTCTTTTTCTTTCCCCCATCCCTGCCCCAGTGTTGCTTCTGTAGTCATCCATAAGTTCTTGCAGTAGTTTTTCTTGCCAGTACCTACCAGGATGAGCTACCATATATAAATGGTATGTACCAAAACACTTTAGAAAATAGTAAAACCCTTTAAGTATATGTTATTACTCATTATTTTTACCATCTGGATCTTTGAGCTTATTTATATCCCACATTTTGTGCTAAAAATCTCATTTCCTTTATCTCTCATATTTAGAACTTTGAACATTATCCAGCAATCATGAGAGCCTTTGACTTTAAGCATAACTGACAAAAAGTATCCCATTCCACCCACTCCCTTTGGAGGAAAATAATTCACTGAGAGTGAAGTCTGCTATGGTGGGTGATCCCTAGATGCTGTCACCCTTCGGTAACCATACTTTACCACTTAACTTCCCCTTTAAGAAAGAAGTTGCAATCAACATGTTTAAACAGCCACATAATGCATTTCTTTTGAATACTGGCAAAAATATATTCCTAGCTGGAGCCTGAAATCTCAGGGTGCAAACTACCCAGTTCACTGACAGCTGACGTCACTTATGCCACTTGGTATGCAAATCCATGTGCTATCAATGCAAGAGACTAAATTATTTTCTGAGAAGCAGTGTTGTTTCTTAACCAGCTCTGTAACACAGTGAAGATTTAAAACATGAAACGTCAAATGTACTAATATGTACATTTACATCTTGTATATTTCACATTATAACTCTTTGTGAGACCTAATTATTTTCAGGGCATTTCCCCTTTTTCCTTTAATGAAATATTCAAAAAAACTAACCCTGTTTATAGCATGTTAAATCTTTATCATCTTTATGTTTATCAAAAGAGTATAAGGCATGTCTGGGGATAACCCTGCAGGAGTCAAAAGCCTGTGGCAGGTTTTAGAGAATCATCTGCTGCCTCCTGAGTTGGAAGGATTTGCAGGCCAGAGCCCAGGAAGTTGCCATGGCTTGAGGGCAAAGCAGGCTTTTGCAGATAAACCTTAAGTCACAGATTCTACCTTTTGGAGCCAGATATCATTTTGTGGATTAATTAATACTTGTGAGGGCTTTAAGGATGAAAGACATTGTGAGCATACAGCATTTCTTATGTTAAAACAAAGGACAGCCTCTTTTGGGGGAATCGTTCTATTGATTAGGCTGTGCTTTCCTTAAATTGCAAAAAAAAAAAAAAAAATGCCAAAAGCTCTTTAGTCTTTCAAAATTCTACTTTGTTAAGCTAAAAATTAGGTTTTTGGAAAAAGCACTCTCCCAAATCTTCAAGATGGTAGTATATTAATAATGTTATATGATTTAAGAACTCTTATACAAACCATCTACAAGTTTTCATTGCTTTATGTGCGCTTCCTTTACTCAAACAGGAGTGTTTTTTTAATTTTTAAATTTATTTTCATTAAAAAAATGTTATCAGTATGTAGATTTTACAATGTTGTGTAGGAGTGTGTTAACTCCAATATTTGTCGAGGCCATCCCTGTGCTAGGTTTGGGTGTGATATGATATGCTAAATAGTCATGTCCTTTTCTAGAGGGGCTGTCAGTCGAGGGGTGAAGAGAAATATTAAACAAATAAAGAAAGTCATAATTCTATAAATGCAAATTATATGACATGCTATGACAGCAGACAAACAAGTTTCTATGAGAGAGGGAGAGCCTACTTTGGATTAAGATTTATAAAAGCACAATTTGAAAGAGCCATTTAAATTGAGATTTACAGGGTGAATAGAGTTTGTTAAGCAAATAACTGGAAGGATGCTGCAAGCAGAAGGACTAGCAAGTACAGAGGTCTGGAAGTCAGAACAAAGTTGTTATATTGGAAAAACTGCATGAATGCTGTACTGACTAGAAAAGAAAGAAAGAAAGTGAAGTCGCTCAGTCATGCCTGACCCTTTGTGACCCCAGCAACCTACCAGGCTTCTCCATCCATGGGATTTTCCAGGCAGGAATACTGGAGTGGGTTGCCATTTCCTTCTCCAGGAGATCTTCCCGACCCAGGGATTGAACCCAGGCCTCCTGCATTGTAGGCAGATGCTTTACCATCTAAGCCACCAGGGAAATGGTAGAATGACTAGGGATATAAATCTGGAAATGCGGGTAGAGGGAGACAGTTCTCAGATGATGGTAAGGAGTTTAGAAGCCATTAAAATACAAAAGCAGGTTACAATAACTTTTCCCATCCAGGCCTACATTTGAAATTCACTTAACTCTACAGTAGAGAACATACACACAACAACAATGAAAAAGGTTATTAACATTGAGCAATCTTGTCTTCCCTATTGCCTTGACCAAAACTGGTTATAACAAAACAATTAAATTATGCTAATAAATTTCCCAGACAGTAACCAGGAAGACCATTCTCACTAAATCCCAATAGCAGTTAAAGAAAGAGCACCATATTTGCATCAGTGGCACGAAGAAATAGAAGTCAGGGAAGAAGAGAGAAAAAAGGAAGAGAAAGGAGATGCATTTGTACAGGAAAACCTCCAAAAGCCTGAATTTCTTGAGACAGAAAGAAGTGCCCTCATCAGCCTGTTTCCCAAATAGAACCTGGATTTTTTTGGTGGTGACCAAATGAAACACACTGGTTACAAGATGAAAGGCTATGGGGGTTCTTAAAACATCAAATGCTAGCTTATTCAAGATGATATTTTGATGAGTTAAGGGTAAATAAATCAGAGACATGTGGGTAAAATTTCCCTTGAAATACACAAGGGTTTAAAATGATGGGGAAATGCATTTGGCAAAACATAATATGTACTTTGCCAAACCCAACATTTGAAAACCGGTTCAAGACATTCAGCAGAACCCCAGAGCACAATGTTCTCTTATCCTGAGAGTAAAAGAAGGAGAAAACCCATGAAAGCAATGTACAACACACACTGCAGGGTATAAATAATTTGCATTCAGCAAACCATGCCTAACTTTAAGACCTGAAGTCAAGACCAGCTTTTCCAGATCTTTAAGAATGCCTAATTACTCCTTTGTAGGCACTGCTCATGTATGACACAGCATCATTTTTCTTCTATTCTCCTTTTCATCTAATTATTGTTTTCAACTTGAGAATTTTGGTTTACCACTTTTTAAAAGTATGCACACACTTAATTATGTATCTTTGTTACACAGAGATTTTATGTTTCGTGTCTCCAAGAGCCTCATAGTTCATTTCCAGCTATATGTAACATGGCCCTAAAATTAAGCATTTATATTTTAAATTAGTACTTTATATGATATATAGATAAGCTACATTTTGAAGGTGATTTTTTTTTTCCCTTGTTTTTGTTTCTGTTCCACTACAAGACCACACACACGGTCAGCAGATCTGATGTAGCAAGAAAGCTAGAGTCAATACAGAAATAATTGGAAACTGAGAAGAAAAAAATGTAAGCAATGAGTCCCAAAGAGGAAAGTAGAGCAAGAGAGGGAAAACCAGCGGAGTTCGGTAGATGACTAAGTTCTAGAGATTGACTGTACAGTAGGGTGATTATACCAGTTAATAAGGCTGTGTTGTACACTGAAAATTTGCTGTAAGAGTTGACCTCACATGCTCTCACACAGTAAAATTTTTAAAAGGTAGTTGTGTGAGGAAATGGATATGTTAAGTAGCTTGACTATAGTAATTATTTCACTGTTGTTGTTTGTTGTTGTTTAGTCACTAAGTCATGTCCAACTCTTTGCAACCCCATGGACTGTAGCCCGCCAGGTTCCTCTATCCATGGAATTTCCCAGGCAAGAATTTTGGAGTGGGTTGCTCTTTCCTTCTCCAGGGGATCTTCCTGACTCAGGGATCGAACACACACCTTCTGCATTGCAGGGAGATTCTTTACTGCTGAGCCACCAGGGAAGCCCAAACATTTCATTATGTATATGTAAATCAAAATATCACGTTGTACACATTAAATATATACATTTTTAATTTTAAAGACAGAAACATAAAAATAATTTTAAAAAGAAAGCCAATGGAAAGAATACACAAAATTTCTATTTCTGTGAGTAGTGGAAAAGTTAAGAGATTTAAAAAGGAAGAGAAACATCATTAGGGGGTAATATGATGTAACCAGATATCCTCCTTCTGTGCTTTATAATAGAAACGATCAAAAACAAGATTATCAGCAAAGTACTGTGATCAATCGAAAGTTCAGAAAAAGTATAATGTGTCTCATTACTAAATTGGAAAAGTGTTAAATGCAAAATCTGTTTGAAAATTATAGTAGTTCATGTGTGTAGTTATGGAGATTCGATACAAAGTTCTCCCAGGAGGGAGGTTAATCAGTCACAAACTTTCACAGGTGCCGCTACTTTGGAGGGTTCTCTCCAGTTCAGGCCTGGGGCTTGTCTCAGTTTGGTGGATCGTGATAGATTATATGTATCAATATTGTCAGTCTTTACAGAGATGATGATCCCTAGGGATTCCTTGGTAGCTCAGTGGTCAAGAATCCCCCTGCTAAGGAAGGAGATGTGGGTTCCATCCGTGAGTCCAGAAGTTCCCCTGGAGAAGGAAATGGTAACCCACTCTGGTGTACTTGCCTGGGAAATCCCATAGACTGAGGAGCCTGGTGGGCTACAGTTCATAGGGTCACAAAAGAGTCAGACACAACCTGGCAACTAAACAACGGGATGACCTCACATAATGAAATTTCTAAGAGTCTGCTGTATAAACTTGAAATCTGATTTATTAATTTGTAATGGTGCATATACTGATGTTGACTATGGTCCATCACATTCTATGTGAGAGGACCGAGGAAGCTGAATTAGGAGTCAGAAGATTGCCAGTGAGCACAGGAATCAGAACAAAGGAGAAAAGAGCAACCACTCACGTATATCAGCAGAGCGAAGGCTCTGTTTCTGGTACTAAACATCAGTCTTTTCTTGTGAAAATGCACTGAAAGTTTTAGATTCAATTTGTTCTCATTTATAAACATGTATTTCGGCAGAATTCTTATAATGTACTGGTGTGGATGAAACTCTGTTGTTTTCAATTCTACTTATTCTATCTGAGAACTACCTGAAGACTTCACATAAAAAAATTGCAGAGTCTGTAGTTACAGTTACAGTCCGGTCTTTCTGCCTGATCGTTAGCATTAATCACAGGTTGTCTTCTGCTGTCTTGCCTTGTGTCTGGCTTCCAACTTAGGCTGATAAACAGGTGCTATCTGGATGGATATCCCACCACCATTCATCCTTTTCATATGTATCTCAGCGCAGTTGTGTCTGCTGAGTACTCCCTCACTGCTAGCAGACTGGCTGGCATCCAATCTGGACAAATTGCTGATCTTTCCTGCCACTTAACATTAAATAGGGCTTCTGAGGAACATTGAACAAATAGCTCAAGAAGCCAGATTCAGCATCTAAAGACTGGTTGCTGTTTTTAAGTATGTGGTTTAGGAAATGCTACAACTTTAAAGAACTTCAAGCTGGCCTGGAACTTGGCATGTGGTATCCCAAAGTGAAAGAAAATGCAAGTTTCAATTGATCAGTCGTGTCTGACTCTTTGTGACCCCGTAGACTGTACCTCACCAGTCTCCTCTGTCCATAGAATTCTCAGGCAAGATTATTGGAATGTATAGCCATTCTTTGCTCCAGGATATCTTCCCAACCCAGGGACTGAACCCAGTTCCCCCACATTACAAGCAGATTCTTTACCATCTGACCCACCAGGGAAACACACGCCTAAACCTAACATAATTTTGTAAATTACCAGAGGCAAGGCCATCTGGGTCCTAGATGACCAACATATTCCACTGTAAATTATAGATTACTGTCCATTCAAACCATGGGATTAACATAAAAGAGGAACAAGTAATTAAAATAATTAATATGGTACCATATATAAACCCACATGCAAAATACAGAGCAATCTTCTGTTTGCCCTAATATTTCTTTTGGCTCCTAAGAGCCTCCTGGAATAAGTGATTCCTAGTGCCTGGAACATGAAAAAGTATTTCAAAATATGATGACAGGGAGTAATAAAGTAATTAAGTGTACATCATGGAAACTTCACTTTTCAGCATGGGACTTGAATAATGCAGTGCGTTCAATATAGGAAACCTGACTGAAGTTTTCTATTCCAGGACAAAAGCTGTTCTCATCTCTGAGGTAACTGGAGGCAAGTATGGTATCCAGTCCCTCCAAAAGAGGAGTAGGAATATCTTGAAATGTGACCTCACAATGATATAAACCTCAGTAAGATTAAGGTTGTCCTATTAGTCTTTGTGGGGCTTCCCCAGTGGCTTAGCGGTAAGAATCCACCTGCAATGCAGGAGACAAGGGTTTGATCCCTGGGTCGGCTAGATCTCCTGGAGGAGGTCATGGCAACCCTCTCTAGTACTCTTGCCTAGAGAATCCCAAGGACAGAGGAGCCTGGCAGTCTGCAGTCCATAGGGTCACACAGAGTCAGACATGACTGAAGTTACTATGCAGCAGAAACATTAGCCTTTGCAGTGCCCTTGTGAGAAGAGCAACTGGTATTTAGGGGAAGGGGATGTTGTTTAAAAATGTATTGAAAGAAGGTTGTATATCAAGTATGAAAAAAACAATGGAGAGAAATGAACAGACATGGGAATAGTTCATGATGGTTGTACATGTATATGTACATGTAAAATGAATATGCAGATACACAGATATGTAAAAATATGCACTATAGAAATAAATATAATAGGTAAAAGTACACACTAGAAGGATTACTAGTGTCTCCAGATGACCAGGAAGGCAACTTGAACTTTAGAAGATAATATAAAAGAAGATTCCTTACCTGTTTTCTCTGGGACCTCTGTGTGGACATGCCTAGCAACTCTATTGCAGTGATCAAAAGCCATGAAAACTGACTCAGCCTGTTTGATGCCAATGATGTCCATTTATAGAAGCCTAGCATGAGAAATCCAGCCCCTGGCCTCAATCTCAGGTATCCTGAAAAGGCCCAGTGCATAGAGGAACATTACTTATTCAAGGAGAGAGAATTTTAAGGTATATAACTCAAGCCAGCTTATGTTGATTTCTCCCTGCAAGAGAGTATTAGGTTTCTACTTTCACATTTCCCTTCTCTTTTGAGACAAGTGGTCATCAATAATACATCTATTGGAACTAAATATCCACCTGGTAGCCTTTTAGTGATTTTTTTTCTGAGGGGAGGCAGTATTCTTAGCTAATAATGTATGCATAAAATTTTATTATGGGTTGAGAGATTTTGTAGGTTTTTGGTAGATAGATCCAGTCTTTTGGTAACTTATTTTCATCAGAATAAATCTTAAATAAAATGGTAAATTTTATCTATCATTCGTTCAGTTCACTTCAGTCTCTCTGTTGTGTCTGACTCTTCGTGACCCCATGGACTACAGCACACCAGGCTTCCCTGTCCACCACCAACTCCCGGAGCTTGCTCAAATTTATGTCCAGTGAGTCAGTGATGCCATCTGGTTATCAACCATCTATTATTTGTTACACAGCAAAATTTTTAAATATACATTCATAAAGAAAGGGACATCTTCTGTGATGCTAATTGCTCTTAAAAACATCTCTCTTCCAAATGTTTGTAGAAACTAGTGATGCCCAAAGTTAGTTACTAAATGTATTATATGGATTTAGGGGATAGACAAATAAGATTTTCTGGCACTAAAAGAAGAGACCGTATACATTAGGACAAAAGATGATTAAAGCAAATGAATAGACATATCTAAGTACAAAAGAGGCACCACTGAATATCATGATTCTGTAAGTTATCTAAGAGAGCTTCCTTAGATTCTTCTAGGCTTGTGGAAAATATGCTGAAATAAAAGAAATTCTCTGGAAATGTATCTATGTGAAAAATAGTATGCTATGATTATTATCAATCTTCATTGTTTTCATTATTTATTAAAATATGTATTCATCCAATATATTTTGAAAGCTAAGTATCATGCTATGTATTGTGAATATAATAATAAAACAGAAAAGAACTATCTCATAACAGAGTGAGTCTTATAAATAGCCAGTTTTTTAACTTATGAAATCTTAGTGGTTTAGGAAAAGTATTAGTTGTTCAGTTGTGTCTGACTCTTTGTGACCCCATGGGTCCCCTGTAGCCTGCCAGGCTCCTCTGTCCATGGAATTCTCCAGGCAAGAATACTGGGATGGGTAGCCATTTCTTTCTTCAGGAGATCTTCCTGACCCAGGGACAGCTCACTCCCAAATATCTCTTTTTTTAATCTATCATAATGCACACATAGTTGTCTTTTGTAGTTATTGCTTGCTTGTTTGTTTGCTTACCCAGTTTCCTATAAAAATTTAGATAAACATTTAAGCAGCCATTCATTCATCATTTATCCACTCATTTGTTCAAACGATATTTATTACTGTAATTATTGGTGGCAGCAAGTACTCCATCTGCTTGGAACCCCGATGTGAAAGGAAAAGTCACAGCATAGGCCCTGGTACAACCCAACAAGCCCTGTGATAGTGATAACAGCAGCATGAAACACGAAGATTCAGAAAAGGGCGTTTAAAAAAGATGGCAGAGGAAACATGGAAGAACTGGATAACAACAGAGATACATAACACATTTTAAAGTGGATTCAATATATTTGGAAATTTATGTGATGACAATAAGGTGGGAGTGAAGTATCACAGTCAGGAGGAAAAAAGCATGTAGGGTGGCCCTGAGGGGTATGGTCCTTTGTTAGTAGGCAGGTGACTCCTAAAAGCTTTCAGCATATAGTATGGGACACAGGTCAAGGTTGTTGGCAACTCACCAAGATTGAAAAGTTGCAACAAGAGTAAGAACTAGGGATGAGAAGAGTGCAGGACTGTCAGAGGAAGGTAGAAACAGGGCACTAAGAAATTAAAACATCTATTGCAGACTTTGATGAGAGTCAATTCAGTTCAGTCGCTCAGTTGTGTCCAACTCTTTGTGACCCCATGAGCTGAGGCATGCCAGGCCTCCCTGTCCATCACCAACTGCCTGAGTTTATTCAAACTCATCCATTGAGTAGGTGATGCCATCCAGCCATCTCATCTTCTGTTGTCCCCTTCTCCTCCCACCTTCAATCTTTCCCAGCATCAGGGTCTTTTCAAATGAGTCAGTTCTTCGCATCAGGTGGCCAAAGGATTGGAGTTTCAGCTTCAACATCAGTCCTTCCAATGAATATTCAGGACTGATTTCCTTTAGAATGGATTGGTTGGATCTCCTTGCTGTTCAAGGGACTCTCAAGAGTCTTCTCCAACACCATAGTTCAAAAGCATCAATTCTTCGGCACTCAGCTTTCTTTATAGTCCAACTCTCACATTCATACATGACTACTGGAAAAACCATAGCTTTGAATAGATGGACCTTCGTTGGTAAAGTAACATCTCTGCTTTTTAATATGCTGTCTAGGTTGGTCATAACTTTTCTTCCAAGGAGTAAGCGTCTTTTAATTTCATGGCTGCAGTCACCATCTGTGACTAGGATGTCACTGCATCACAACTTACATTCTGTATATATTTACCCTAGGACTCCACAAAAATCTCTGTGGAGTGATAAGGAATAGTTGAATCTCTCTTAAGCAATATGCAGTTATATTAACAGTGAAAGCCAATAAATACAAATAGGAAAGGAAGCAAGCCCACCCCATGGAGGAAGATAATGAGATAATGCTGCTACAGTGTTTCTTGGTAGCTAGCTGAACAAAATGCATGGAATGTCAGGGTTTAAAATGCTCTTCCAGTTTAACCAGCTACCTGGTTCTATTGAATTTTTTACTCTCACTGGCCTCAGCAGGTACATAGAAGGGAAAGTAGAAATGAGGGGTGAAAAGGAGAAACTTTTCCAAGGATGATAAGTAAAATTAAGGAAGGCATTAAATTTATCTTTGTTTTACCATTTTTAATCAATTTTGTAAGCAAGTGACTTCAGTGCCCAGAAGGAAGTGTGAGTAAAGGTGTATCACTATTCAACAAATCATTCACATTACTCTTTGTAATCTTTCTTTTGGATACTTAACATCTTATAATGACTATAATCTTGCAGGCACTTCCCATAAGCTATATATGCATTATTGATGAAGTTCTATGACTGGAAACTTCCATCACTGCAGTGACTGTTGGAAAGCATAGGTTCATTCAAACTAATAATGTGTATGAGTTTGTCACAGTTTTAATATATGCATTCTCCTTGCAGATGGTTGAAAAAGAAGGTTATCTTCAAAAAGCTAAAATTGCAGATGGAGGAAAGAAGCTAAGGTAATAAACTTTTTTTAAAAATTCACCTTTATATTACTATGCTAGTTCTCTATCTCCTCAAATTGTGTCACTGTTGTTGTTTATAAAGGTAGGCCCTATGGTGCAGGACTAGAATATTCCTCTCTGTTATCACTAAGGTCAACATTATTTTTAAAGTAACTGTAGTTTTCCAACAAAGCACTACATTTTATTTTATTGCACAGAATATGAATGAAGTGCTTCATGACCCCCTAATACTTGAAATTAAAAAAATATGCAAAGAAATAAGAAAGTGGGTCTTGATTTCTGTGATTAACAGATTAAAGGATGAGGGGACCCATTTTGCAGTATAAAAAATCTCCTATAATACATTGAGAGCATAATTTTTGAAGGATGGAGGGTTTGATATACATTTGTTGCTCAATAAAAATCATTTGAGAAAGAAATGAGAGAAAAATAATATCATCTGTTAGATAAAAAGTTGGAAGTTGCTGCACTTGGAGATGAGAGTGACACAGAGTAGGTTGAGAGAAATTAGACAATGCAGGAAGAATTTCCTTAGGCGACAGGAAGAAAAACTTTAATAATTAAAAAATGAGGTTGATAAGAGAGTAGTCAAAGATGCTACATATTTTTTTTTTTAATGTATGGGCTATTTAGAAGTAAACATCTCTATTTTAGAATGTCCCCTACTTCTCATGTAAGCCTTATTATATACTTAGTTTTGTGCTAGGTTAAATGCAAACTGCAAAGGTGTGTAGAAAGTACTCACAGGGGGAGACAAAGCATTTATTCATGACTATATAATTAACATTAAAATGATAAAGGATAAATGTACTAATTAGCTACACAATAGGACACTTATTAATTGTATAATATAGTTTATTACTGGGATGGAACTCTGGCCAACACTAGAAAATGAAGTATGTTATTGTTTGCCTGCTATAATGGAGTAAGTATATATTTATTCAAAATAAGTAAAATTGGAGAAAGCTATCATCCATAATTCCACTACTTAAAATAACTCTTTCAGTTTTAAAGAACAAATTCTATTTTCCACTCATATTGTGTTTTTAAAAACTCTTTTAAAGAAGAGCATTTAAAATATTGTGCTTTATTCTGGGGTAAACAGGGCCTTCAGCCTTTTCCTAGACTACTTTTCTGCAGTATCTCTGCAGCCAGCCTCCCTTGAAAGGTCAAGGAGGGAGATACACAGGAGACAAGATCAAATGCAATACTGTTTTCAGACTCATCTAGTTCAGGCTCCAGTGGAGAACCTAACTTAATGTGTTGAGTTCTGAAAGGGCAGTAGGGATTCTTTGACTAACCCAACCTAGTGCCAACTTTCCCCTGGACTTCACTCCCAGGTATATTAGCCCGTGGAAGGAGTGTGGAGGGTGCAGCGATAAGCCTCCCCAGGATAAACCAAAGCCCTTTCTTACCTTACCAGTGATGTGGACATCACAGCCAAAGAAGGATAGAAAAGGGCTTGTCAAAGTTACCACTCCATCCTTTCCCTGAGGCTTGGTAGGAAGGAGGAGGTGATAGCTTTGGTAGGTCTTGGACCCCAGCCTCATGCAAGGAAGACGAGGAGATCCTAATAGGGATTCCAAGCAAATTTTGTACAGTATCCTTGCCCATAAGCCCTCCATAATCCATTCTTGCAAAATGTTTTCCCAGAAGGTGGTGTCAAGAAAAATTAAAGGAGCAGAACCAGGCCTTTTCCCTCACCAGCTCGCATGAGCAACACATTTTTAGGGAGCTTCAATCTGTGTGTATACCATTTTGTATTTGTCTGTTTGTTTGTTTAACCAGTTTACATACCTTTTATGTGTTCTAGTTTACATTCATATGAACATTAGTTTGTACTATGTTTCATTGTTATTTCAATCATCTTACATGGAATTATGCATTCTTTCAGCTTTTCTTCATTTAAAATTATATAAATTTTAGTTTTTCTTTCTTTTTGTTTTTAAGCTCAGGTGCACAAATTGAGTTCATTATCCTCTTCAGTGTGTGGCCTTGTATTATCATCTTTCTGGGCAAGACTCCTAGCTGTGTTTACTTTCTTCTCGGTCTCCATTCCTCACTTCAGTCCTCTGTAGACCGTGTGCTCCTCAAATCCAGTCTCCATAGATTTATTTGGCTATATGTGTGGCATACTAGAAGACAGCATGTAAGTGAACATGCTCTAAATTGCAGAAGTCTTGCGGGTTATAGGTGCTTCCCTGGTGGCGCAGCAGTAAAGAATCTGCCTGTAATGCAGGAGATGCAGGAGACACGGGAGACATGGGTTCAATCCCTGGGTCAGGAAGATCTGCTGGAGGAGGAAATGACAACCCACTTACTATATTCTTGCCTGAAAAAACCCCATGGACAGGGGAGCCTCGCGTGCTACAGTCCATGAGGTCACAAAGAATCAGACACGACTGAGAGAATGAGCGCTTTGGGCTATAAGCTTCATTCTGTTTTGTACTTCTTTCATTCAACATTAGTCAATATTAGGGTTAGCTATCTATAGCTGTATACTTAAAGCAAGCTAATTTCCTCCAGCTTCTACCCATTTTGCCATTGTGTGCACACATCAAATTTTACTGACAGTCTTCCAGGAGTGGATACTTAAATTGTCCCTACTCCTTCCATCCCAAACAGCATTGCAATAAATGACACATGTATGTCTCCTTACAAATATATTAGGTAGATATACTCCCAAGTATTTTATTCTTTTTGTTGCAATGGTGAATGGTATTGTTTCCTTAATTTCTCTTTCTGTTTTCTCATTGTTAGTATATAGGAATGCAAGGGATTTCTGTGTGTTAATTTTATATCCTGTGACATTACTATATTCATTGATTAGCTGTAATAATTTTCTGGTAGACTTTGGGACACTGTGGGAGAAGTCGAGGGTGGGATGTTCTGAGAGAATATCATTGAAACAAGTATACTATCAAGGGTGAAACAGATGACCAGTCCAGGTTGGATGCATGAGACAAGTGCTCGGGGCTGGTGCACTGGGAAGACCCAGAGGATAGGATGGGGAGGGAAGCAGGAGGGGGGATCGGGATGGGGAACACATGTAAATCCATGGCTGATTCATGTCAATGTATGGCAAAAACCACTACAATATTGTAAAGTAATTAGCCTTCAACTAATAAAAATAAATGAATAAATAAATAAATAAACAGCAAAAAAACAAAACAAACAAATATTTTAGGAATTCTCTCTGAGGCTCAGTGGTAAGGAATCTGCCTGCCAATGCAGCAGATATGAGATCAACCCCTGGGTTAAAAAGAACCCTTGGAGAAGGAAATGGCAATCTACTCCAGTATTCTTGCCTGAAAAATCCCACGGACAGAGGAGCCTGGTGGGCTATAGTCCATTGGGTCACAAAAGAGTTAGACGTGAGTTAGTGACTCAACAACACAAAAGGACTGCTTGATGGTAAAGGCACATACAGTTATAAATCCATTGAGTGCTGCTGCCAGACTTTCTCCAGAATGAATGCATCAGTTCATATTCTCTTCACAATGCAGAGATCACCACTCACCACACTCTCATCAGTGTATAGCTTTAAAACATTTCAGTTTTGCAAGTTGATATCTATAGAACATAGTGTTGCTTTTATTAATATTTTTATTTCTCTGGTTGGTGTGTCAGTTAAGTATCTCACTTTTCTTTTCTTGTGACAATTTCTAATATGCACCAGGTAGTATATACCTTGGTCAACTTTTATGTTAAATTTATAAAGACTTTATAGATTGAAAATTGTAGATATAGTCAACATGTTTAATAACACATGATATCCTGCAATGTTGATGGTATTATAAAGCACCAAGCCATTTCTACATTCCTCTTTTATTACATTTTTAAGTTGATTCAAGTTTATCCTAAAAAAGTTATAATCGCAGTAAACCTACTATTGCTTGCTTTTACATTTTCTTAACAGAAATTCTAAGCCTAGATGTCTTGATTAAATCACAAGACCGTATTTGTTTTAATGACTGTTATGTATAGCCCTACCGCTTGCCCAAGGAGTCTGTATATTTTTGTAACTAACAACAGAATGACCAATTTAATCATAGCTGAAAAGTTGTGTAGTTTTTATCCCATTGATAATTTAGTAACTATTCAGTAGCATACCATAGTTGCTATAATTTGTATTTCTTATGTAAAATTTCTTGCCATGGCCTTGTCCCCACTTATCAAGGAACTTGATATCTTTTTATAAATTTTAATGTGTTATAACAATAATAACAGATGCTTATTCTGTGAAGTACTTGGATGATTGCTTTACCAGTAACACTGAAATGATACTCTAAAACAGGCTATGTTACTGCTATCAATTTTACAAATGGAGAAACTTGGTCACTTGTACCAACCTCTCCTTCTTCCAATCTTACTCTATGTATAGTAGGTATCAGAATTTAGCTGTGTCCTCTCTATGAAGTAGGTTACATTTTTCCCTCTTGCTAGAAGATGTTTGAGGTCAGGAAGCAAAAACTATCCTTTTATTTCATACCGTCAGCTTTACCAAGGGTTTCAACTGTCACTTAACAAATACTATTGTATTAATCTCTATAAATTTTACAGGCTTTCCTAGTGGCTTAGTGGTAAAGAACCCACCTGTCAATGCAGGAGACGTAAGTTCCATCCCGGGGTCAGGAAGATCCCGTGGAGAAGGAAATGGCAACCCATTACAGTATTCTCGTCTGGAGAATCCCATGGACGGAGGAGCCTGGTGGGCAACAGTCCATGGGGTTGCAGAGGAGTCAGACACGACTTAGTGATTAAACAACAAGAACAATAAATTTTCTACTCATAAATCCATGACAGATCATCCACATCATGTTTTGTGTTCTTATTTTCTTCCTTCCCCTCTTCCTGTTCATTTTCTTTAACGTCCTTCCCTTTTTCATGTATTTTTTCCTTTCTTTTTAAGAAAAGTTTGACCTATCTCTGAATACAGCAAGAGTTGGTGGAAAGTAGAACGCCTTGACCATATCTTACATCTATAAAGGGCCATGAATTTAGCTTTATTTTGAAATGAAGTTCTAGAAGTTTCCCCAGACAAGATTGAAAGCCAAAGACATTCAGTATTCAACTGTAGAATTTTCTTTGTGAACATGGAAAGTGTGTTTTTCTGATAAAGTTTAGAAATTCCTGCATTTTGTTACATCTGTTCCCAAAAGAGAAGTAGCTCATGTCTCTCTGAAGTTCTCAGAGACCTTAGCGAAGAGCTGCTTTCAATTCTTTAATTTATAAAAAGCCCCTGACAGCACGTATGCTTTCTGTACCCTTATCTCTCCTACTACACCTTTCATTTTAAGCCTGCCCCTTCGTCATCTCATCTGGGGCATGTACATTTTATCACATGTGGCTTTCCACTCTACTCTGCTCTTCAGAGGGAGTGGAAAGAAGTACCTGAGGATGAAAGGATGCACAGAGATGTATTTGGAAAAAAAATAAAAGTAGATTATTGTTATGTCTACCAGTGTTCATTTTTATCCCAGAGCCCCAGAGCTATTAAACCTTTGTTTTTTTTTGTTTTTTTTTTTTCTTCTTTTTAAACAATTGTTTCTAAGAATAGACTTTCTGTGGAACATGGTACTAAAGTACCCCCCTAATGTAAATATTATTATTATTTTAGCATTTTCTGCTCAAGATCCTAATGAATTCTTCCAGGTTGCATTTGTGTTTCTATCTTTTTATGTTCAGTAGTAAGGACTAGGGGGAAAGTTTGGAGAGTATGGAATAGAGAAGTTATTTTGTAAAAGGTTCCTTTAGTTTCATGATTTCCAACACATTTGCTATTATAATTTCCAACTTCTAGTAACCCTGTGAAAATAGAAAGCTTTTACATTTCTTGCAGTAGTGACAGCGACGTATATATTTATACACCAGTGTCTCTTTGATTTTTTTATTTTTAAAGTAGAGGCAAACTACAAAAAGCTTAGGATATGAGACAAGAAATGTGTTCCTTGCATACCAGTTTGAGAACTAGTCAGAATATTTAGCAGTGTCCAAGTGATTGTTCAGTAAATCAGTCAAGGACACTGGAGTAAATCAGTTTCACCCCCCACGGAGGGGTGCAGAATCAACTCAAATCCAGTGTAACCAAGTCAGATAACAGAGGCAAGCAACAGCAAAGAGAGTCTGAAATTCACAAAATAACCTCACATCTATTTTCCTTTGATTTTCTGGTTTGCCATCATGTCATTACCAAAGGAGGCACTGGAGAGGTGAGTGTAATATATAAAACTTAAGTGTTAGGGTAGATGAATCGGTTCAACATGAGCCCAAGCTAACAGATCCTAACAATGATAACAAGTATTTTAAGGGCCATTTTCCACCAAATGTTCTTCAGAGGAGCAGTTACGAAGTTGCTGTTATTATGTGCTGCCATCCGGTGTCTATTTCACAGAATGCAAAGAATTTTTGGTCAAGCTGATGTTTGTGTTTAGTTTCTTTGGTTTGGGGTTTTTTGTTTGGTTTTGGTTTTACTTTCTACTTTGACAAGTCAGGATTCATGTTAAGAATGTTCTCTAAAGTGTCACTTGGAGAAGATGTCCCACCAATTGCATTAACTGCTTGTCCTTATTAGAAGTTAGTTCTTCCTCCTTCTTAATTACATTAAGGATCCTCACTGCCACCCCCTCCCTCATCTTAAATGTGATATCTTGTGACAAAACTTTAAAATAAATACCTGCATTTATTGTCCCAGGATATATTTCCTGTGCTGAATCACTAGTATTAATGTCAATCCCTTACCTAATTGCTCTCTGTAAATTTATGTGGAGACTCTCTCACCTATTCCTAGGACGTCTGACTTACTGAAGTTGGACATTTCCTGACCTATGTGTCTTACTTAACACACAAGTCGATCCAACATCTAAGTTTTTATCTCTCTGTGTGGAAAAATTAAAAAAAAAAAAAAGAATGCCCTCGAATTTAAGATGATAAAATGTTGATGCATTAATTGGCTCCCATCAATGGATGACATTACCTGCTGGCCATCTTGGGAAAGTAGGGCTGAAAAGGCTCCCAATTCAGCATTGCAGAACAGCCTAGATCAGCCTTGCTCCAAGGAGAAAGATGTTCAAGGACCTCTTTGGCAATAGTAGGGAATCTTCCTCTCTCAGGGCTATCATGAGGCTCTCCATAGACAAGCGCAGTATGACTGAGGGAGAGTTATGTGCCATCTGCTCTAGAGATGGTTGATGCAGCAGAATGAGTGTGGCCTTCAAGGTTCAGAAGACTTGGCCTGAATCCCATATTTATGACTTTGATACCCTTGGATAGGATGTAACCTCACAACGCCTCAGTTCTCTTATCTGTAGTGTGCAGATTATCACCTACCTCCCAATGCTATTTGGATAATTTATTTGTTCCCATGTTTACTACCCGTCTCCAATGAGTTAGAGGTAAATGCCTTGAGGTCTCTGCTGTTTGCCTTTATATATGCAGTCTTTGGAATTTATCTGTGCTGTGATAGATGCTCAGTAGATACTTGTGACTGGCATAGGGATTAAATTACTTGATTTATACAAAGTATCAGGTGCCATACCTAGCACAGGGTGAGAACTGATGCATGCCTACCAGCTTATCTTATTGACGCACATCTGAGAAGTCAGGAAGCCCTCTGGAGAAAGCTCAGGTCATGCCACTAGAATTGTAAATTAGAAAAGGTGTATTAAACCAGGAACATTAGATAGGTTTAAAATGATTCTATGAAAGACTTGTCAAAACACTTGGCAATTAAGTAATAAATAAGGGAAATGCAAGAAGTAGGTACTTTGTAGCCCTTTTGTCGCTGGTGTTGTTCAGTCATTAAGTTGTGTCTGACTCTAGATGTGTGATGCTCCTGAAATTTGAGAACCTATATATTCTTTTACTCAAAAACATTTGAGAACTTCCCTAGTGGTCCAGTGTTTAAGACTGAGCTTCCACAGTGGAGGGCATGGATGCAGTTCCTGGTCAGGGAAGTTCCACATGCCCTGTGGTAAGGACCCCCCAAAAGCACCAAATATCAAAACATAACAAGAAGAAAAGAAAAAAAAAACTTTGATATGCACTCATAAGCACTCACCATATGTCAGATATGGGCTTCCCTGGTGACTCAGTGGTAAAGAATCTGCCTGCAATGCAGGAGACACAGGTTTGATCCCTGGGCCAGGAAGATCCCCTGGAGAAGGAAATGGAAATCCACTTGAGTATCCTTTCAAGGAAATCCGGACAGAAGAGCCTGGCAGGCTACAGTCCATGGAGTCACAAAAAAAGTCAGACGTGACTGGATGATAGCAGAACAACAAACACAACCCACAGATACTGTGCCCAGGAGTGGAAAAGCTCTAGGAGGTCAGGTATGGTGTTCCCTTCTTTGAGGGTGCTAGGAAAGTAGAGAGACTTTTCTTCCCATTCTGAAAATCACTTCTTCCTCAAAAGGTCTATTTAAAAGTCCTGTGTAACTAAGCCCTCTAAACTTGAAGGAGCTACTCACTTCCTGAGTTGAATCTCAATATACTGAAAAGCTGTCACCCATAAGGATTTGATGGCATGTAGAAAGCGTTAGAATTTCAAGTCAAGGCAAAACCTTGCCAGTTGATCCAATTCACACTCCTTCCAGAGCTGACAGTGCCATCTAAATGCTCATTGTGTTAGAGTAACTGGTGAGAAGCTTTTCTGCTGCTATCCTGAGAATTACAGGTGACACAGAGGGCCAAACACATCAAATGGGGAATAGACTTGAAAGATATTGTAAAGAAAATAGCTAAGCCTTTATTCAGAAGATAAAGGTCCTGACCTATGTCATAAGGTAAAAAAAAGATACTCCCAGTAGGTGAATTCTCAGTCACTCCTAAAGGAGAGGCTTTTGAAACACTTTCTGGTTTTAGACTCCCTACTGAGTACATGTGAGTCTGCTCATCACAAACCAGAATAACCCCCTAGCAGGAAAGAGACAGAGGTGGTGTCATAGTTAGAAGCACACCCCTGCTTCTGGCTTCTTTCCAGCAGTTGAAAGGCTCATCATTAGCTCCTTTTGGTATATGCTAAGTTGCTTCAGCGTGTCAGACTCTTTGCGACCCGGGCTCCTCTGTCCATGGGATTCTCCAGGCAAGGATGCTAGAGTGGGTTGCCATGCCCTCTTCCAGGGGATCTTTCAGACCCCAGGATCAAACACATGTCTCCTGCGTCTTCTGCATTGCAGGTGGATTCTTTAAAGCTGAGCTACAGGGGGCGGGGTGGGGGGAGGGGGCAGTCCCTGACTCCTTTAAATCAGTTTAATTCCCAAGAGGAAAAAAAGCACTTGAGAGTAGTGGGCGTTTGACCAATCCTTCTAATTATCATTAGATAAAATAGTAAATAAGGCAGTCCAGATGACTTGTACCTTGTCATAGGCTCTGCACTCTAGCTTCTATAGCTTGAGATTTAGGACCAAAACTTTGATGAAAGCTGACATGGACAATCTCCTTAACCAAGAAAATGGTACAGTCATACATTGGAGGTATGGCTGGTTTGGATCCAGGACACCTCCATAAAGAGAATAAAGCACCAAAGAGAGTCATGATATTTTTGGTGTCCCAGGACATATACATTTATGTTTATACTCCACTGTAGTCTGTTAATAATGTAACAGCATTATGTCTAAAAAACAATGTATATATCTTAATTCAAAAATACTACATTGCTAAAACATGATGATCATCATCTGAACCTTGATATGACTCACAAAAAAGTGAGTCATAATATTTTTTTGCTGGTGGAGGGTTTTGCCTCCGTGTTGATAGCTGCTGACTAATCAGGGTGGTGGTTGCTAAAGGTTGGGGTTGCTGCAGCAATTTATTAAAGTAAGAAAATAATGAAGTTTACTATATCAATTGACTTTTCCTTTCATAAGCGACTTCTCTGTAGCATGCAGTGCTGTTAAAGCATTTTACTCACAATAGACCTTCTTTCAAATTGGATTCAGTCCTTCCAAACTCTGACACTGGTTTATCAACTACACTTATGTAATATCCTGAATCCTTTTCTGTCATTTAAACAATCTTCACAGAAACTTACCAGAAATAGATGCCATCTCATGAAACCACTTTCTTTCCTCATCCGTAAGAGGCAGTTTTTCATCCCTTAAAGTTTGTCATGAAATTGTAACAATTCAGTTGCATCTTCAGATCCCACGTCTAATTCTAGTTCTCTGGTTAATTCCACCATATCTGCACTCACTCCTCTGCTGAAATCTTGGAACCCTTCAAAGTCATTCATGAGGATTGGAATCAGCTTCTTCAAACTCCTATTAATGTTAATGTTCTGACCTCTTTCCCTGAATCAGGAATGTTCTTCATGATATGAAGAATATTGAATAGTTTCCAGAAGGTTTACTTTGCCCAGATCCATCAGAGGAATCAGGACCTATGGCAGCTATAGCATTACAAAATGTATTTCTTAAATAATAAGACTGCCTGGTTCATGGGCTGCAGAATGGATGCTGTGTTAGCAGGCATAAAAATACAAATCTCATAGTGTATCTTCATCAGTGCTCTGGAGTAACCAAGTACATTGTCAATGAACAATAATATTTTGAAAGGTATATTTTTTTCTGAGCAGGAGGTCTCAACACTAGACTTAAAATATTCAGTAAACCATATTGTCAAGAGATGTGCTATCACCCATGATTTGTCATCCTATCTGTGGCATAATTCTTAAGGATCCTAAGATTTTCAGAATGGTAAATGAACTTTGGCGTCAACTTAAAATTACCAGCTGCATTATCCCCTAACAAGAGAGTTAGTCTGTGCTTTAAGGTTTTTGAAGTCAGTTATCAACTTCTCTTCTCTAGCTGCAGATGTCCTGGATGGCATCTTCTTCCAACAGAAGACTGTTTTGTCTACATTGATGTTCTTAGCTAAGTCATCTGGACCACTTACTGCAGCTTCTAACATCAGCACTTGCTTGTTCACCTCGTGTGTTTATGTTTCAGAGAAAGCGTCTTTCCTTAAACCCCATGAGTCAACCTTTTCTGGCTTCATACTTTTCTTCTGCCACGTCCTCACCTCTCAAAGCTTTCACTGAATTGAAGAGAGTTAGGGCTTTGCTCTGGATTAGGCTTTGGTTTACGGGAGTGTTGTGTCTGAACTGATTTCTATCCAGGCCACTAAAACTTTCCCTATTATCAGCAATAAGACTGTTTTGCCTTTCTATCATTCATGTGTTCATTGGATTAGCACTTTTGATTTCCTTTAACAACTTTGACTTCACTTGGCTAACTTTGGCACAAGAGGCATAGTACTCAGCCTGTCTCAGTTGATGACTTGCCTGCCTCAGTAAACTTAATCATGACTAGCTTCTGATTTAAAGTGAGAGAGATGTGACTCTTCCATTCACTTGAACACTCTGAGGCCATTATAGAGTTACTCATTGGCCTAATTTCAATATTGACATGTCTCAGGGCATAGGGAGGCCTGAGGAGAGGGAGAAAGTTGGGAAAAGACTAGTTGGTAGAGCATTCAGGACACACACAACCCATGATTAAGTAGGCTGTCTTATATGGGCATAGTTCATGGCACTCAAAAACAGTTACAATAATGACATCAAGATCACTGATTACAGATCATCATAACAAACACAATAATGCAAAAGTTTGAAATATTGTGAGAATTGCCAATATGTGACTGAGCCATGAAGTGAACAAATGTTATTGGACTTTTGTCTTACTTGAAGCAAGGCTGCCATGAAACTTCATTCTGTAAAAAATGTGATATCTGCTAAGCACAATAAAATGAAGCACACCTATACTCCTTAATCTAAAAAACACAATATAAATTAGTAAAGAGATCATAGGCTTCAGATTCAGAGAAACTGGGTTTGTCTCTAAATGTGTGGCCTTAAGTAAGTTACCTAAACACTCTGAATCTTATTTTCTGTACTAGTAAGTGGATATAACATCTTCATCATCTTTTTGAGAAGCTAAATCTCTGCTAGACAATCAAATTTAAACTACTCAAAATAATTTGTGTTAATTCTTATTTTAAAAGAGATCATGAAAAACTGAATTGAAATTGGGGCATCTGAAATGTTGAAAACCAGCATTCTATTCTTCCTTTTGAAATGATATTGTCTTAAACAAATTGGAAAAGTCCCTTGTTTTCATAGATATTATTTGTAGTTTATAAGTTCAAAAAGAAATTGCACTGTCTGTAAAGTGCCAGAGCAATTTATATTACCAAAGTTACAACACGTACAATTCTTACCCTCTTCAGCCTGTTCATCAGATTCACCTAAGAGAGAACTCTTTACAGCAGCTCAAAGTTCTAAGAACCATGAGATAATCGAATTTCATGCAACTTCATTTCTAACCAATTCCAGTTCCAAGTTTAAGGAAGGAAAAAATGCCAACACGTTCTATAAACGATCAACATCTGAAACAGATCAAATCAGAACCGTTTATCCAGGACTTGCTATAGATAGGAAGCAAATAAGGTATAGAATATCTCCTGCCAGCAGATTAAAAATATAGTAGGAAATATAACAGGCAGGTTAAATAAAGATTCTGTTATGTCTGAGGATATTCCGTTCTTGCTGATTACATATGGTCAAAGTAAGTGGTGGAGATAACAAAGATGCCCAGTCTAGATCAGCAGTCCTGCCAATGCTTACTCTGTCTTGGGTCATCTAATATTATGACCTCTGTCAGAAGAAGGCTACAGGTGCTTCATTTCATCTTGCTGCTGGTGGTACCTAAAAGGAGAAACGGGAACTAAGGCAAAGGAAGAAAAAGGCCTATGTGTTTTTATCCGCCCCCCCATCTTTATTGTCATTTGATTGAAAAAGTGACTTTTGAAGACAAGTGAGTCCAACAACATAGAGTTTGTATTTGCATGTTGAAAAATACACACTATGTGTGTTTTGTTTCTGTTTTTCCTTTTTTTTTTCTTTTTAATACAATGGTGTATAAGTAGGAAAGCTTCAGGCATATAAGAGCCACCTAGTCTTGTAAATATTAACTTTACTGAATCAAAACTGCTCTTTCAATCAAACCCCTAGAGTCTTTGAGGAAAGTGGAACTAAATTATACAAAGATCTTAAATGGTCATTTAAAACATATTTAAACATATTTTTGTGTATTTTATACTGCCCAGAATAGTCTTTTAATAACTTTTTTAAAAAAATCACTTTTGTAAAATGAATTCAGTTATTCAAAAATGAGTGTTAAACCAAAGCAAACATCAGCAACATGATGTAATAGATAGAAATTTAATGTATATTAATCTCCTTAATGTTTTACCATCTAAACTAAGGGTATTCTTCATGACACAAACTTATACAGATCTAATTACTTAAGTAACAATGCAATGCAAAGGGCAATCAAAGTTGGGGTTTCACTTTCTGATTTAACTATTGCTTATCCAATGTTTTTTATACCCCATGCCTAAATTTAATCATTAACTCAACAAATATATATTTGTCGCCTGCTCTGTCCAATTCACTATTGCTTGTCACTGAGGGTATCTTTACGAAGTATTTTCTGTTGGTTTGGGGATTTTTATTTAATGGGGGAAAGACAGAAGTGAAATTTACAAAATATTATTCTCAATATATCTTAAGTGCTGTGTGAGGAAGTCACGGACGACATATTTAAAAACTTAGCGTTTGAACTTCTGATGAATGGGAATTAATAATCAGAAGGGGCTGGGATGGGTGAGGACAGTCATAGGTAAATAGTGCAGTATGGTATTTTGAACTATATATTATATTATGGTCAACATTGAAAACTTCTCTTATCAGGATTCTTCTACAGAATAGGGTTAGTTAGTTCCTTATATGAATCCATAATATGCAATTTGCATAACCTGTCTCTCTTTTTTTGATATTTTACATGCAGACTTAAGAAATGGTGCACGTCATGCTTGTGCAGAGAGCCTTAATTTATGAGATGATTTGTAGGATCAGTTTAAAGTCATAGTAATAAGCTTGTTCAATTGAAAGATACACACGTTTAAAAATATTTTTAAAAAACATTTTGCCAGATTCACACCTGAAAAGATGTTTGCACTCCCACCAAAGTTGTATGGGAGAATCCATTTCTCCATACTCTCAGTAAGTAGCCCTTGGTATCATTCCTTATAATTCTAGCCAGTTTGATTGGCAAGAAGGAAAAAAATTTTTTTGATTCCTTTTATTTTCATCTTTGCTTTCTGTTGAGTTTCAACATTGAAAAATATTGTGAACTAGACAGTGAGAAATTAGCTAGTTAGTTTTCAAAACTCCAACGTATACTAAACCAATGAAGAGATGTAACAACGAAGGAGTGCATCCTGGACATCCTGGAGTGCAAAGTCAAGTGGGCCTTAGGAAGCATCTCAATGAACAGAGCTAGTGAAAGTAATGAAATTCCAGATGAGCTATTTCAAATCCTAAAAGATGATGCTGTAGAAGTGCTATACTCAGTATGCCAGCAAATTTGGAAAACTCAGCCGGGGCCACAGGACTGAAAAAGGTCAGTTTTCATTTCAATGCCAAAGAGTGTTCAAAGTACTACACAGTTGCACTCATCTCACACACTAGCAAAGTAATGCTCAAAGTTCTCCAAGCCAGGCTTCAATAGTATGTGAACTGAGGACTTCCAGATGGTCAAGCCAGATTTAGAAAAGGTAGAGGAAGCAAAGATAAAATTGCCAACATCCATTGTATCATAGAAAAAAGCAAGAGAATTCCAGAAAACATCTATTTCTACTTCACTGACTACTCTAAAGCCTTTGACTGTGTGGATCAAAACAAACTGTGGAAAATATTTCAAGAGATGGGAATACCAGACCACCTTACCTGCCTCCTGAGAAATCTGTATGCAGGTTAAGAAGCAATAGCTAGAAGCGGACATGGAACAACAGACTGTTTCCAAATTGGGAAAGGAGTATGTCAAGACTGTATATTGTCACCCTGCTTATTTAACTTATATGCAGATTACATCATGTGAAATGCCTGACTAAGTGAAGCACAAGCTGGAATCAAGATTGCTGGGAGAAATATCAATAGCCTCAGATATGCAGATGACACCACCTTTATGGTCAAAAGCAAAGAGGAACTAAAGAGCTTCTTGATGAAAGTGAAAGAGGAGAGTGAAAAAGCTGGTTTAAAACAACATTCAGCAAAAACCACCACAATATTGCAAAGTAATTAACCTCCAATAAAACTTAAAAAAGAAAAAAAAGAAAAAACCCTCGACATTCAAAAAAGGAAGATCATGGCATCCAGTCTCATCTCTTCATGGCAAATGAATGGGGAAACAATGGAAGCAGTGACATACGTTATTTTCTTCAGTTCCAAAATCACTGCAGATGGTGACTTCAGCCATGAAATTAAAATATGTTTGCTCCTTGGAAGGAAAGCTATGACAAACTAGACAGCACATTAAAAAGCAGAGACATTACTTTAGTGACAAAGGTCCATATAGTCAAAGCTATGGTTTTTCCAGCAGTCTTGTATGGGTGTGAGAGTTGGACCATAAAGATATCTGAGCACCGAAGAATTGATGCTTTTGAACTGTGGTGTTGGAGAAGAATCTTGAGAGTCCTTTGGACTTCAAGGAGATCAAACCAGTCAATCCTAAAAGAAATCAGTCCTGATTAGAAGAACTAATGCTGAAGCTGAAACTCCAATACTTTGGCCACCTGATGAGAAGAACTGACTCATTGGAAAAGACCTTGATGCTGGAAAAGATTGAAGGCAGGGGGAGAAGGGGATGACAGAGGATGAGATGTTTGAATGCCATCAGTGACTCAATGGACATGAGTTTGAGCAATATCTGGGAGTTGGTGATGGACAGGGAAACCTGGCATGCTGAAGTCCATGGGGTTGCAAAGAGTCAGACATGACTGAGTGACTGAACTGTACTGAACTGAACAATGAAGGACGATGTTCTGATTTCTATTTTTAGTTTTCTGTTTTTTGTTTGCAGCAGAAACAGTTTTTTATGGAGTGGGGGACATGGATACATGAAGTTGGATTTTTAATAGCTGAAAAAGATTTGAGGAGGATCTACAAATGAAACTTTTACTGTAAATGCCAGGATCTAAAAACTACAGAATTTTTTATTATTATACATATTCCATACCACCTATAGATTTTAATAAAGAAAAAGACTTTTAGGAATTCTAGTTAAAAAAGAGATAGTCTCTACTTATTCCAAATGTTGCTTATGCAATACTTGTGTTAATTTCTTCAAGTAATAATGCTTTTAATTTGCTTTTTTCTCTCCTAAGGAAAAACTGGTCTACTTCCTGGATTGTTCTTTCTAGTCGGAAAATTGAATTTTACAAGGAGTCCAAGCAGCAGGCGCTGTCTAACGTGGTGAGTAGTTCTCTGTGTTTACTATTATCATCTTCATAGAAATATTGTTGAATTGAAAGTTTGGTTTCAACAGAAATCGCACTAAAGCCTCCAAGCTAGCAACATCTGAAAGCAGATGGAAGAAATGACTCAATAAACTTTTAATCAGATGAAGGGAAAATAGAACTTAGTGTCTGTTTTATTAAGTGGTGCATTTGGAGAATAATCACAAAATGAGATGAATAGTGAGCAGCTATCTAGTAATGGGAAGGTAACACTTTAAATTAAGGTGCCATTTATAAATGCTTTATTCTTATTTATGAAATGATCACTAAATGCAGCTACTTGCTCAAATAATGTATTATAAAGCATGTTATAAAATGCATTAGTAATAAATGCTTAACGGATGAGACTATGGGAAGCTGTTTTAAAGAATATTATAAGACGTAAATCGTATTAAACCATGTATGTGCATCTTTAATACATGAATTTAAGTTGCTATCTAGCATGCTATAAAGTGCTTCACACATTAATAAATAATAATAAGCTGTTTATAAATGGCACCTTAATATAGAGTGTTACCAATGAGGAAGCATTCTAAGTTAACAAAGTGATTTTTTATCTTAGTCTAACTGTGACTTCTCTACATCCAGCTAACCTTTCTGAATAGTTCTGTGACTCCATCTAATGGCACTAATACAATTTCTGTATCCTGTAGTTATTACAAAGTGAAATTTGTAGGTCTTCTTGATTTGTACCTGGAGGAAGGCCTCACAAATGCCCACTGAGATTTGACAGTGATCGTAAGTAGGAGCAATTCCGAGCTAGTTACTGGGGCAAGTCAAGCTCGAAACCTCAGTGCCCGAACACCAGAGCTGCCACGCGATGTCGGAGACAGTGGGCAAGCAGCATATCTGACAGCCTCCTGATTAAGAAGGACTCCGGGCAGAAACCAACCTGCCATACCCCATCGGCCTGATGGGCGGCCGGGAAAGGGGTCTCCTGGCAGGAATTAACCACAATGAGCTAATTTGTATTTGGCAGGTAATAAAACGATGGAAAGTTCTTTGCTTTCCAGCCACTAGTGGTGTTTGCTATGTAATCCTCTTTAAATAGGAAATAGAAAATCATTTGCTAGGAGACTTTTTTTTTAAAGGAGAAGATTTTAGTAAGAACAAAAGGTAGCATTTGGCTTGCTCCTGATAATTGCAATAGCCTTTATCCCCAAGTAGCTTGCTGATTTTTGGAGTCTCAGTGCAGTCCAATCTGTAAACTAATTATGAATAAATTAAAAATATATCTCAGTCCTTTGTATTTTTAATTTAAACTGCCTCGGATATTTGTTTTAGGGTTTTGTTTTTGTTTTTTTATTTTTTTGGCTACAGTAATGTTGAGATAATCTTTTTTAAGAAAAATAAAGTAACCCTAAGGCCCAGGCACAAAACAACTCCCATCCACCCACAGGTCCTTTGTCTTCCCTTTGAATGAGTTCTGAGGGGAAAGTCAGGAAGGAATGAAAGTAGCTTGCCTTTCTGAGTTTGGCTGCTGAGAAGATGATCTTTGTCCTGCTGGGTGGGAAGAATTCCATTGGAGCAGATTTGATGTGAATGTGCTGGGGTAATGGGAGAGATTAGATTTCAAATTAAAGCTTTTGGTTTGCTTTTATTTTATTATTTTAATCTCCTCATACCAGGAGATATAATTATCAGCTGCTTAATTTTGTACAGATGGAAGAGAACTCCCCCTTCCATAATAGGCAAACCTTGCAAGTCACCTCACTCATTGCATGCCTCCAGATCAAACTTCAGAATTGTTGTAAATTGAAAATAGATTTTACCTTCAGAGAAAATTTGTTAACCTTTTTTTTTTTGGAGGGGTAGTCCCTATTTATTACGTACAGTCCCATTTTCAGCGCTCTTACAATTTCTCTCACTGGCTTCAAAGCAAATTCAGGGCAATAACTAACTATGTTTTGTGGTAATGGGGGAAAGAATCACAGATTCCTGTTTGTACTGCATGAATCGCCTTGTTAGTCAACTTCTTGGATACATTTCTAACCAAGCATTAAAAGCTTGGTGGGATAGCCCACATTTACCAGTACCAGTCTCAGAGAAATGATATGATGATTGCCAAGCCTTGATTAAAGATACTGTGGTTTTATTTTGAAAGAGATTTATGCTCAAGTTTCTGAATTTCTCTTGTGCCCCCTTACACGTGTTCTGGCATTATTGTTCATTGTACTTTTGGGGAAAAATCTGCCCTTTTCTGCAAGAGGTGCATCGAAACGGCTTAAGTGAGTGCAGAATGTGTTTAGAAGAGTAAATGGTATTTTAATCTATATAGAAATGATCTTCAAATGCTAATGCACTGGTGAGACAAACCAGCAAAATGGCTAGGAGAAGGGTTTTGAAGTTCAACCACAGAGGACTCTTCTAGTTTTGCCACTAAGGAACTGAAAAGAGTTATTCAATTTCTTTGAGTTTCAGAATCCTCGTCTGTAAAGTGGGGATAGTAATATTTACCAAGATAATTAGTAAGGAGTAAAATTAGTTTATAAAAATATACACAATAATCTTAAAATAATTATTATATTCCAATATACTCTATTAAAAATAAATATACTATATTCTGTAGTAAATAATATGAAGTATAATGTATTAAGTTGATGCAAAAGTAATTGCAATTTTGGACCTTGAATTTTAAATCAGTATAGCTAGGCTCAGACACATCTTTATTAATCAAAATAGGAACCATTACAATCAACACACTTTTTGCCGATGAGAAATAAGTCTGTGTATTCCTGTAGTGTAAAATCTGTGCTTCATGCTTCAGTGAACTCTTGAAAAGCGTATTCTACATCCTGCTGGTTGTGGAAGCATTTTCCCTGCAAAAAATCAAGATGCTTGAAGAAGTGGTAGTTGGTTGGTGAGAGGTTAGGTGAATATTGTGGATGAGGCAAAACTTCCTGGCCCAATTCGTTCAACTTTTGAAGCATTCGTTGTGCTACATGTGGTCATGGAAAAGAATTAGCCCTTTCTGTTGACCAATGCTGGCTACAGGCATGGCAGTTTTCAATGCATCTCATCAATTTGCTGAGCGGATTTCTCAGATGTAATGGTTTCCCCCAGATTCAGAAAGCTGTAATGGATCAGACAAGCAGCAGACCACCAAACAGTAACCATGACATTTTTTAGTATAAGTTTGACTTTGGGGAAGCAGTTTGGAGCTTCTTCTCAGTCCAGCCACTGACTTGGTCATTGCCGGTTGTCATATACAATCCACTTTTCACTGCATGTCACAATCCAATTGCGAAATGATCACTATTGTTGCATAGAATAAGAGAAGACAACATGTCAAAGCATGATTTTCTTGATTTCAGTCAGCTTATGAGGCACCCACTTATTAAGCTTTTTCACTTTTCCAATTTGCTTCAAATGCTGACTGACCATAGAATGGTTGACGTTGAGTTCTTCAGCAACTGCTTGTGTAGTTTTAAGAAGATCAGCTTGATACTGCTCTCAACTGGTCATTGTCAGCTTCCAATGGCTGGCCACTTCACTCATCTTCAAGTCTCTCATATCCTTTGCAACACTTCTCAAACCACTGCTGCACTGCACATTCATTAGCAGTTCCTGGGCCAAATGCGTTGTTGATGTTGCAAGTTGTCTCTGCTGCTTTATAATCCATTTTGAACTCCAATAAGAAAATCACTCAAATTTGCTTTTTGTCCATCCTTTCCATAGTTTAAAATAAATATAAAATAAACAGCAAGTACTAAGTTATTAGCAAAAAGAACATCAAGAGAGAAATGTGCATTCAGATGATGTATAATATAACCACACTTATTTAAGTATGTATTCCAATATCAAATGGCAAATTTCAACAATGCAAAAACTGAAACTATGTTTACACTAACCTAATAATTATAGCTTATCATTATATTTGTTTTGCACTTGAATTGATTCACATATGCAGAGAAGAAAAAGTATATTAATTCAAGGAATGCCAACATGTATAGTCTCCAAAAAAAGAAATATGTATCCATAGGCAGCATAAAATATTGTTTATGAAGCCATTTCTCCATCTGGGGTTATAGATATAACATCCTGGTGTCCATATATACTTTCCATATATATCTTCCTCCATTGCCTCTTACACTTACTGCTTTCACGTTTAATACAGCATGTCACAGACTGTGGTGCCTGATCCCACATTCCATGTGTGACTATATTTTTTTCTCACTGAAATTCTTTCATTTTATAACCGTGTCCCATTTTTATCAAAAGCCGTCTCTCTCCTGAAGAGAGATACACAATCACTTTGCTGGTGTGTGTAAATCTGAGTTTCATAGGCACTGGGTCCTCAGTGACTTATTCAGGGAGGACTCATCTATTCTTGTTTTCTTTTTCAATAAGGTCATTAATGAGTAGGATGGCTTTTGAATCAATAATGGATGAGTGGACTGAAGTTCATGTCTATATAAATTTTTGTCTCAAACTGATGAACCTTTAATAAAGCTGCAATTTCACTGAGAAAAAAAAAAAAGGGTACATTGCCACCTACTACTGCTCTTACTGTCTAACACAAAGGACCTCACATAATACCCTAATCCCAAATCTAGATCAGATAAAACCTCAGAAAGAAAGATAGTCTTCACCAAGAGAGGAAATTGTGTCCTTCTTCTGTCTACATACACTGTCTTTGCTTTGTTCACTTGTTTGGTCCAGGCTGGTTGACCCTCTTGTGAAAAGGAGCACTGGAAAACCGGTGGTGTCCTTAGATCTGGGTTTTCTGGATTTATAAAGGAAAGGACAGTGGTCATATTCTATATTCTGACTTGTAACTCACTTTAAAATTTTAAGATATTGTCATTGGAAAATAATGCAGAATCTATTTTCAGTAAAATATATTAAACAAATTTGTATATTTTAAGTTTTTAATCACACTTCTGCATAATCACCACCCAGGTCAAGATATAGACCCTGCAAGCCCTCTAGACCCTGTAAGCCCTGCCAATTGTCTGTATGTCATCATAGCTTATTCCCTTGTCACAGACTTAGATGGCATCTTAGTCATTATTTTTTCACCCTTTATTATTTTCCCACCTATACCTATAGCTCCTAAAAATATAGTTTACTTCATCTGGTTTTGAATTTATAAAATGGAATCACTGCATGCATTTATTTTGTTTCTTGCTTCTTTCTCTAAATATACCTTGCTTTATTTTTTCTTTTTTTGTGTTTTAATCATTTCATATTTTTCTCTATTGATTTGGGAGTGATACATTTTGTGTTCTATTAATGACTTGCCTGAAATTATAACTTATTAAAGACTAAAGCTATTCAAATATTTTTTAAATTCACTAGTCTCCTTCCCAATGTATATGCTATATCTGTCTGTATTTTAATTCTTTCTTTTCTATTTTAACACCACTAGACATTATTTATCCTGTTTTATAGAATCAATACTGATTTATATTTGCTCAATATTTGCCACATCCCATGTTATTTATTTTTTCCTGTATCTTAGATCTTCCTTCTAGGATTACTTTTCCTTCTGGTTGATGTACATTCTAAGAAATTCCTGTAGTAAGGGTCTTGTGGTAACAATCTGTCTGAATGTCTGCTTGTTTCAAATCTATTTCTCCCTCATTTTGGAAATATATATTCTCTCTGGATATAGAATTTTGAGTTGGCAGTAATTTTCTTTCAATACATCTAAAATAGCTTTCCACTGTTTTCTGTCATCCATTATTGTGATCAAGAAGTTACCTGTTAATCTAACCACTGTTCTTTGGTTGCTCATAATATTCCCACAGTTTCACAATGATACATTCAAATGTCAATTTCTTTTTATTTCCCTTACTGGATTGTTAGGCCCCATGAAATTGATTATAGCTCTAATTGATGTAGTTTATTAATAGAAAATCCCAAGCTATTTTCTTTTCAAATGAAACTTCTTTTACATTTTCACTTGTTTTCTTCTAAGCCCCTGGTTAAACCTATGTTTTCTCAATCTAGCCTCCACACGCTTTATATTCTTCTTTCTTTCTGTTTCTCTGAATTGCATTCCAAATAACTTCTCTTGATTTATTTTTTCATTCCTTAATTCAGTCTCCCTTGTGATAATCATTGTTTTCCTTAGTTATTATAATTTTAATTTCTAGAACTTTATATTTTTAATTTACTATGTCATTTGTTAGTTATTCACCCACACACATTTTAAAAACTCTCTTTTATTTTGTGAAAACTAGAAGGCATTTTTTTTTTCAATATTCTGTGTCTTGTGATTCTGACATCTGGAAGTCTATGTCAAATTCTGTTGGTTCTCACTCATGTTGCTTTGTTTCCCTGTGTGTCTGCTTACCTTTGACTTTGTGCTAGTCATTGTTATTAAAATAACATGAGAAGTTCTCCAAGGTCTGGAATAAATGTGTCCTACTCCAGAGTGTTTTGCATTTTCCTCAGATTATCTGTGGGCATGTCCAGTGATTGATTAGATCAATGTAGCACTTTAAAATTCTCAAGTTATGTGTCCATAAAAGGAGGGCTACAGTTGTGCTATATCTTATCAGGGACAGAAGTATTCACTCCTTCTTCTCTTACATTGCTCTTCTACAAAGTCAGTCTTCTTTATAATCCCTTGGGATTGGAGAAAAGGTACAAGTTTAATATTGGTTCGCCTTTATCTTTTTATAATGCCCTCAGACAAGGTACAGTTGTGTTGATTTGATATTATGCTTTTCTCTCTGGGTTCAGATTCTCACCTCTAAAAAATACTTTCCTTGGAAGTTCCCACTATCTTTTCAGTTTTTCAATTTTAAAGATAATTTTAAAAAGAAATATTTTATCCAGCACTTTTCATTGTTTTCAGTGGGAGAGTTGATCCAAATAGCATAGTTTCTCATTACAGTCTACCTCACTTTCATTTAAATATGCATTTGGTTAATCAAGTTTGTGCTATTTATATAAGCCTTGGTGGGAAAAGACTTCATAAGAATATGTATTGAAATCCTACAATGAACAGCTTGCTCGTTAGGGCTACATATAAGGCATAGAGATATAATCAAGATAGTCTTTGCTTTATAGCGTCTCTGCCAAAAAAATAGGATGAGATGAAACAAGAAACATAGGAGAGTTTTTTTTTTTTTTTAACATTTAAAGGAAGGAGAGCTCACATCTGTGAAAGATTTGAATTAGGCCTTGAAGGATGGTTATAATTTCAGTATGAGGAGATTTGTGGGCAGGGAAAATTCCAGCGGAGTAAAAAAAATATGAACAATGGTATGAAACTGAAAATGGGCAAGGTCTGTGTGCTAAAAAGAGAAATGAATTTTTTTAGTTCTGTTGGAAGGCAGGATAAAAGAAAATGATTGAGAAGACTGCCATGGATTGAGATTTGCTACCAGGGGCAACTCTTTAATAAGGTGTGTCTGCATTCTCCAAACATTTTCACCCTAGAATAATGTCTCATAGCTCTTCTTTTAACAAATATATACTGAACAGCAATATGACCCAGGTGTTACTTGTTTTAAAATGACCGGTACTGTCATAAGGAAGAGGCAGGAGGAGAATTAATTCTTCTAACTTCAATTCATTTAGTCCAAGAGCAAAAACTTTTGCTTCAAAAGCAGCTACAGTATTATTTAATTCATCCGGTGCCAGAGACATCGTAAAGAAACAAAATTTGTCAGTTTGAATTATCCTTTGAGGCCTCGGATCATATCCCCTTCCATTTTTCAGGTACACTTATCTATTTTTGTACCAGCAAAGTATTTCAGTTGGCGCCTGAAATTCAATTGCAACTTTTCTCCTGTACCTTCCGTACTTTGTGATTTTAGAGCATCTGCCTGATGTGGGGTAAACCTTAGACTATAGCTATGGGATCTGGCAAATATGTACTGCTGGTTAAAATATGTATATATATGGATTGCCTCATGAGGAAGAAGCTGTGTAATATAGAGAACTCATTCATTTATTTATTTTATGAACTATTAATGGCGCCTAACAGATGTCACACTATGTGTTATTAAACCCTAGAGATATCCAGATTAATAATATATGATCCCTACTCTCCAGGTGCTTATGTTTCAGTAGGGGAAACAAAATCATACTTAGGTTTTTTATAATAGAGTATGACTAACATGATAAAGAAATATAAGCAAACATGCTGGGGAACCATAGGTCTAGCTACAGGTAGTCCTTTCCCAAGGAAACTGTGGTGTCAAGTAATGCTCAGCTTATGTATCTCTTCATGTAGTAATTCTGCAAATATCCCTGAGGGTGCTCGATGTTAAGCCACTATTCTAGGTATTATGAAAGATACAAGAATGAAACAAACTCAGATCTGTCATTTGAGGGCCTAGAAACAAATAGAAAGCACACCCATAAATCAAGTAATTGTAGTGAAACAGCAGACTTTGATAATTACTCCAGAATGGCTGGACAGGGGCATGAGTTAGTTTTATGGTAACTTAGTGGAGAGAGAGATTACCTCCAGCCGAAAAAGGGTTCTAAATATATCCACACAGGAAGTGAAATTTGAGGACGTTTCTGTAGGCTGAAGAGGATTTTGATGCAGTAAAAGAGGGGAGAAAAACACTTCACCTGGAAAGAAGGGAGTGAGCAATGATAAAATATGGGAAATCAATTCCTTAACTTATTTATTTTCCAAATATTATCGATTTCTTGTATTGCTCTACATACTCTGCTAGTCATTGGTCTTAAAAATGTTTCTTGGTGGTTCCGAGGTCTAGGGTGTATATGCGCCAGTCCAGACTTATTATTAAACCTTGAACCGGATTGTGAAAAGAGGTGATTTCTTTCTATAGGCACTGTGGAGCCCTACATCATTAATATCGTGTTGGCCAAAAAAAGATGTTACTGAAAAATCTCAACAAACCTTTTGGCGGACTCAGTACTGTGTGTGTATATATGCTAAGTTGCTTCAGTCGTGTCTGGCTCTTTGCAACCCTATGGACTGTAGCCCTCCAGGCTCTGCTGTCCATGGGGATTCTCCAGGCAAGAATACTGGAGTGGGTTGCTGTGCCCTCCCCCAGAGGATCTTCCCAACTTAGGGATTGAACCCACGTCTCTTATATCTGCTACATTGGCAGGTGGGTTCCTTACCACAAGTGCCATCTAGCAAGCCCCAGCTACTGCACATTCTCAAATTAAGAGAGAGTTTTCAGAGACAGTTTGGGGGAATTAAGTTTTTTTTTTTTCCTACAGTTAAAAAATAAAGGTAAGACTTGTAAAACTATCTGGAAAACCTATTCTAAAAATCTATGAAATGGATGAGAGCAATAAGGTCTGTGCTGGTACTGATAAAGATTATACCAAAACAGCTAAATCTGTCATCATTATGGCCCAATGCATTTAGTAGATCACAGGACATCTTCTCACTCAAAATATACATTAATATTCTCCCATGACCTGATCTTTTAGCAGTCTGGTCATTTGTAAAGAAGTCTTCATACAAAGAGAGCAAATAGGGTGGTTCATCTAAGGAGAGCTGAAAAATACGCTGTGCCCCAAACATGGGTATATCAGCATATCAGGGAGCAGCAGTTCAAACAGGGAGGTATTTTCATGTGACGCCAGAATATATGTTCCATGTGGCCCCTTACTGAAACAAATGCATTGTGCAAACTTTATTTCTGAATAGGAAGTATCTCATTTCCACATCCACCCAAAATCAGCCCAAGTGAACCTTACTACTTCCTTTTATATTTATCACATGGTACTCAGTAAACTTAGTATCAATTTTGACATAAATTCTGAAGTATTTAAGCATTTTAGGGACCATTTCTCCCCTCAAACCATACAGTTCTAAAGCCAGTGTGTTCAATATGGAAACTACATGTTGATTGTGTATGTAACTTGGATTTTTGGCTACTTTTATGTTCTTCACTTTACCTTGTACTAATATTTCTAATCAGAAGCAAACACTGGCAAATTTTACTTCTAATTACAGAAAACTTTTCCAAGGCATTTAATAAACTATTAACGTTTTTAGACCAGTCATTCAGCCATAACCTCAAAAGCAAAAAAAGAGTAATATGAAAGTCTTCATTAAAAGAATTTGTTTACTTTTTCTTAATATTGTTTACTTCCAATGCAGATAATGAGCATAAGCATTAATTAAATAATGCAATATATTTAATGTTCATTCACTGTAGCATGACTTTAATAATAAAGTAGACTTATTTATGGGACTAAAATGATGTGATTTAGCAAAAAGATGAAAACAGTTTTAATCAGAAAGCTATTCATGAATTATTGAGTATTCTGTACAAAATGAATATGGAATGATTTTATCTTTGTAAAGTGAGTGCTAAGCCCTTATTTGGATCCCTGCTCAAAAAAATCATAAAAAGAGAGGTGCATACAATATATCTACTAACCTTAGCATAACAAAGCCATTTTAAATCTGTGATTAATGTCTTATTTCTTGTAATAATAGTGCTCTGGCAAAGTCAGCATGGTTAATATTGGGGGCAGATTATTAGTACAGTCGTTGATTGCACTATCATATGGTCTCATCATACATTTAAAAATTCAAAGAAAAGAAACAGTCCAAAATCTGGAGGATGACAGGTGGGTACCAAAGAAAGAAAAGAGAAAAAAAGGGAAAAGTGAATTCTAATATCTGATTAACACAAACTCTGTAAGGAAAAAATGAAATCAAGTGATCGATATTACTATAAATGAGGCCATGTTCTCTGGTTATAGTTTCCTCAAGATTTGGCCATTAACCACAATAAATTCTGTATCTTACATAATTTTTAATAGCCACAAAAATCTATGAAATTGATAGGATGCTTTATAAATGGATAATAGCTTATTGTCCAATAAACCTCACCTTAGGCTCTTTCAGAAAACTATTTTAATTATGAAGCTTGACTCTCTGTGGTTTATCATTTTGGTCAATGTAATACATGTGGTTTAGAGCTTACATTTCTCTAAGATGAAGTGGACTTACTCTACAGTGCATTTTAAACTTTACTGAATGTATGTATTTATTCCTCTTTTAAAATTCACTCCTAAATTGAAATGCTCTGGGAAGCAGTATACTATATTAGGTAGAAATAGGAGCCTCTAAGTCAGACCACCTGGGTTAGGAATCCCAGATTCACATTTTATTTGTTGCTACAATTCTTTAATGTTTCTACTGCAGTTTGGGATTAATAAGAGTACCTACTTCCTAGAGCTATTGTGAGATTGTGTGAGAAAATCGATGTAGCACGCCTAGCACAAAGTAAAGATAATACATATATTTATTATTATTGTCATTATTATTATTACATACAGCAAGAGAGCATAGTGATTAAGAGAACAGATTTGGAAGCAGAACTAGATTCAAACACAAAAACTGCCACTTAATGACTATACATTAAAATCCTTGTCTTAATCTTAACAATAATGTAAAGATATTTCAGGTAAAAAAAAAAAACACTACCCACTGTCCAAATACAATTCATAATTTCTTCAGAACTTCATTTCTGACTCATCAGTCAGTCAGTTCAGTCGCTCAGTCGTGTCCGACTCTCTGTGACTCCATGGACTGCAACATACCAGGCCTCCCTGTCCATCACCAACTCCGAGTTTACTCAAACTCATGTCCATTGAGTTGGTGATGCCATCCAGCCATCTCATCCTCTGCTGTCCTCTTCTCCTCCTGCCTTCAATCTTTCCCAGCATCAGGGTCTTTTCCAATGAGTCAGCTCTTCGCATCAGGTGGCCGAAGTATTGGAGTTTCAGCTTCAGCATCAGTTCTTCCCAATGAATATTTAGGACTGGTTTCCTTTAGGATGGACTGGTTGGATCTCCTTGCAGTCCAAGTGACTGTCAAGAGTCTTCTCCAACACCACAGTTCAAAAGCATCAATTCTTCGGCACTCAGCTTTCTTTATAGTCCAGCTCTCACATTCATATATGACTACTGGAAAAACAATAGCTTTGACTAGACAGACCTTTGTTGGCAGAGTAACATCTCTGCTTTTTAACATGCTGTCTAGGTTGGTCATAACTTTTCTTCCAAGGAGCAGGCGTCTTTTAATTTCATTGCTGCCGTCAGCATCTGCCGTGATTTGGTGTGAGTGATTTTGGTGAGTGATTCTTGTTCATACCATAGGCCAAAACAAACATTCCTAGTCAGTTTTCTGCTGCAGGGTGCCTGTGCCATCTCTCAGATCTGTCATCCCCCGGGGCGGTTGAAGGAAGGTAAAGACAGCATAGGCAAGTCTGTAAGCTGTGTTAAAGCTGTGAACTCAGAAGCCTCTCACCTGACTCTCACTTGCATTCCAGTGATGAGACTGAGTAATGTGGCCACAGGTTGGTGTAAAGGCAGATAGATAAAACGCAGCCTCTGGCTGGTTGAGCTACTTCCCAGAGGAAAGTTGAGATTCTTGGAGAGGGAGCACTGCAGACATTTTAGTGGAGAGCTACCCTTCCCTGTCATAGGAAAGAAATACGATTGTCTCAGTCCTGATTCTCTAGAAAACAGAGCCAAAAGTAAGTACCCATGCTTCTATTTGGGAGGCATGAGCCCAAGACACAGAGAGTAAAGTAAAGAGGAAGGGAGGCGGGAGGTGATGGGAAAGGGTAAAGAGGATGTGTTGTCGTTCTGGCTGTCACTCTACACAGAGCCTCAAAGAGACACTGGAGAGGGCTACTGGGCAGGCGCACCATGATTTTCAGAGAAGCTGCAAATAAACTGGAGAGAGCATGAAGCAGTTTGTGGGAGGAAAGGATGGGGTAGGAGGAGGAATTATCAGCCAGGTTTCTTCCCATTTCTTGCTTAATTTTGGTTACAATGTATCACCTAGTCTCCACTCCCTGTATTGTATAGATCCTGGACACACCCTTATAACTACTCAGAAAGTCAGATCCTATCCCCTGCAAAAGCAGCACTTCATCCAAATCTAGAAGTGGTAGGAGTCTATCTGCACTTTGGCAACTGAGAGGGCCTTGCATTCCAAGAAGCTGTCTAGTCTTCCACAGGAAGTGGGACCACATGGGCCCAGGCAGGACTGGCCATCTACAGGGACAGCTGAGGCCAACTGGGTGAATGAGGGTCTAAGGAGGGAATCTGAGGGGCTGCTGGAGCATCAAAAATATGCCCAAGCTACTCACATTGCAGAATTAAGTAGTTTTATGTAATATAAATTTAAGGCAATATAAGTATGCAGCAAACATGAAAGTTTTTATATTTATTCTTGCAAGATTTTGATTCGGGATAAATGCAATAAGTTCTTCTTGAAAGGAGAGAATACTTTCTCCTCAACAAACAAAGTAAACAAACGTATAACATTCTAGTGCTCCAGATCACTAACAAGGCTATGCTTTTCTGAAAATCTGGTTTGATTTGGTCCTGTACTGAGAAATTTCACTGGAGAAACAATTTCAGCTATTATTAACACCATTTATATTCATATACATAAAACTCACATCTTACAATCAGAGTATCCACTTCTATGTTGACAGCAGCCATACTTTAGACATTAATAAGATCAGGTATCCATTCAGCACTCTTTCCTAAATCATTTTGCCAAAATGAGAATTTATAAGTGAGTTTTATCCTCCTGCATGATTGATTTTCCAGAAACAAAACCCGTTATGTGATAGAACTTAATTCCTCTAAACAGATTTGGTGTTTCATGTTTCAAACTGATAAGGACAATCTGAGTCTATATTCTGGAACAGCAATTAATCCAAAATAAAAAATGGTAGCTAATAACCTGTTTCATAAAATCTGAGCCTTGTCTGTTTTTCAACCACGTCGAATAATAAGGGTATGAGAATAAGTGGCCCAATGATTTGTTGCCCACACACATGCCCAGTCTTCATCATGGAAAATGCCATCAAGCAAAAGAGCATCTGGCCTTTGATATTTCTTTAATATACATTAAAAGCCCTCAAATATCCCATAAAGAGAAATGGGAAACTTAATCCCAAATGTTTAATCTAAGTCAGGGAGAAATATATTATGGAGAGAATATGCTGTCCACTATTATTGGGAAATGGTAAAGATGGACTAAGAAATAATAAAAATCAGAAGTGGACAAGACCTAAGGTCAATTTTTAATAACTTTGCATTTTCCAGCAAAGAGCTTTTTATGTTTTATTGTCTAGAAGAAGTAACTTTTAAATACTTCTATTTAAATATTTTAAAAATCAGTCATTTATATATTAAATTTACCCAGAATAAATCTATGTACACTTTTAGACTTAGGTTTATATTTATTCAATTTTTAAAAGTACGTTTTTATAAGGATGTTCAATGTGATACATTGGCATCAAGTAGTTTAGCAGACTTTTTCATGTGTTTTATAGCTGTAGAATTTTGAAATGTTTTCTATTAAAGGATTCTTTAATTTCAGACTTCTTGAATAAAATCTTGATTGTCTTCCAAATAAATTCTGCAACTTGTCTGAACAACTTATTCCAATATTTAACAATGCTGATAATTTCCCCCTCTATTAAAGCCTAGTCCCTAAAGTTATCCTCCAAGCTTAGGTCTTTTTTGCTTTAAATTTGTAAAAATGAATGATTAGGATCATTTTTATATAGTCCTTCATTTACTTAGTTTTCTTTTCTTGAGATGGATATTTTTCTTTGCTAGACTTTTACCAAAATCTCTTTAGCTTTTTCTGGCATACTTTAAAATTTAGCCCAAATCTCTATCACTTGCTTCAATTTTGCTATAAGATTAGTTCCTATTAAATGTCAGTATAAATGAGACTATTGTGATTTTTATGTCAAATATTTCTCATTTTATAAACTATAATTCTGAGGTATATTTTTAGTTTTATTTATTAACAAATTAGAATGAATCTAGAAATTTTCTATTGCAGGTTTCCAGTTCGTAAATTGATTGAGCAGTTAACAGATTTCTGTTTAGGGCTTATTTGGGGCCACTTTGCTAGATTTTAGGAAAATAAAGATTTGTAAGACAAATCCAACTTGTTTTGATTGTATAACTGGAGGAAAGAGACACATCAGAAAGTAGTTGTAATATGTGGATAACAAAACAAATTGTCCAAAAAAAGTGTGTTTCAAAGTAGGGAAAATGGTGAGAGGGAGTGAGTGACTGTGCCCACAGAGGTGAAGGGGAGCTTCATGTAGGTTATTTTGTAGTTACATCATGAAACAGAGCAAGATTATGGCAGATGGCAGGCAAGGAAAGTGGATGAAGAGAGAAATAAATGTGTTCCAGATGAAAAGGGGTGCATGTATACTCAGATCCCCACATAGAGAATTGTGAAAGGATGTTGTATTTTGGAAACTGCCTAGACTTCAGCCTTGCTGGCATATAGAAGAAAGAGGGATAAATGGAACTGAGAAGGTGGTTGGATAATGAAAAAAAGCCTGTATACTCTGCTAAGGTATTTGTACATTATTCTGTAGATAATAAATTTTCTAGAAGAAATATTTTTGAGATTTATATCTTAGAAAGAAATTCAAAACACAGAGAATGAATAGAAATGGTTTTTCCTGTGATCAGAAGAAACAGCATGGAGAGGAATTCAGATGAGAGAAAATAAGAACTCGAATGAGACTGTGATTTGGTTCTGGAATTTGTGGCTGTTGATGGAAAGTAGAGAATTAAGAAAATGAGGAGAGTAAAGGAGGTAAAGAAATGATTAGCCAAGATGAGCAATAGAGAAAGGGGGGCAACTCTGAAAGGACAGTGACTTTACAGACTTGTCTGTGCTACATCCTAATGATAGAAAATAGAGTTCTGGGGACAAGAAACCACTGGGAAGTTAGCATATTTATAAGTGATGGATCAGATCATAGGCAAGAGCCAAACCGAAAGGACACTTGTAAGCTATGAGAAATTATAAAGGTCTAGAACCATAAACCAAGGGTTACTAACATTTGAGAAATGGATTTCCCCATTTCTACCCTGATAGCTCAGTTGCTAAAGAATCCACCTGCAATACAGGAAACCAACTGCAATGCTGAAGACCCAAGTTCAATCCTTGGGTTGGGAAGATCTCCTGGAGAAGGAAATGGCAACCCATGCCAGTATTCTTGCCTGGGAAATCCTATGGACAGAGGATTACATTCAGTGTAATGGCAGTGTAATGGCAGGTTACATTCAGTGGGGTCACAAGAGTCAGATATGACTTAAAAACTAAACCACCACCGCCACTACCAAGAAATGGGATGAGGAAGCGAAGTCAGTTAAAAAAAAAAAAAGCAAACAAACAAAAAACCCAGAAGAATTTGGAGAGAAAATGTTGTCTTAGCTTGAGAGACAAAGAGTTTTAAGGAGAAGAGCCAGCAGCATTTCCTATTACATAGTTCAGCTCGAATGTTTATAGGTGAGAAAGCGTCAGACTGTTGACCTTAATGCTTAAGACATTGTGAAGAGAATGGAACAAGGACAAAGAAAGAATGTAACTACGGGAAACTCTGAAGAATCCTGGTCATCAGAGAAGGAAACGGGTGAGATGGAGAAACTCTGAAGTTGTGGCTTAGTGCTTGCTTTCTTCTGTTTGTTTTATTTTATTTGTTTGTTTTTTTTTTTTTTAAGCAAAAGTGACCTCAGTGTGATTATAAGCTAAGGGATATAATCTACTTGAGAGAAAATAAGGGATGTGCTTGGGTGGAAATAAGAACTACAGAGGAAAACCCATGGGATGAAGAATGAGCATCTCTTCTCCTAAGGAAAAGCAGGACATGCCTTGTGAGTTGTTCTGACCGACCAGGTGTTTTATATGCTCATAGATGTCACTGTCCTGCCCAGACATGGCAGTTCATTAGACATGGGGACAAAAGTCATAGACCCATGTCGAGAAGTCTGGAAACCAGAAATGAAAGTGGGAAGTGAGGAAACAAGGAAGAAACAGAATATGTTAATTCTTATTTTTGGACCTAAAAATGATGTTATGTGGCCTAGTTGAAGAAAAGGATAGGAATGGAGGGGAGGCAGTTTTCAAGGACTTGGGATTTGGAGTCAGATAAAAATGAATCCATATCTCAGCTGAGTCCTTTATTAAGTGTATGAGCTAATGCAATAAACTTCATCACTCTTTGCCTGAGTTTCTTCACATGTCAATTGAAGGCAATGGTGTTAACTTCACAAGATTGTTGTAAGGAAACAAAGAAGTTGATATAAACCTTTCAGAGGGAAGACATATAGAATATATTCTGTTTGTTCATTTTGATTACAGAGACTATGAAAGTGGGAAGAATGGTGAATATTCTAGCACAAGGGCTCTAGGACCCCTGTGAATTATGAGTAAGCCATTTGGTGGGATAACTTGAAAAAGGTAAAGCTTTGGGAAAGAGGTGCCATTCAAAAAATAGGAACTTACTAGGAACACATAAAAATTCTGCAAAGCATTCGTGATATTATTCTTGACAATGATTTCAGGGGTATGTTAAATGTCCTTATCACAATGATAGTGATGAAAGTGTCTCTGCATAGAGCCAAAAGCTGGGCTTAAGTAGGTGGCCATTATTTGTAATGCTACTATTTTGAGTAGTCAAGTCATTTCTATAAATTTGAGGAATATGAAGGGGATTGTAGAAGAAAATGTGGACGAGAGAGTGGAGTGAATCATCAAATGATGGAGAGAGAGGAGCAGGTTGAATTACCTGCTGAATCAGGACACAGATATGGACATGAAAGGAAGTGAAATCCAGGGCTTGACACTGGGAGAACACACAAAGGTCTGCAGATTTCAGTAACCTCAAAACCAGACATGACAGGGTGGAAGTAAGAATGATTCACAGAGTGGGAATTGTTAAGCAAAAGGCAGAATGAAGATTATTAACCATGGAGAGAAGGTGAAGCAGTGAGCTCATGAAGAACATAAGATATGGGTCAAAGTCATATGAGTGAGCACTGGGAGGTGACTAAGAGTAATGGGCAGAGCAAGCAAAGCAAAAACTCAGAAAACAAAGACTGCTTAACCAGTAAACCAAATACAAGCCCTAACTGATATAAAATTGGAAATTTTTAAGTGTCCAAACCTTCCCTCCAAAGCACAAACCCTAATTGCACTTTGGTATTTTCATTTATGAATTTACTAACATACTGGTCATAGCAAACACCATCTTCCAACAACACAAGAAAAAACTCTACACATGGACATCACCAGATTGTCAACACTGAAATCAGATTGATTATATTCTTTGCAGCCAAAGATGGAGAAGCTCTGTACAGTCAGCAAAAACAAGACCAGGAGCTGACTGTGGCTTGGATCATGAACTCCTTATTGCCAAATTCAGACTGAAATTGAAGAAAGTGGAGAAAACCACTAGACCATTCAAATATGACCTAAATCAAATCCCATATGCCTATACAGTGGAAATGAGAAATAGATGTAAGGGACTAGATCTGATAGACAAAGTGCCTGATGAACTATGGATGGAGGTTCGTGACATTGTACAGGAGACAGGAATCAAGACCATCCCCAAGAAGAAGAAATACAAAAAAGCAAAATGGCTATCTGAGGAGGCCTTACAAATAGCTGTGAAAAGAAGAGAAGCGAAAAACAAAGGAGAAAAGGAAAGATATTCCCATTTGAATGCAGAGTTCCAAAGAATAGCCAGGAGAGATAAGAAAGCCTTCCTCAGCGATCAGTGCAAAAAATAAGAGGAAAACAATAGAATGGGAAAGACTAGAGATCTCTTCAAGAAAATTAGAGATACCAAGGGACATTTCATGCAAAGATGGTCTCAATAAAGGACATAAATGATATGGACCTCACAGAAGCAGAAGATATTAAGAAGAGGTGGCAAGAATACACAGAAGAACTGTACAAAAGTGATCTTCATGACCCAGATAACCATGATGGTGTGATCACTCACCTAGAGTCAGACATCCTGGAATGTGAAGTCAAGTGGGCCTTAGGAAGCATCACTACGAACAAAGCTAGTGGAGGTGATGGAATTCCAGTTGAGCTACTTCAAATTCTGAAAGATGATGCTGTGAAAGTGTTGCACTCAATGTGCCAGCAAATTTGGAAAACTCAGCATTGGCCACAGGACTGGAAAAGGTCAGTTTTCATTCCAATCCCGAAGAAAGGCAACGCCAAAGAATGCTCAAACTACCACACAATTGCACTCATCTCACACACTAGTAAAGTAATGCTTAAAATTCTCCAAGCCAGGTTTCAGCAATACGTGAACCGAGAACTTCCAGATGTTCAAGCTGGTTTTAGAAAAGGCAGAGAAACCAGATATCAAATTGCCAACATCCGCTGGATCATCGAAAAAGCAAGAGAGTTCCAGAAAAACATCTATTTCTGCTTTATTGACTATGCCAAAGCCTTTGACTGTGTGGATCACACAAACTGTGGAAAATCTGAAAGAGATGGGCATATACCAGACCACCTGACCTGCCTCTTGAGAAAGCTGTATGCAGGTCTGAAAGCACCAGTTAGAACTGGACATGGACCAACAGACTGGTTCCGAATAGAAAAAGGAGTACGTCAAGGCTGTATATTGTCACCCTGCTCATTTAACTTATATGCAGAGTACATCATGAGAAACGCTAGGCTGGATGAATCACAAGCTGGAATCAAGATTGCCGGGAGAAATATCAATAACCTCAGATATGCAGATGACACCATCCTTATGGCAGAAAGTGAAGAGGAACTACCAAGCCTCTTGATAAAAGTGAAAGAGGAGAGTGAAACAGTTGGCTTAAAGCTCAACATTCAGAAAACTAAGATCATGGCATCCAGTCCCATCACTTCATGGCAAAAAGATGGGGAAACAGTGGAAACAGTGGCTTACTTTATTTTTCTGGGCTCCAAAATTACTACAGATGGTGATTGCAGCCATGAAATTAAAAGACACTTACTCCTTGGAAGGAAAGTTATGACCAGCCTAGACAGCATATTAAAAACAGAGACATTACTTTGCCAACTAAGGTCCATCTGGTCAAGGCTATGGTTTTTGCAGTAGTCATGTATGGATGTGAGTGTTGGACTATAAAGAAAGCTAGCGCCAAAGAATTGATGCTTTTGAACTGTGGTGTTGGAGAAGGCTCTTGAGAGTCCCTTCAACTGCAAGGAGATGCAACCAGTCCATCCTAAAGGAGATCAGTCCTGGTTGTTGATTGGAAGGACTGATGTTGAAACTGAAACTATAATACTTTGGCCACCTAATGTGAAGAGCTGATTCATTGGAAAAGACCTTGATGCTGGGAAAGATTGAAGGCAGGAGGAGAAGGGGACGACAGAGGATGATATGTTGGATGGCATCACCGACTCAATGGACATGGGTTTGGGTGGACTCCGGGTGTTGGTGATGGACAGGGCAACCTGGCGTGTTGCGGTTCATGGGGTCACAAAGAGTCAGACACGACTGAGTAACTGAACTGAACTGAACTGTGCTGAACTTAAATATTCATTGAACAAGAGTTAGTTACCAGACATGGTTCTATACATTGGAAAAATAGTGGAGGAAAAGGCAACCAAGTTCCCAGCTCAGTGAATTAAATTCTTGTGGGAGAAAAACAGACAATATAAAACTATATATATTAATTCAACTAGGAAGAAATCTATGGTGAAATTAAAATAAGTAGGTAAAGAGTAATCAGTAATATTGGAATGCCACTATTTTATATAAGACAGAGAAAAGACCTCTGACAAGGTGACATTTAGCTAGGATCTGATGGAGAAGGAGTTGGCCATGGAAAGATTGGGAGGTATTCCAGGTAAACAGGTGGTGTAAAAGCCCAATGGGAAGATCAAGTTTAACAGAGAAAGACAGAAACAAGATCAGTATGTCTGTACTAGTCTAGTGAGAAAAGCATCTCTTTTTCCTAAATGTTTCATGTTTTAACATGAATATGATCACACTGTATATTCAATTTTCAAGGACAACACAGTAGTAAAAACAGACTGCAGGGATGCTGCTAACATTCAAATACTGGCTCCTCCTTTCCTGCTTGTGTTATCTTGGGAAAGCTTACCAAACCATTCTGACACATTTTCTTACCTGTAATCTGATAATAACAGTAGTACCTACTTCATACAGGTGCAATAAGAATTAATAGCCATAAAACACATAGAGAAATGTTTGGCTCATAAAAAGTGCTTCTTATGTAAAATCTTTTCTTTTCATTTTTTTTTCCTGATTGCATTATGTGGGAAAGATACTCTTTTTTCTTACATGTGCTTATTGATGATTATTTCTGTTGGTTCTGAGTGTCCCATAATTCAAGTAACTGTAGAAAACAGGTTGCCCTTAATTTCTCTATGTCATAAATCACTTGACAATAAACATCATTATCATGCTTTAAGATTTCCACAGCAGTGACCACCTGGGTTGTGGAGTATGGGAAAATAGTAAAAGTATTTCACTGTCTGAAGCATTCATAAGAGCCATGCTCATCTTGATTAGTTTCCCATGGAATTACCTCCAAATAACAAAAGAAAGATATGCTGTCAACTGATGCTTTGCCAACTGAATTTATCCTGGAGGAAAGTTGTGCTTGGCCTGTACAGTGTTTCCAAAAAATTTTTATTACATTGCCAAAAATCGAGAAAATCTCAAAATTTACTATTAAAAACCTCCTTATTTCTGGCTTCTTCTGAAAAATAATTTATTTACTGTAAATGGATAGAACATAGTGGGTAAAAGGCAAAAATTGTGGATAGATTTCTTATAACATTTTTTTTTTACTATTTTTTCATAATTTTATGCTTTAACCTTAAGTTCATACTGTTAAAAATTGTCTAAAAATATTATAAGCTTTGTAAAAAACTTAAAGTATTCTATTGAAAATGGCTTGAGAAAATGGAACTTAATCTCTAGGAAAACCTAGAGTAGCTCAGAACATATAAAAATAGTTGGAATCTTTGAAATGTGACTTTAAATAACTTTCTTTAAAAATAGTAAAGAAATTTTCCAAACAGGTAAGTTTTTATTTTAATGTTCAGAGTTATGCAGATTGAAAGTTATGTACATATGATGAACTTGAACCAAATGAAAATATGAAGAGACAGAGGACATTCCCATTAATTGATTGTTATGAATTACTGAAGTAAAAACAGCATTTAAGTAACACCCACATTGTACTGTATAAAAGGAAGCACATGCCATAATCTATCTGATCTAAATTGACTAAATACAAATACATAAATATATATTACACTTATGTGTATAGTCTTAAAAGCCAGAAAAGTGAATTCTTAAAAGCCATACAATTGATCTTTTAAATTTATTATTTTTCCCTTTTTTTCAGCTTTCTTGAGATATAATTGACAAATAATATTGTGTAAGTTTAAGATGTATCATGTGATGGTTTGATATACATGTACATTGTGAAATTATTGCCACACTAAGATTAGCTACTAAAAATATTCATCAGCTCACATAGTTAAGTTTCTGTGTGTGTATTTATGTGGTTATAAATGTTAAGATCTACTCTCTTAGTAATTTACAGTGTTAACTATAGTCACCATGCTGTATATTCGATCCCCAGAACTTATTCATCTTATAACTGAAAATTTGTACACTTTTAACAAATTTATTCCCATTAGCTCAGTCCTTGGTAACCACCCTGTGTCCATGAGTTAGACTTTCAGACTCTGCATGTATCTGAGATCAAGAAGAATTTGTCTTACCCTACCTGATTTACATATATATATATACACATATTTATACATTATATATGGACTTCCCTGGTGGCTCAGTGGTAGTGAATCCGCCTGCCAAACATGAGTTTGATCTCTGGGTGAGGAAGATCCTCTGGAGAAGGAAATGGCAACCCACTCCAGTATTCTTGCCTGGGAAATCACATGGACAGAGGAGCCTGGTAGGCTACAGTCCACAGGATCATAAGTCAGATATAACTTAGCTACTAAACAAGAAAGCAACAATATTTTATATATTTTATATGTGTGTGTGTATATGTAAACATTTTCTTTATGCATTTATCCATTGATAGGTTGACAGACATGTCATTTCCATGTCTTGGCTATTGTAAATAATGCTGCAGTGAACAAGAGTGAGAATATCTATTTGAAACTGGAAAAGAGAAAGAAGAAAGCCTTTATGCCATTAATATACAGTTATTAAATCAATAGCTTATTTTTTCTGACATGCATCACCAGTGTTGTGTGCTTTTCTTCTTATTGCATTTTTGTTTACAGAAAGCTGGGAACAAACCAGAAAGTGTGGATTTGTGTGGGGCACATATTGAGTGGGCCAAGGAAAAATCAAGCAGAAAGAATGTCTTTCAGGTAAGAATGTTACATAGATTCAAATTGTTCTATTCTTTCTAAATCTTAGCTCTCCTGGGTAATCAAAACAAGACTACCTTGTTAAGATGTTTTCATGAGCTTGAGCTAGTTGTGCGGAGGTCATTGTGAAAAACTGGCTTCTCTTCCTTGTCAAATTTTGGTTGTTTGTTGCTTTTCTCTGGTGACTGGTTGCTATCTAAACACAAAATGTTTATTGTGTGGTGGTTAATTACATACCCAAAAGTCATTGACTTTTACAGTGTATTTGATAGCTGTTTGGGATTCAAACCTAGAATGCTTAGCTTACATAGATTTAGTGTAGGATTTTCAGATATAAACAAACTAAGATTCACTAATTATAATAAACTATTTGCATTCACTGCCATTCCTGCCTTCCAGTCATAAATTATATCTACCAGTGTAACTTGGGGGATGGAGAGAGCTGAACAGTTATATAAATCAGTGTTTTCATATTATATAATTTGTTTTTTTGAAAAAATATCTGATTGATAATTTCAATCAGGCTGCTTTGAATGGAAAGAACCAGATGAAATCCTTCAAAGAAAGGAAATGGGAAAACAATGTTTCATGTATGATGTTACTAAAATCCCTTTGGCAATTAATAACTTCAGATTATAGAAGTTGATCTTTTTTCTATATTTATATGACATTTAATTTACTTTTAGATCTCCAAAGTAACCCAGAACTTTATAGGTTTGTTTTAGAATTTATATCATTTAGTAAGAACTAGATCATTATAATTATTGTATTAAGTGTATTCTGAGACCATTTTAGCCCTTAAAGAAAAATCAACTCTGTTCTTAAATGCATCACTAAAATTAATGTATAGGGTCTTATAGAAGAATAGGTAGGTGACAGTTTTTATCTGATCTCTCATTGGGAAGAAGAACCTGATTTTCAGTTTGTTTTTGCATTTTTCAGATGCTTAATGAGGTCTAGCCAAATAATTTACTCATAGTAATTAAAAAAAAAAAACACACAAAAAGAGCACTTTCAAAATATTATGGAATAACTTATTTTTTCTGATTATAGTTGAATTCTGTTTAGGCGTTCGTTTTTATAGGGTAGAGTTTTTGCTTTTGTTTTTGGTTTAACCCAAAGAAGAGGAAGAAGGAAAAAAGGAAAGAAAGAAGAAAAAAAAAAAAGGGATAAAGTATAGAAAACGAAATATATTTGCCAAGAAATCAAAGAACTAAAACTGAAAGTGATTAGAAGGTGAACTTACAGAATCAAGAAGTAAAATTAAATTGTGCTTTAAAGTGAGGAATTGTAGATCAGTGGTATATTCTGTCTCCCAATTTCTTGCTTCTTAAATTCTGCTATAAATGAGAAAATTTGGTGTTATAATCCTAGCCTCTATGACAACCTAGATAATTAGTATGGCTAGTTCTGAACTGGATAAGGTGAATTAAGGGGTTTAGTTTTATTATGTGTTGTTAGTTTAGCATCCTAATTACCAGTGTTGTAAAATAAAGATGTTAAAATTTGATATTGACATAATTCTTGGATAATAGAAACAAACTCTCAGAGTTGAATTAAGGAAGACTTTTTCAGTTTCTTCTGTTAACCTTATAAAGAGTTATATTAGCTCACAAATGAGGATAATAATCAAATATGAATGATGTGTACAGGCTGTGAATATAGAAGAAAAATATTCAAGTATAATTTTACACAGCTATGAATGTAATATGTACAGATATATATTTAAACCACCTATTTTGATAATATGCATCATCCTAACCTTTTCTGAGTGTGACTAGCTACCTCTGTTATAATATTTTACTCATTTTTCATATTTCTGAATGTAGATACTCCCAGAAATATTTAAACTATTCTCATTTTATTAGTTTTCCAGAGGTGAAAATCTTACCAGCTAGTTTTGTTTGTAACGTACCTGAGTAGCTCATGGGACTTCAGTTTTCTTAATCTAGGTTGCCAGTTTTTGTCTTGTACCCTTTAGTTTAGAAAAACAAGAGGTGATGATAAGGATGTTGTGAATAATAAAACTAAAGAAAGATTAAGATTTCATTTCCTGCTTCATTCTTTTTAGGGTGAATCATGTGGTTTTCTTGTCATGCTGAAATCTTTTCATCACCTAAACACATAAGCTTAGGTAGAATTTACTAATTCCTATCCACAGTGGCAACCCATGAAAGTAAGTCTTTTGAGAGGAACAATATAAATAGCTTTTATAGTTGTTAATGAAAAAACATCAGAAAGGATTTGCCAGAGAGCTAAATCTAGATGACTTGCATCAATATTTGATTAGGTACATTAGTTGGTATAACTCTCAAATGATCAGAATAAACATGATTATATCTCAAAAACATGGTACTATGGTATTGTTGAGTATGTGAGTGTGTGTGTACAAGGGTTTCATTACCTACAGAATAATGAAGCATTTCTTCCTGGCTGAAAAAGACCATCACAGCTTTAGCTGATTTGCTACATCAGAAATAGCTTTAGAATTCCAAGTTTGAATTAGGCATGGTGTTCAATCTCAGTCTATGAATTATAGATTAGAGATAGCTAATGACTATTGAGATTTTTGGTTCAAGAAAAATCAAAGAAGAGCAAAATTAGAAATAATTTAAAATTTGAAATCTGTCGTGAAAAAGTTGATGGATTAGCAATTATATGCCACATAATTACGATGTCTCTAGAGAAGATGAACTTAAAATGAAGAGGAAAGCAAACAAAAAATTACATGCCTGAGATATGCTTGAAAGACTCAAAAGCAAATATTTGTGACACAAAGAAAGGATGGATTTCATCTGTTTCCTTCGTATATGTCATTTGGACATTTGAGTTGTTCATTTCTTTCTTTGTATTAAAAGGCAGATTTTTTTCATAGTCTTATTAAAAACTCTTGGTATAGATTCATTCTTATTTGACTGGTACATGATAGCGTGACTGTGATAGCATTAATTAATTAGATTTTGTATTCAGCTACTCTTAGTAAATCAGAATGATGCTCACTGGCTGAGTTGAAGAACATCTGCCTATTTTATAATAGAACAGTTTTTCCTAATTGACCTTAATAATAAATAACATATTTTAAAAATTATTAACAGCTTCTATTATAAAGCATACCTAGACAAATCACAATGTGTTTAAAAAGTATAATTGTATGTAGATGTATGCATATATGATGCATATGTCAATGTGTAAATCCACATCTAATAGCTTGACATTAGGAAATAGTGTGATTCTTCCCATACACTTGTTCTTCCCACACACTAACACTGAAAAACGTATTGCACTTATTAAAAAAAAAAGGTCATACATATTCTAAACTAAAGTAGTAAATGTTCATTGCTGCTAACTTTTGTTCAATTCTTCGTTTAGCATAATTGTCAAGGACTGTCACAAGTCTGATGTAGCTTGAGAAAGCATTTAGCAACCGAATGATTTGAAATGAACTGTGGTACAAGTTTTCTTAGTTAACTTAAGAGCAACACTAGGTCTTCATCAGGGAAAGAATGAATAAAAAGATTTATGTTCAAATCACATGTTTTAAACATTCCTGCTAAGTGCTAGTTTGCTCTTTGGTGTTTAGCCTGAAATTTAAAGCACTGAGGATTAAAAGGATTACAACATAATCTTAAATAATCCTAAATGTCATTTACAGAGAGGGAGTTGTAATAACTAAATAAAACCATGTGAAAGGATGGCAGTGTTGTCAGGCAGCATCTGTAACATGAGCGGTGCTTCTGTCACCTTCCTCTCTTTCCTCACGGGTACATCAAGCATATGCACAAAGCTTTTTAACAGGACAGTCAGTTGAGAAAATGGTTGCAAAACAATTTATAATAATAAGTAATTTTTAAACTTCTGATATCTTCTTGTTTCAAAGTAGAAGGAAAATCTTCACTCAGATTTCCTTCCTTCTTTTGAACATAAGGCTCTCTGAGCTAAAGATTTTTAAAAGTCTGGGGGAAAGGAGTTCACGGTGTGTCTCAAATAAATAGATAATATGCCTCTAAAACATTCCCAACCTCTAAGGAGCTACCCCTTGTTAGATATATGATGGTCCCAAGTATTATAATTAATCCCATGCCTTTTAATTCACTACTAGAATATTCTTTAATCCTGTCATGTAAATTAATTTTGCCTCCCCCAAGAATATACAAAGGTAGAGACTATATCCTATACTGCTTTTTTCAACCATGAGACTGGGTATACCTTTTAAGCAATGCTATGGTTACCATTAAGGCTAAAATTGAATTTTTAATAAAAATACAAAATTCACTGTTATAATTTTTTTTAAGAAATTGTGTCCACTATTATAGGCTCTGCAATCCAAGATGATTTCTGAGTGTCAACTCCAGTCACTTTTTAAAATGAGGGTAAAAAATAGGAAATATACTATCTGTTTTCTTGGTCCTTTTCATTACATCAGTAGGTGATTACTCATTTGAAATAATTAAACATTTTATTGGAGCTAGAAGTGACTAGGTCTCAGTTTTTCTGAGTTTCCTTTCAAATAAAATTAAAAATAAATGCACCCATAAACATGCAACAGGCTCATCTACACATTACATGTTTAAATAAGATATTTTTAATCTTAAAGAATTATTACTGATTAAAACTTTATCAATTGCCTGTTTTTAAGGCAGAAAACATTAAATGACTCAAGATGAGAGTCTGTCCCCCCCTCCCCCACCAGTTTATAACCTCAACAAAAATCATGACCAAATTTCTTGGATCTGAGATTCTTTTATAATGTATAAAAATATCTCAAGGGAGCAGGTTCTGTCCCTAGAAGTAAATCTCGGAATAGATTTATCATTAGTTGTATTTCTTTTGTGACTTTGGATGGAGTCTTCTGGCTATAATGTATATTCAACATATTCATGTAATATTGTCCATGGATATGCTTTACATTTAGACATAATTTGATTGCTCTTCCTGATCTGAATATGTCTTAGCTTAAAATCTTTAAGTACTACTTAAGTTTATTAATGCAAAGATAATTTAATAACATCTTGGAAAATGTCATTTTAAGCCAAAAGGAAAACTACTGGTATTTTGCTTTTATCCATTTCCTTCTGTTAAAAGTGATGGTTTAAAATAAATCTGAGCTTTTACCAATTTTCTCTTTCATTTTTCAATGCTTGTAGTTAGACTAAATGCAAAAGGATGATTCTTCACATTCATATATGCATTAGATTTCGAGTAAAGCTGGTTTCACTTTAGAGAATTACTCACAGTATCTTAAAAGGCATGGCATTAAAAATAAACCAGAGTAAGAGCAGCCTTAATGTCTCATACATTTTTTTCCCCTTTCTTGCTTGTCCCCAATCATTTTATCTACCTATTAGATATTCATCCATCATTCAGAAGGTGCAGGGGAGAGAACACAGGCATCTAGGGACGTGTGTTCCAGTTTGGGCAATTTCAGCTCTAACTTTCTGTAGAACCCACGGTAGGATCCCTCCTCCAGTTTACAGCTTGTCACACCGAAGAAATGAGAGAGAAACTTTAACTCACCTGCCTCCCGTCTGTGTTAAGGTTAAAATGAAGCAGTCCTGTATTTGAAAGCAACTTCAGAAGATTGATTTTTAAGATAAATAAGACTGGGTTGTATTCACCATCTAACCACATCATCTCACAGTGCATTAACAGTTCCAGATGTGGATTTGGGAAGAATATGGGCAGGAGAGGTAGGTCTCTATGAAATACAATCCAGAGTCTGCTCCACACGTATTCTCTGTACTGCCTTTTGAACTTAACCAAGAGACGAAGGTGAAATGTACCGTTGAAAATCTCTTCATTCATTATCTAAAAATATGCGTTCTCAAACTGAAATTATTTTTAGTATCTTAGTCTATAAACAAATAGTATAATTAATGTAATATTTAATCAATGCAAGTTATTTAATTAATGTCATATCCCAGTTAACACTTTAAGAAAAGCATTTTTTGCCTGGAAAGCCTCTACCAAGTTACTGAGAGCATCTCGCAAAAGGGAACTTAGAAACAAGTGCAACAACTATGCCCCCAAATAAGAGACAATAGTAAATCTTTTTATTCTCCTGATGAGATACCAGGACATTTTTTTTTTCTGATTGAAGGGGAAGGTAGAATTATTTTTATGATTTTAACTTCATTTTTACCAGTGGGATTGCACAGAAGAATCTTGATGAATGCAATGAGATAATTTTTCATAAATGGAGACTTGATTTAAGAGTATTAGCATATAGGAGTGTATAAATTTCACTGCAAAGGAGAGAGTCTGGAGGCAGGAAATAAAGATTGCAAGACCTCAAAGTGAGACTCAAAGAGTAAGTTAACAATCTGACTGATGAAAAAAGAAATAGAAACAAGTCCATGGATGGCAAGTAAATCCCTCAAATGAAAAACTCTATTTGTTCAGTCCATGTTACTTGAGAATCACTGTCTTTTTTTTTTTTCTGATTCATCTTTTCAGAAATAATAAATATGTCTGGAAAAAAACAGGTATAATCTGAAGTATAGAGTTAAAATACTAATAGTGTGAGTGCATCATCAAAGAAAATAATAGGAAGCTTATGTTGACTGGTTATGCCATAAGGCTTGGTAGTCTAAGACATGGACTCATTTGCACAGCTTCTCTGTTATGCTGTCAGAAGGCACAATACCATCACACTTTCTTCATTTGTTTTTAAACTATCATCAGAGTAGAATGCTACTGGTTGAGAGTAAAGATTGACAAACAGCCACACTAGTAACTTTCAGTCCCAAATCAGCCAAGAGAACCAAGATTTTAAGTTTCCAAAATAAAATAAAATTAGTCAAAATTTAAAAAAAAATGTCAGTGTGGCTTCTTAGACTTCTAATGTTTTAGCAAAAGGATAGGTGTGTGTTACCTAAGGGGCCGGCTCCATCTGCATTAAAGACAAGAGTTGTCCATTTGGAATAAATTCTAGAGTTTAGTTTGACACCAAGCTAAATGCAACATGCTGTTCTTCATTTGTTGACGTCATGATTTACATCCTCTCCTCTTATGAAACGTGCTCTGTTTCTTGATGTTTAGGTTGAACTGGTGTGTTGGTCACTGAGCCTTGCATGGGCTAACAGTGCAGTTCCCCATGATCACAGAACCAGAGAGCGGCTAGCTGAGTTACATGGAAACAGAGTTAGGATTTCATGACACCCACCTGAGCAAAAGCCACCACTGCCAATGAGGGATTTCATGGTATCAGAGCAGAATCATCAAGCGTTACTGTTTTTCCACTTGTAATTTTCACCTTGTTAAGTACAAAAGATTACATTGATGCTAGCAAGACAACATTCAAACCAACTGATTCCCTTTTCATATCTGTTTCAAAGTTTTAATTTTTTATTTTAAAGGAGAGAAGCCATATTTATTTCATGATGAATATGTCTTTTTTTTTTTTTTTTAAGCAAGCAGACTTCTTCCAAAAGAAGGAAGAGTTTAATCCCTAAAGTTGGTACATAATACTTGGGGCCAGTAGATGGTATCGTATTTTATAGCTTGTCCATAAGAATGACACAGGGTGAAATAAAATTGAGTGTTTTTGGATAGTATAGGATCACTGGCAGATAAATAGTTGATGTCATTCAATTTTTTTAGAAACATAAGATAATGAGGCTGGATCTGAAGGCAAGAGAATATATATTCACAGCATTTATATACCATAAGCCACTGAGCAAGAGAAAAATCTGGGCAGTGGTGAGCAGAACTCTCAAACCTCAGAGCAGTATTTAAAGCAATATAAGAAAATAACAGCAAGCATCCATAAACAAAGGTTTGAAATGTACACAAGGACAAAAAATAGCCTTGGTTAAAATGAAAAGAAATTGCCAGTGTTCATACAGAACTGGAGAAGCCACTTGTAGAATCTATGCAGCCTCTTAATATATTAGGTAAATACACTACTAAAAATTTAGTAGAAAACAAATATTCAAAAGTGAAGCTGTGAACACTGCATGACAGTTAAAGATTCTCGGTATTTAAAGAAGAGAGGAGGCTGCTCTTTTATCTTAACAAAACAGGATGTTGAGAGATGACCTAAGTGAAAGGATGAAGTGAAACGCCTGAAGCCTGGGAGGAATCAGGAAGGAAGCTGTTTAAACTGTTTTCAGATAACAGATCAGTGTGCGGTGATTTGACCAGGGAAGGGGTATCCACTTTTAAGGAAGGATTAGATGAATTTCTTTTTTAGCAGAAAGCTTGGCCTTCATCCCACCAGTTTGCCTAACATTTTATTTCCAGCACTAGGAGAAATTCTAGTCTGACTTCCTTGGTGAACATGTGCAAACCAAAAAAATTTACAGTGGGAAAATTAACAAATGGTGCACACAGCTCAGAAAGGGAAACACTGATATTGAGGATTCTCTTCCCAAGTAATATAGACCTTGATAATTTGGGGGGATTTTTAAAAACTTGAATTTGAACAATGCTTCGTTTTTCTCACACCCATGATCATGTAGAATACAAGTTTCTGGTATTTGAGATCTGTGATAGATTTGAAATCAAATCATGCAAAGGGAGGTTTCGAGTACGCTCTTTTGATGTGTAGGATGTACTGATGAGGGTGGCAGGAAATTATGTGAAACCCTTCTCTTTTGACAGCTACACTGGAACATTTACAACCACAGATGTTATTTGTCCATCAGAAAGGAAAATATTTGTTTCAAGCCACAGGCATTTTCTACCACGACATCGAAATGAAATTCGACAGCACTTTAATGTTTAATGTGTAAGAAAATAAATATTTTGGGGGGCTGTAATTCTAGAAAGAAAATAAATCCCACAAAACATAACTAGTGACATAAAAAAAATGGCTGGCCTCATTACGAACAAATCTTTTACTAAAGTAAGGATTGTTCTATTATTAACATAGAAAATCTTAGATGGACTACACAGAATGCTGCATTATTCATAAAAGCATTGCTGCCATCTGGTGGCGAGTTGGCGTTTCAACACTAACTTTGCTGATTTCATTTGGCTGGGTGCTCTGGCGAGGCGTTTAGTGGAGGGCTCGCTTTATGGAATATTTAAAATACAAACCTGAAATACCATGGCCCAGATGCCATTCATCTGATGGCAGTCCTTTCTCTGTCTCGTCATGGGATGGAGGGTTCAGGGGAGTCAATGACATACTTGTGTGATTTTTATCCTGAACATGAAAGTGTATTTTCCATGACTTACGTAAGGATGTTACTCTTGGCTGTTATTGACTGATGAATTTTATCAACACTCATTTCTGTTAGAAAATAAATATGTAGTCAAATATTAGGAAGATTTATTGAATCTAAATATATACTGTATTGCTTAAATAAGAATGTATGTGAGATACTGTAATCCCTCTTTTGGATCCAAACATGAATTTTTTTTGTTACCACTCACTGAGTTTGATTTTGGAAATAACATAATTTACAGTGTCAAAAGAGAGAAAAAGAGAGAAATGTGTAGGGCTTCATAAAATTCAAGATTTCTTCCCAGTCATTCGATTGTTATATTGAATAAATCTTATTAATTGTTAATGACTCAGAGACTTATGAAGTCATCTTTCTTCATGAATTTACAAATTAAATGACAAATACTCAGCTCATGCTACACTTTTTAAATAAGAAATAGTATAGTTAAAATGTAATTTAAGAAATTTTGGTGGTTCTTGAGCATCAGTGCATTAACACATATTTAATCAGAAGCAATGAGATTATCTTTGCAACTTCAGTGTATGTTCTAAGTTTCTAATAACTGTAGAAGCCCTCATTGTATGCAATGAGACTCCTGATCAATAAAGTGGATATTTATATAGATCACAAGTCTTTGAAGACTATAGGAAATAATGAGTTAAAATTATTCCAGGAGGAAAGTTGAAATTCAATCTTGAATTCTCAGGGATGATATTTAATAGTTAATGCTCAATTTTTACCAGATATTTGCCTACATCTTTAAACCACCTTATAATTTAGTAAAAGTCAGGTAACAAAACGCCATTGCACTAACTTGGGAGAATCATAATATCAAATGCATATCATCCTTTCCAAAAAAATAAAAACGTGTAAATGCCTATTTTTAAAATAAGACTGTGGAATTTATTTTTAAATTCTTGGTTAAGATTTTCACTCTGTGAATGCATACTTGATATTACCCTTGATAATACCTACTTTTGCCACTTAAAATGTTTTCTTCCTCAAAATATTTAATTTGACTCATGGAAGAACATTGCTTATTTTCCCTGGGAAGATTGATTACTCAATTCCCTATCCCTCCTCTGTCTGTATTTAGGAATAGGTTGTGAAAAAGAACAATAAAGCCTTACAAAGAAAGTAAAAATGATAATGATCATGTCCCAGTCTCTTCCATCCACAAGTATAAAATTTCAAGTAAATTATTTTCCTAATTATTTTGGATACAACCTATATTTGTTTCTAATGGTTCCGTAATAGAGATAGTAGTTACGGTCAGGATGCTCCAGGTTGTAGTCATAAGTTGCTAATGTTTGTTTCAATAACATTTGCCTTTGGCAGCTTTTATAGCTGCTTAACACTAAATCCCCATATAACCAGGAGAATCATTCAAAACTGTAATGAATGATGTCACCTTAAATCCTTTAGTATATAATTGCTAGATGTTACATTTTATAGTAGGGCATTTGATGGTGTATTTGTTTATGCTGAATTTTATGACTGAGACAGCTGTATCTCAGTGGAGGAATGGTCCATTCCTTTCATAGAAAGCTAGGTTGGAATTCTCTTTAAGCAAATAGTTTGGCCATATATGCCCTCTGATTAAGGCTGGGCTCCCCATCAAAGCAAAATTAGAGATTAGGAATTGCGTTGCAGCTAGTTTATTTGGGAGATAATCCCAGAAATCCAGAATTCAAAACTAGCAAGAGTGAAACAGAATAGGATGAAAAAAACTACAAGGGACGTTACTGAGTTGGTCAAAGTGGCTAGAATATATGTCACAGTTTTCACCCAAGGATTAACAGGATGGTGCATTTGTTCATCAGCTTTTCATCCCTTTGGATTAGGATGGAATAGTATCTTTCAATCTTTTTAACTTTCAGACTGAATGTGTATATTTGTGTACCAAGAAGACTCTTTCTAGTGTCCTACTCCATATACTAGAGAATATCTGTGGCAGGAAGTAAAAGATACATGGCATATGCTTGAGGTAGGATGTAGTCAGGACAAAGGGACCTGAAGCCCTCACAGAACTGTTTACACCCGCTGCAGCTGGTGTCACAGCTCAAGCCAAGAGGACGTGAGGTGGGACAAAGAAGGATGTGATGCAGTTCCCCTCTTTAAATACTCAAAGTGACTTGGACCTCAAGTTAACCAAGATGGTGGCTGGCCTCAGTTTGTAAAAAAGAGCCAATAAAAAAGTTATTGTAGAATAAGTTACACTCCTCTACCACTACTGTGTCTGAGGCCATATTTGATGTTCATCGTCTATCTCTTCTGCCACTCATCCTAGATGTCCCTCACCTTCAGTCGTGACAGATTTGAGCTCTTAGTTTTTTGACATTTCCAGGCTTTGTTTGCTGCAGTGGACCGTCCACTGCTCTCACCAGGCACAGAAGCACCAGTACACATCTCAATGAATTCCCTGGGTTCCTGAATCATTTCTCCGACTCCCATTGTACAGAAGCAACCTTACCTTCTCATCAATAATAGGGCCCATTATCCTGATGAGTATAACAGCTATTTTCTGTGCCTGTTGGTCCCCTGCTTGAGTATCCAAACTTAAACAGCAGTAAGCATAGCTTTAAGTTCAGTGATTCCATTACTGCTGCTGCTGCTGCTAAGTCACTTCAGTCGTGTCCGACTCTGTGCGACCCCATAGACAGCCCACCAAGCTTCCCTGTCCCTGGGATTCTCCAGGCAAGAACACTGGAGTGGGTTGCCATTTCCTTCTCCAGTGCAGGAAAGTGAAAAAGTCAAAAACAAACTCATCCCCTATCCCAAGAACAAGAATTTTTCATCTAGCCAAGCCAAGTTGCAAAAGTCCGAAACATCAGTGCTGCAAATGGATTTCTACAGGAGCTGCTCCTGCTTCTGTCTCTTGATCCTTAGACTCATACATTCTAGGTCTTATGGACACTATAAAATGTATCAGATATTGATTCAGTGTATATGTACAGCATCTTAGAATACAACTCCCTAACCAGGGTCTTCCCAAGCTACCACCTTAACTGAGATTTTATGAAGTAATTCCGTTATTTTATTAGGTTGATTGCTTCCGAATAGTATGTTGTTTAGTAAGAACAGTGGATCTTGAGGATCCACTTTCGAAGGAAGTGCTCTGATATTGTCAGTTTGCTATCAGGTGTCTGGGTATCTCCTTGAAGGGTTCAGTTGTACTTTTGCTGCTGGAAGCCTGCGCCGACCAGCAGTGATAGGAGTTATGTCAGTCTTGGTGAGAGGGAGCCATAGCTTGGGGTCTGGGCATGGTCTCAGTTTTTGCTACCATGGCCCCTCCATTCAAGAGTGTATTATACAAGCTCTAAGTGGCTAAAGACAGAGGTTGTGTGAAAGTTGTTAGTCGCTCAGTCACGTCTGACTCTTTGAGACCCCATGGACTGTAGCCCTCCAGGATCCTCTGTCCCTGAGATTCTCCAGGCAAGAATACTGGAGCAGGTTGCCATTCCCTTCTTCAGGGGATCTTCCCAACCCAGGGAACAAAACCAGGTTCCCCACATTGCAGGCAGATTCTTCACCCTCTGAACCACTAGGGAAGCCCAAAGATAGAGTTAGATGACTTCAACTGATACACTTACGCTGTGGTGGATGTGAAGGTATTTTTTTTTTTTTAATATTATTTTATTAGTTGGAGGCCAATCACTTCACAACATTTCAGTGGGTTTTGTCATACATTGATATGAATCAGCCATGGAGTTACACGTATTCCCCATCCCGATCCCTCCTCCCACCTCCCTCCCCACCCGACTCCTCAGGGTCCTCCCAGTGCACCAGGCCCGAGCACCTGACTCATGTATCCCACCTGGGCTGGTGGTCCGTTTCACCATAGATAGTATACATGCTGTTCTTTCAAAACATCCCTTCATTTGAATCAGTTCTAATGAGATGGATGAAACTGGAGCCCATTATACAGAGTGAAGTAAGTCAGAAAGATAAAGATCATTACAGTATACTAACACATATATACGGAATTTAGATAGATGGTGGCGATAACCCTATATGCAAAACAGAAAAAGAGACACAGAAATACAGAACAGACTTTTGAACTCTGGGGGAGAACGTGACGGTGGGATGTTTTGGATGTGAAGGTATTAAGTTGAACCCAATGATCTTCATGGCCTGTGTCCACTCCCATAAGTCTGCTGACTTCTTTATCTTCAGTCTTCCAGACTGTTTCCTTCCAGGCCTCTGGCTGGCAAGCAAAACCATCCTTTACTTTTTATGAATCCGTCTATGTGCTTGCCCCAGACTACCCTGCTCTCTACAGAGTTAACCATGCAAGTTCACTTCTCATATTTCTCCCCATGGGAAGATATCTTCTCAGCACTGGCCTATAGCATCACCCAAGGCTAGGGCTGCGGTGCAGCTGCAGTCCCTATTTTTGATGTCCAACAATGTACTGAAGTGACCTATTTGGGAATCAGGCTGGAGTGTTTTCATCCTTCATCAGCTGGCATTTAAGAACTTCCATGAGGCCATAGGTGCAAACTCAGGGAGAAGCACTAGCCCAACAGTGACAGATGTCATGTCTGTCACTGATATGTCTGACAGATATCATGAGCCATGTGTTCTTTGCATTTTTAATGTAATTTACTTAGGCCCTATGGACCTGATTGGACCAAATTCTAAATATAGCATTTCCATTCATGGATTGTTGCCCAAGATTATTAGTCAATGAATTTTACAATACCCAGCCCATCTTGAGAAGGTAAAGTCAAGTCGCCACTTGATATCCTGTGATCAGGTGCTTCGTCTTTTTCTGACCCAGTGATAGGCCAGGAATTACTTTTAGTTGGTGAGAATATCTTTACTGAAGGTGACAAAACCTTCCTCCACAACCCTGGGGTCATTGTTATGAGGCTTTTATTATAATCTGTCACAAATTCCACAGAAGCATTATACCATAATTTTTTATTGAATTTTCTGAGTCATACGATTCTAGAGTCAAAGAACTTGCACCAATGATTATCATTTCAAGTCACTAAGCTTTGGGTTAGTTTGTTACAGAGCAGTAGCTAATTGATACAAATAATATGTCTACAAATAAAATTCAATGACCTGATTTCTATGAGAAAAAAATAATATATTTGAAAGTAAAATCCAACCAGTATAAAAGGCCTTTGGATAGGTTGTAAAACCCCAGTTCATGGTGTCAGATTCTAATAATTAACAAGTGCTAGTTCCTTACACTCCAGTGCTCTTGCCTGGAGAATCCCAGGGACGGGGGAGCCTGGTGGGCTGCCGTCTATGGGGTCGCACAGACTCGGACACGACTGGAGCGGCTTAGCAGCAGCGGCAGTTCCTTACCAGGTTGTAGAGAAAATGCAGGTAGTGGCATTTCGTCTGGTTGTGTGTCTTTTCTATTACTCACTTTGTTTATGAAATAGCTGCCTAACAAAGTTAACTTCCAGGAAAGATGCCAGGTTACACAGAACCATACCAGAGCCTTAGAATCACTTTGGGCTCTCACCCAATGTTTTCGCAACATCAGGTGGAGACAACACAGTTTGGCTTGAAAAATTACAAGGGAAAAAAATCAGAGCATATGCTCATGGGACAGTATGTTCAGAGTCTTCAAGAGAGTATCTTTCTTGGCCTCTTAAAAATCAGAGAATATTGTGTATCTATGCCATTTAAAAAAAAAAATAGTCTGGACCAACAGGACCCAGGGTTGTAAGAGGTCATTGATAGGCCAGTAACTATAGAGGTTCTAACCCAGAATTTGAGCTATAAGACATAGAGCAGATAGAACTACAGTTGGACAGTCTAAATATAGCTGAAAAGTCTTGGCACTTCAAGAGTTTCTGAGAGAAAGAAAAGAAATTTGATTTCTGTGCCTCTGATGGAAAAGCTTGCAGATGACCTAGGAAAATTATATTTGTCATATTTATATTGCAGATAGTATTTTTTAATTTGTTCCTAAAAGTTGAAAATGACCTTCCGTGTTAAAGGACCATTAGTTAGGATAAAGCATGAAGTCCATATGGACTTTGCATTTTGGAATTAAATATTCTAGCTACTCCTTTAATTTTGAAAAATGTACACATAAAAAATGCTATTATTTTTCCTGAGAATTTTTACAAGATATTCTGAGTCAGAAAGTATTTATTTGTGTAATGTAAACATGTGATTCCCAGATCTGCCTTTATCAATATTAAGTTTTTAGTTTTATTTTTTCTTCCCAAAATATGCAAATAAGAAGATTTAATTAATTTATGTCTTTTTTCCCTACCTAATTAAACCCAAAGATAAGCATGGTATATTCAATGTTAAAGCTACATGATACTGAGTTCTCTGTCTTTTATTAAAAATTTATTTGAATTCCTTAATTCAATTAAATTTTAGATTTTCAGTAGTTTATTATTTCTAAATCTGTGTTAAGTTAACTTCAGGGACAAACACTGATGAAAAACAGGGAATAAAGTTATTCAGTTACATCAAAGTCTAGGTTTTAAACAATTTTTTGGTAGTTATTTTAGAAATTGTGTGTTCAGTTACTAACTTTTCATAGTACTAAGCGGAACTCCAGAATCTTGGAAAAAGTCAGTTTACAGAAATGTCTAATTTATGTTTAAGAAATTGAATAATGGTCAACTATTTCCCATTTATTCCTATCATATCATTTGTTTCACAGTTTGTTTTCAATAATGTCCCCACACAAAATAAAATCCCATTTTGATAATAGGTATTACTTTATCTTCTAAAGTCAAGCAAAATTATTTTTTTCCAGTGTAACACAAATCAAGTCAAGGTGAAAATTTTAGTAACTTGAGAAAGTAGCTGAGTTATTTCTCAAACACAAGCTCTAAGAAAGTGAACTAATATTTAGGTTATGTAGAGTGGTTACTTGCTATTGGTGAGTAAGTAACAATTCTACTAATTTTGCTGAAACTCCAGAGAGGGTGAACTAATTGAGGTTTTGTAATTGACCTTGTAAGTAGCTAAATTGCTTATGCCATGATTTGAGAATGATATTCATATTTATTGTTTTCACTTAGCATATGAATCTGCTAAATTTACTTATTAAGGGTAAATGTTTCTGTATTTTCTACTTTTGATGTTTCTAGGGGCAGAGAAATGTCACAGGGATCACTTCTTAAATTAGCATTTGTGTAGCATTTCCATTGTACCAACAAAATCCTTATCTTACTTTTTTTCCATAAACTTTGCTTAATATTCACTCATGTTTCCAAAGAAATAGAATATATATCATAATTAATGAAGAAAATATTAACAGAATAACACAAAGGACAAAATGTCATCAGGGATTTGATTTACATACTTCCATTTATGGCCCCTCTCTCAACCAAAATAGGCTTTTGGAACATATGTCTGTTGCTCAGCTCTATACTGTCTTAATTCTGGGTACCAGGTTGAAGAAATAGCCTCTATCTGGAACAGATATGTCAGGCTGCATGCTGGCATTTAAGCTCCTTCTCAGAAGTAGCATATGTCAGGTTTGTCTTCATCTCATGGGACTAAAGAAGTCAGGGGGCCAGGAGAACACACATGTATAATCCGCCCATGGGCAGGAGCACTGCAGGAGATGCACCAGTATAAGTGGAAGCTAAAAACAGAGCCTACCACATCCCTTCACAACTAAATATTCAAACCACTTGGCCTAACCTGCTCAATCTAAAGAGTGGTTGTTGCTGTTTAAATGGAGTTAAATTTCACCAAGCCATTCTAGAGATAAAAAGCATTTAACATAATTGATTGCATACTTGTAATTGATGGTGACATAGTGACTTATTTAAAAGAATCATTGTCTCTTTGATAGTATGAAACTAGAGTTCAAGTTATTCGACAACATATGACAACCTGCATATCAATTCATATCCATTTTAACATTCATTCAAAAGTGTTGAGAATATAGAAAATGTGTATCAATAATCATTTAATTTCAAGTCAGATGTGTGAATTATAGAAGCTGAAGGTCACAGAATTCAGAGTGTAATAAGTAGTTTATGAGGGTGACAAAAGTGAGGTAAGAATTGGAAAGTGCATTTAGCAATTGAACCATGTTAATGGATTTATTCTTTTTTTCCAATGGTAAATGAATATATGTCTAACATCATCAAATAAGTTTGTCTTCTCATCATAGATATTTATAGACCATCTTTAAATATCCTGAGTGCATATATAATGTGCTTGATTTTATTGGTCTCTCAGGAAGTACTTTACTAAAAAACTACACTGTAGAGCACTTTTGCTGTTGAAATGACAATTACATTCTAGAATACAAATATTTGATGTAAGAAAATATGATTCTTTTCTATCAAGTTTTATGAATTATATTCTTTTGAAGTGTATTCTAGGGAGATAATATTAGATGGGATGGAAGACAAAATGAGGGTCCTTAATGTAAATTGTTCAATAGCAAAGGAACACATTTTGCTTGAGAAAAAAAACATTTGTATTTTCAGAATGAGGCATAAGCCTCATTTTTAATACTCTAGATTTGTTACAAGAAGTAAAAACTACTTTAATTTTAGCAAAAGTACCAACTAATGTCAGTGAAAAATGAATGCAATTCAACTTTATGTATGTAGCTATCATGGCAAAGTAATTTTATAGAGTATAGCTATTAGTTTTTTTTTTTTCCTTGGAAGGCATTGGTTTAAGTCCTGCGTTTCAAATGTAGAGCATATTGGTATAAAATGAAAAAAAAAGGCCCTCAAACAAAAGTCCCAGTAAACCAAATTGCAATTAGCTGCCACTCCTGGGAAATATTCTAGTATATGTGCTGGCACTTGAAAAATTTACACCTTCTGAGAAAAGGCAGGAAAATTCTGTCAAACAATTAAGCTGATTGGAATTCCCAAGAATGTGAAAAAACAAAATGACTCTTATGTTAAAAAAGAACGGCAAATTGTTGTGTATAATGCCATGAACTGGAATAGAAAAAAATAAAAGATTTTTGTACCTTGTATACATCAGTATTTCTTTTTCTTTAGCACAATTGTAATGCAAGTGAGTTAAAAATTTTCAGTACTGATTTATCTTTTTAAAAACTACACATTCTAGACTTGAAAATGTAATTAATTAAATAACCTCTAAAACAGCAATAAAATGACACATTTGCTCTTAATATTTTTGGATAAATGAGTTGATTGTTAAATCTTTGGGTAAGTATACATTTGGCAACCAGTTAGTAAAGATAAAATATGGATATGTTACCTTCAAATAATGTAGAAGATACCGAGAAGAGAACAAATAATTCAGACTAAGGATAAAATAGAAATTGACTCTTAAAAGATTAAACTAGAATCAACTCTGATAATATGAATTGAAAGAAAATTATCAAGCAAAATGAAATGCATAAAGAAATACCTTTCCTAAGTAAATATGCTTCAAAGAGTTGTAAAACAAATAGAATACATTAGGTTCTCAAGGAAATAAAATAAGGGTATAGGTTTGGTAGACCTTTAAGAAAGAGAAAATACCATGGCCTACCTGTTTCCTATGCCAAATATTCCTATGACTTTTAAAAAGTCAAACTATTTTTAAATATTTATCATTTTTACTAGTTTTTTGTTCACACTGAAAAACATCAAGAGGAAAATTACTCAAAACAAAATTATTCTCGTTGACTGATACAGTAACTATGTGTTCAGACTGTGTGCTAGCAATCCTGTGGGACTGCCTGTTATTTTGGTGTGTGTACAAATCCCATTATGTTCGAGCATCAATACTTTAAAAAAAAAAAAAAACTTTTTATTTTGTATTAGGGTATGTTGTGATAGTTCCCAGTGAACAGCAAAGGGAATCAGCTGTATATATACACACATGTATCCATTCTCCCTCTGAACTCCCCTCCCATCCAGGCTGCCATATAACATTGACCAGAGTTCCATGTTAAAATGACAGCAAAAAAAACTGTTCACAATTAGGTGTGAATGTTATCTTAATAATTTACAAGCACATCTCTAGTAAAATATTAATTGATCTTACATATTCTTCACCAACTACAAAACTTATATTTCACTTTCATTTTGCTCAAGTTGTTTTCACCCTAAATTGCTCAAGATGTTTTCACCTACTCAGAAGTTTTCACCTTAAATAGACATTTCTGGTTTGCTTTGGATGTGATTTCTGTACATTTATGCTTTAAAATAAAATCCTTTTTCCCACACTGAGATCAGCAGCTTCTCATTTGTATTGCCCATTTCTGAAAGGATTTCAGTATTTTTTTTCACATTTAGCTATCTGAGCCATTGGTGATATTTAATTTGTTCATAATTTACTTTGGTGTATAGTGTAATGTGACCCAAGTAGTCAGGCATTCAGTACCATTTTGTGAATAATGTATCATTCTCTATGGTCTTATGCCGCTCATATTTTTATTATATATTATCTTCTCTTTTTAATAAGTATATTTCAGATATCAATTTCTTTGACATTGCACCCGATATTACTGTCTTCACTATAGTAACCATATAATTTATTCTAATTACTGGAAGATCAAATCTTCTGGTCAGCTTTTCTTTTTTCAAAACCGTCTTGATATTGCTGTATTATCTACAGGCTGTTAGTATAATATGAAAACAATCTGATCTTTCTTCTTTGTACATAACCTGGGTTACATGCCTATTTATATCTTTATTCTAGAAAATTTTAAAAAAATCTTATTTTTTCTGTTAACTTACTAGTCACATTCAATATTTTAATGCATATTCAAAAAATTTGAATTTGCAGAGATTGTCTTTTAAAATTGTATGTCACTGATGATCACATTAAGGTGTTTTTTCATCTTCTGTACATCTACCTTTCTGTTAAATGACACCTCTCTATTTTTCATATGTATCATGTTTACCTCAAAATTTCTCCCTCTTGGTCTCTTTCCTCTGTTTTAGAAATGGCAGAATTTTTCTTCTTCACTGTTAATTTTTTCTTTTAATTTTTGTAATATAAATTCAGCTATTTTCTGCCTCTAATAAATATTTTAATTCTTATATAATTCTGATATTTTATATATATATATATAATTCTGATATATATATATATATATATATATATAAAATTCTGATATAATGCCTTGTTTTCTTACATTTTCCACATAAATACACATCTCACTGTATGTACGCCTGAATCAAATCTTCTTTTTCTGGCCATATAAATTCTAAGTTTTCTTTTATTGCTACACAGGTATGTGCTCCAGGTTCTGGCTTCTATAATGAAGCTCCCCTCTCCCCACAGATACTTTTTCTCTGTATCTTTTAAGCGTTTCACTCTTCTAGTTTGTAGACTCTTACAGAAGCTAAGTGTTCATATATTTTTCTACAGTATTTTACACCTTCAATTCTGAGTACTGACAAACTCTCAACTTAAAGTTGAGGCAACTTAGTTTGTCAAATATTCTTTTCTATTGTATCTACTGCTAATAAGGAGATGGATATATTCATGAGAATTTAAAAACAGCCTTTAGTTCTTCTTTTTACTTGAATGTGGACATGCATCTGTAATTCTCTGGAAGAATAAACCACTTCTTGGGTTTCTTTAATCAGTAACTATTGTTAATTTGCTCACATAGTACAATTTATCCTCTTCCTGTCTGGACCCATTGCCTCCTTAGATACTGATGGAGTCAGGGGGAGGCAGTGGGGTGGGACAGGATGTGAGTGGTCCCGGGAGCCTCAGCAAACAGCTGTCTTCCAGCAGACCCAAGGTTGTGGTCACAACACTGCATGGGCAATGCAGGCCAAATTGTATTAGGAAAAAAGAGGTAGCAGCAATTTTCTTAACAGCCAGACTCTTTTTCATTCTGTATTATTCAGCTCAAAAGGCATGGCAAGGCATTCACTGCCAGTCTCAATTCAGATGATCTGTAAAGTATTTAAGCAATATTATTAACAATCTGTGAGATCACTACTCTATATTCTCAATTCCCAGTCCTACTAGAACTTGATTTCATTGGTATTTTCATGAATGTTTCAGTAGAAAAGTATTAATCATATATGTATTTAACCACTTGGTCAGTCCAGATTCTTCCTTTTAATAGATTCTGAACTTTTAAAATTTAAATTCAATCATGTTAAATGGAATTTTTTCTTTGTTTTTTACATTGTGGTTTTGGGATCTTGTTTTTGGCAATGCGTTGTTGATGTTGATTGTTTTTATTTCATGTGTTCAAATACTTCCTCTGCATTTTTACTTGTGTATCATTTCATTGTTTTTGTGTGTCTTTTAAACTGGATATTTTAAAGATTCAGTTAAAGGAACAACTTACACTGATTTGTCTACATAATCACTTTATTTTATTCGTCAACCTGTGTTTTTTCCTTAAATTTCTACTTAAAATATCGCTAAACCGATATCTTTGTCTTTAAGTTGCTAATATCCAGAAATGAAGGTAACTAGGCTTGGATACCTTTTTCAGTAAAACAAATGGTAAAGTAGGTAAAAGTAAGACAACATATCGTAACAGAATCTGATACATATTTTTGAATAATTTGCTGGTGATATTTTGTTGTAATTACTAATAACTGCTTTATTTTACAATATAAAATGTTTATATTAATTTCTAGTTCTTAATAATATCATATTTAAAAACCACTTATTAATTAGATGAAAGATATTTCAAGTAAAAAATCATGACCCATATTCTTAAGTAGCATATCGTATGACATTTTACAAAAGATTAATTATTTAAAATGTAGGTTAGTATTTATCTGCATAATTTTTTTAAGATTTCATAACTCTCTTCTAATCTTAGTTACCTTTAACTCATAATCATTTCTAAGTATTTCACTTCCATATTTCATTCTTATAAATGTAATTATTAGTAATTTCCTCTTATTTGTTGCTAACTTATTTTCTAGTAATTTCAAGGAGCCTAGAACAAAGTATGGCTCATAGTAGGAGTTCAAATGTTTTTAATGAATAAATATATTTTGTATTTTTTTCTGTAATTTCAGCAACTCTTACAGTGCATGTTACTGAGAAACAACCTGTAACACAAATAAGTTTTCTGGAAAAATAAAGTTCTGTCTCTCTCTTTTTTTCATTGTCGCTAGCCATTTTATTATGGTCACTATTCAACCTTTAATTTCAGATTTTATGTAAAATGTTCTTTCTGTTACCTGTGTCAGTTGAATGAACACTTTACCTCATTAAGTACTCTGTTGTTTGAAAATAAATTAATTAATTCTGTAACACACAACTTTTCAGCCTAGAGGAAAAGTTGCCAGTGTATCTCTCTAAACCTTTTTATCTGTAACTAAATTATCTGAGTCCTGCCTGGCTTCAAAGTCCTCAATTTTAGGCATATAAAGCTGTTTTTAATAACTAGTTTGTTTTCATAGAGAAGAAAAAAAGTCCAAAGTACAACATTAATTTTCATTGTTGCATTAGAACTAGCTTTTCTCTGGTCTTCTCATCTGTACTTCATTAAGTCACATTATGTGGTATAATGTTGCAAGTTTGAAAATGCAGAAACAGTTCAAGAAATTGATTCTATTTGTTCTTTCTGTTCAATAGACCTTTGATCTGAAATGTTCAGTGGTGCCTGGCTGTTCCATGCAAGCCTCTTTGAAACCATTGTTCGCATTGTAATAGCCTTGTTATCAGGTTGTGTGAATTAATTCCATCACATTAGCAGGAGGAAGTTATACTCACAGTACAGTCTAATAACCGTTTCATGTTACTGGCCAATTGATTGGGTAACAAGACGGCATACCACGTTTATAATTCAGTTGTGTTGCAAGGTGGTCCTAATTTCAGAATTTCAAAATGACAATAATAATTTTTGATTTCCCCAGGACACCTTGCCTAACTGGTTTTGGGAACCTAACCGTGCATAACTGAAAAATGTCACAACGAAGCAGGCCACCAGTCCTAGTAAATTTCCTGAATCAAGAGAAAACATACACCAAAACACCCTTCAGCACAATGAAACAACCACCCACAGACAAAAGCAGAAACCACCCACAAACTGAAGGGCTGATGGTCTAGAGGCGGGGTGTAAACGAGGAGAAATATCATGGTTCTTCAGGCAGTGAAAGTGAAAGTTTCTTGCTGCTGCTGCTGCTAAGTCGCTTCAGTTGTGTCGGACTCTGTGCGATCCCATAGACGGCAGCCCACCAGGCTCCCCCGTCCCTGGGATTCTCCAGGCAAGAACACTGGAGTGGGTTGCCATTTCCTTCTCCAATGCATGAAAGTGAAAAGTGAAAATGAAGTAGCTCAGTCATGTCCGACTCTTCGTGACCCCATGGACCGCAGCCTACCAGGCTCCTCTGTCCATGGGATTTTCCAGGCAAGAGTACTGGAGTGGGTTGCCATTCCCTTCTCCAGGGGATCTTCCCAACCCAGGGATCGATCTTTACCATCTGAGCCACCAGGTACTGTCCAACCTTGTACTGACTTCAACTGCTAGAGTTGAAGAGATCCCAGGAACTCTGCCTGTCCACCGCTGACTTCACCATCACTGAACTGTGGATGATATAATCAGCAAGGGAATGGAATAATATATAATGTTGATGTTTCCATCACAAAGTGCTGACCTTGGCGATGGTGAAATGCAGTTATACAATTAATTTGAAAACAGTAATTTAGAAACTGTTTAAATCGACATATTAACAAAATAATTATTGGATGAATAGATTTCATTTCTCTGCTTGATTAGGTTTGTGTATGTGAAAACAGGCTCATTTATTTATTTACTTACTTCCTTTTATCAGAAGATCCAGTGAGCACATTTTCCCTAAGCTTCTAGCTCATCACTCACTCACTCATTCTAGTTCTTCAGATCATCAGCCCCAGAGCAGTGACCAAATTAGTTCCCCCATTCATTTGTCTAAGGCACCTTCCAGGTCTACTCTTCTCTGATGCACAATTTCTTGGATATAGCTGTCTTCTAACAAACCAAATTGTTTGTGGCCAAACTCTTTTGGTAATAATTGTTATTGTTAGTCACTCAGTCATGTCCCATTCTTTGCAACCCCATGGACTGTAGCCTGCCAGGCTCCTCTGTCCATGGTATTCACCAGGCAAGAATACTAGAGTGGATAGCCATTCCCTTCTCCAGGGCGTCTCCCCAACTCAGGGATTGAACCCAGATCTCCTGCATTGTAGGCAGATTCTTGACCATCTGAGACTTATAGATGAGACTTCTTTAGATAATTGATAGGCTCTTATAACATCATTGTTTCTTTACTAAACTGTTTCCTTTCCTGGCATGCCATCACATTGCTTCTTTTCCAGTCCAGCTTATGCATATCCTTTACAATAAGTTCTTACATGAAATCTCCATGTCTCAGAGATAGAGTGGACTTTTCTCACTTTTAACCTTTTATAAGTAAGGATGGCATTACAGGAGTTGATGTGATAATTAAATGAAATAACTTCGGCAGAATGGTTTCCACACCGAAAGCAAAATAAACATCAGCTATATTTATGAATACCATTTACTCAGCCCACCATTACAAATTTTATTACTTTCCTTTACCAAGAACTCGGGTGAGGGCCTAACACTCTGTTGGATAGTCCACATGTATCTTTCTACCTCTCACAGCCAACTCACCGAGTCTATAGTTTGCACTTTTTTCTAGTTAAAAATGAGGAAAAGGATTTACAGACATGTTAAGTAACTTGTCTTATTTTGTGGAGCTCTTATGGGAAAGCTGAGGCTTAAACCACAAGCATTTGACTCTAATTCTTACACTGCTAACAATTCCCGAATCTTGCCTCTGAATAACAGTTTGGCTATCTCTGTGCATATTAGTATCATAATCTCTTTGCTAGACACTCTGACATTCACGCATGTTTTCATATGTCTATGCATTCTCTCGAATTATGTTTTCCTTCTTTGGAAAGCAGGGACCACAGTTACCCTTCCTCCCTCCCTTCCTCTATCCCTTCCTTCCTATCTTCCTCCCTTCTTTCTTAAATTTCTTTCATGTCTGGTGAAGTGCCTTATACAGGAATGCTCAAAGCTGTTTATTCTTTGTGATAATTTGGCATCTTGCTAAAACATTGGCCTCATTAGGCACACAATCGAACCAAGCAAAAACTCACAAAGTTGCTAGAAATCCCATGGCTGGAAGCTTAACTATATCATCTTTTCATTCTTCTACTCACTCAGATGGCTCATATTTCCTAGTGTTCTTTGTAGATTATTTTGGTTGCTTTTGTTGTTGTTTCTTTTTTATTGTTACTGTGGCTTGTACTTTGATCCTGGGGTTTATTGAAATACTGCTTTAGACCCTTCTGAACTTCTAGTATGCCCAGGGAACCTAAGGGTGGAAATGAATTCATTCTTAGCTATTCACTTTTCAAATAACAAGAAATGAAGTAGTTTATTTTTCATTTGTTGTATACTCCTCAGTAAGGAAAAATGAACAGTTTTATTACGTATCATTCGTTGCTTATTTGTTCAGTGTTACTGGCAGACATGGCTTGTTTACTTTTTGAAAAATGAATGTGGGGTGGTTAGATTTAGAAACTCACACCAGGATTTAGAATGTATCTTCCATGCCTCAGGATTATGTATGCCCTTGCCGCCTGAAGGGACTGTCTGTCTAGGATTTTAGACAGCTAGAACTTTTAGATCTTAAGCTATTAGCCATCTTCTGGCACTTCTCAGAGAACTTTCAAGCAGTCAGACAATAAGACAAATCCATAGGCTTTGTTTATTAAATTCATAGGTGAACCTTGAAACAGGGGCTCTGTGGACACAGCATTTATTTTCATCAACTAGACAATTATTGGACTGTTTTTCTGTGTGTGCCCAGTTGCTTTAGTCATGTCAAACTCTTTGCGACTGCATGGACTGTAGCCCACCAGGTTCCTCTGTCCATGAGATTCTCCAAGCAATGCCCTCCTCCAGGGGATCTTCCTGACCCAGGAATCAAACTGGTGTCTCCTGCATTGCAGGAGGATTCTTTACCCACTGAGTCATCTGGAAAAGCCCAAGTGGGTTTCTGTAGATCCAGGATAAAATGAGCCATGATTTCTTCAGACTCTCTGCCTTTGCATTCCAGTCTTTCTATTTGATTATCACCAGCTTCTGTGCTTGTATAGCGGGCTCTGCTTCCCCAGTTCCTTTCATGGGGTTTATTAAGAAGAAAGTCCATAGAAAATATCTTTCTGATCTGTGAGGAAATTTGTGAGAATGTGTCTCTGGGATTGGGTTTCTCAGGTGGTGCTGGTGGTAAAGAACCAGCCTGCCAGTTGCTGGAGACATAAGAGATTCAGCTTCAATCCCTGTGTTAGGAAGATCCCCTGGAGGCGGGCAGGGCAACACACTCCAGTAATCTTGCCTGGAGAATCCCATGGACAGAGGAACCTGGCAGGCTACAATCCATAGGGTGGTACAGAGTCAGACACAACTGAAGGGAATGACACACACCACGCATCTCTGGGATTTCTCAAACCTTGTACTCATTATCTCAATATTTTTACACTGGTGGATAGCAGCTGGTCTGAGACTCCATCACAAGTGATGACATACAAATAATTCTGACAACAGTGACTTCCAGGTTGTGTTAGTGACAACTCATCTGTATAGGAGACCTGATATTTCTATCCTAAATGATACAGAAATTTAAACTAATTTAGTGAAAGAGAGTGTCAGGATAATTTACCACAGGTGGTAAATTCATGAGCTCAATGACGTTATCAAAGACACAGTGATTCCTTCTTCTTGTCCTGACATCCTCTTGGTCTGCTTGTCTCACTCAAGGCCGCGTGTTTGCTATTGCCAGTTCAGATAGCCCATGAAGACTTGACCAAGTTAAGCAGATCAGAGGACTCTTTCTCACACTTCTTGAAAATGACAGAAGACTTTCACAGATGGTCTGCTACAGTCCCCCCGTGTGTCAATGGACAGAATTGGTCACATATATATATATGCAAGAGAAATGGGGCCACTGTGATTGACAAGGGAAGAGGGCTGACAGACCCACCCCAAAGTTAGGGTTCCATCAGAAAAGAAAAGAAGAAGATGACTTTTGAGGAGGTGATAGATTGCCTGGGCTTCCCAGATGGCTCGGTGGTAAAGAATCCACCTCCCAATGCAGGAGATGCAGGTTCTGTCTCTTGTTCAGGAAGATCTCCTACAAAAGAAAATGGCAACCACTCCAGTACTCTTACCAGGAAAATCCCATGGACAAAGCAGCCTGGCAGGCTATAGTCCATGGGGTCACAAAAGAGTCAGATAAAACTTACCGATTAAGTTTTATCTAGCAACTTAGTGTTGCCTGATAAATTAATCCCCTCTTGTTTTAATTTAAAAATTTTGTTTAATTAAAGGATAATTGCTTTACAGTATTGTGTTGTTTTCTACCAAACATCAAATGCTGTAGAGGGTGTGGGGAACAGGGAACCCTCTTGCACTGTTGGTGGGAATGTAAACTGATACAACCATGTGGAGAACAGTATAGAGATTCCTTAAAAAACTAGGAATAAAACCACTATATGACCCAGCAATCCCACTACTAAGCATATACCTTGAGGAAACCAAAAGTGAAAAAGACACATATACCCCAGTGTTCATTGCAGCTCTATTTACAATAGCTAGGACTTGGAAGCAAAACTAGATGCCCATCAATCGATGAATGGATAAAGAAGCTGTGGTACATGTATATAATGGAATATTAACTCAGCCATAGAAAGGAACACATCTGAGTCAGTCATAATGAGGTAGATGAACCTAGAGCCTATTATACAGAGTGAAGTCAAAAAGAGAAAAACAAATATCGTATACTAACACATATATACGGAATCTAGAAAGATAGTTGGAGAAGGAAATGGCAACCCACTCCAGTACTCTTGCCTGGAGAATCCCAGGGATGGCGAAGCCTGGTGGGCTGCCGTCAATGGGGTCACACAGAGTCGGACACGACTGAGGCGACTTAGCAGCAGCAGCAGCAGAAAGATAGTACTGATGAACCTATTTGCAGAGCAGCAATGGAGACACAGACATAGAAAACAGTCTTATGGAGACAGCTGGAGGTATGGGGAGGAAGGAGAGGGTAAGATGTACGAAGAGAGTAACAAGATGGGAACATATATCACCATATGTAAAATAGCTAGCCATTGGCAATTTGCTATGAGACTCAGGGAACTCAAACCAGGGCTCTGTAACAACCTAGAGGGATGAGATGGGATGGGAGTGAGGTGGGAAGGATGGTCACGTGGGAGGGGACAAGGCTAAACCTATGGCTGATTCAAGCCTACTCTTTTTGACTCTCTCCTTGGACTTTATCTATTATCCTTAGTGTTTCTTAACCTGAGGGCTTCATTACTTGATCCAAATGCAAGAATTTCCTTTTAATCCCTAAGGTAAAGTTCCCATAGCCCCTCAGATATTTCTATTCTGATATTTACGATGCACATTTGACTGTTCCAATCATGCTAAATTGACTACTACAGCAATTAAAAAGTACAAGAAATATTCTTAATAAAAATTATTTCTAGTCTTTTGGCCCAGAAGCCACTGCTACATTTACAATTACATTTTGAGATATTCTGTTCTTTGTACTAAGCCATGCTGAATACTTTTTTGGCCAAACTACATGTAGGATGGATTTTAAAAAGGCAGATTTAATATACATTGTAGTGCTCTTTTTACTCAAATAGGAAGGAGTTGAGAACCTACTTATTTAAGTGCAAATGCTGCCTCCTACCTAAGTCACTTAATCAGGACACTTTAATTTCTACAATGGTGAAATTCAGATAATAATACCTGTCCCCTGTCTACCTCTTTGGGAAGCTGGGTGGATTAATTAGATAAAGTATTTAAAGCCCCTCAAAGAGAAGTGGCATATGGAAAACATGTTATTATTTCTAGGGAAGAATGAAGCAGTGTCTCTTTTACAAACAGTCTATGCTTCTAGAATTTTCCCCTCTTACTCATTCAACTGAAGTGCCAATTTGGTGAATTTTAATTCATCATATGAGACCCTTCTCATTTTCAAGTAGTTGCACTTAAAGAAAAGATTTTCAAGTATTGCCTTCGATGATGGGAACCGTGTGTAATTCCCGAGTTTCTCTGAATATTTCAGAGCATGGCCTTGCAAATTGGTGTACATGCTGGACTCTGGTTACATTTGTAAGAACAAGCAGTGACTACATTGAAGATGTGACCTGGGCCCCTTTTCAGGTCACATTCAATCCTGGTTTCTTCCATGAAGTGTTAGCCTATGACAGCAGTCCTTACTGATGTCATTCCCTGAGAGCTTATATGGCCAGAAGAGCCTTCCCTGCTCAGTAGAGAACTGGTTCTCGAACGCAGGACATTGGAGTTTAAACAGAGGCATGATCTGAATACACAAAATCATTCAGAGGTTAATTGTTCAGCTTTGTACGGAAAGAAAGAAATCTGTTACACTCATTTACATAGAAATGGGTCCAGTAAGAACTGACTCATTAGAAAAGACCCCGATGCTGGGAAAGATTGATGGCAAGAGGAGAAGGGATGACAGAGGATGAGATGGTTGGATGGCATCACTGACTCGATGCATGAGTTTGAGCAAACTCTGAGAGTTGGTGATGGACAGGCAGTCCTGTCGTGCTGCAGTCCATGGGGTCACAAAGAGTCAGGCATAACTGAGCGATGGAACTGAACTGAAGATCATTTGGACACAGAAGACTAACCGAGAGTAAAATCTTTATTTATTCCCATATGCACTTCATGAAATACGTTACTTTTAAATATCTTTTTTAACCAATAAGTTTTCCTATTTAGGTCACAAATCCCTGTCATTTTCTTCTAGAATTCTCAGTTTTAGTTATACATTTAAATTTCTCCACTTTTTTTTTTCACCTCTAACTGAATTTTCCAAAGGTTTAGCTCTACCTGACCTTTAAGGTGTTTTATTGGACACTGAGCACCTTTGTTAACCCATACAAGAATGGTTTCTAGTTGATAAATTCAGTTAGCAAGTGCTCATGTGTTTTAATAACTGAAAATGTGGTTTCTTATTAACCAATCTGTGTTTTGCCCAGGGTCATGGAAGCTCATTACCGAAGGGGCCAGCCCTGTTTCCCCACAACGCTTTTTGAAGGAAGCAAATATCTGGGTCTGCTACAGAGCTTGGAAAGTAACTTTCTGGGGACCTCAATACTGGCTTTGCCCTAACACTTTCAATCAGCTTTTAACAACCTTGAATCACTCTTTCTTCCTAAAAATGAAGTCAACCTACCATTCTTCAGAAATCAAAACAAAAACCTTCCCTCAAAGCCAAAGGGTACCTATAGAACTTTATCTGAATCTTGAGTTCACAGGTCTGGGCTCTTAAAAAAAAGCTAGAGGAAAAGGAAAAGGAGGAAAATGAGCATTGAGTTTTACTCAGCAATAACATAATTCCCAACTTAGACAGCCAGCCTTCTTGACCTCACAGCTTAGTAAAAGAAGCAAGAGAGGGCATGGTGAGATTGTGCCAATCAGAGAAAAGGCCATGGTGATTTACTTTTCCAGAAGCAAAGAGTAGAAGAAGAAAATCAAGGGTTAGGTTATGTCTAGGTCCACTTATCACATGGAGAAACAATATAGGGTACAAGAGAAAAAGAAACAAGAGAGAATAAAAAAGAAGGGAGGATGCCCTTAAGACTTGGTAACACCATCCTTTGATCCAAGTCATGTACTGGGTGCTGACTCTTCTGATCATAAACTGCACCCCTGCCTCCCAATACCTCTTGGTAGAAGCCAGAAACGAGAATGAGTGGAGATGGAGCTGGTACAGGAGAAGGCAGACATGTGTTTTTTTAATTTTTTTTTTTTCCTATAATGCTATTATGATTGTCCCTAGAAATACCAACTTCATTCACCCCCAAAGCATCAGATGTCTATAGTGTCTTCTTTGGAAGCATTCATAGCCAGTAGGGATGCCAAGACTCACCTAAAAAGCTAAGTTTTAAGGGTCTGATTAAGGATTTTCTGAGTGGTTTTGAGAAAGAAAAACCATGGCTTTGAGATTCAAATATATCCTTAATAATTTTCCCCATGAAAAGATGAATATTGACCAACTTATAAGAAGGAACCCACACTTCAGTTTTGATACAAAGAAATGGCAGGTATAAAAAGAGCACCCTCATCTTTTGCCTAAAGAAAGAATATTAGTAAGATACACTTGCAATAAATATATAGTAGACAGGAATTCCCTGGCAGTATACGGTTAGAGCTAGGCACTTTCACTGTCAGGTCCGGGGTTCAATCCCTGATTAGGGAACTAAGATCACACAGGCCACGTGGCCAAAAACGAAAAACAAACACACTCATGCAATAGAGTTCCTGTATGTTGTACTTACTATATACTAGACTCCAAGGAGTTTATTTAGTATTACTGATTTAATCCTTACAACATCCCTGATACAATTATTATTGTTATTATCCCCATATAGTAGATCAAGAAAAGTAAAGCTCAGAGTTTAGTCACTTCCCAGAGGTCATATAATTAACAGTGAAAGCCAGGTTTAGAACTAGATTGCTCCTGCTATAGAGGTCTTGATGTTGATTATTCTGCTACACATATAATGAAGAAAAAATTTAATGTAGAAAACAGTACTAATTATAGATATTCAAAATATACCAAATATACACATAGGAAGAATAGTAATAACAAGACATCATTAGCCTATGTTAATATAGTCACTTATATGGAAAGTCTTAAGCAGAGAGTCAAGATCAAGATTATCAGACTATAACATAGTAAGAGGACAATATTTTATTGTTAGCATCTTTTGCAATTAAGTACATTTGCTTAAAAATAGAGACATGTTTTATGAGGTTATGAGATAGTAGAAAGCAGCAGCCCAAAAGAAATGAAGCTAAAAGAAGAAAGAGCCCTGCAAATCCATGACTCTCCCATAGAAAACATGAGTCCACTGGAAATGGACCTGAAAACTCATTTCTTGAACATTGTCATGAAGATGCAGGTTCACTTCATGATGACTGACTGATAACAAAGGTGCTTCATTATGATAATAAAATGGTCAGTAGTGCCTCATGGACTAATGCATTTTATAAAACTGTACCCATGTTTCAAGCTCAATTTTCATTCACAGTTTATTGCTGGACTCCAAAATATTCTAGTTTCTATTTTTAAAAATTCTACTATTGAGATAAAGAAAAGAGAAAAACTTACTTTTTTCCTTTTTTAATGCATTTGGTAGCTGAACCATGTTAAAGTGTTACCTAGCCAAAAATATTTTTAAAGTTGTCTATGAATCCAGTATTCATAAGCATATGTAACTCCTTTACTCTCAGACTAGATAAAATTGTGATAGATTGAATCCAATAAGGTTACCATCTACTACATAAAAGACTCATTTCTTTCAGTGGCTCTTAGTTTTAGCAACTTTTCTTAGAGTCACCTCTTAAATATCGTGTTTACAGTTCACTTGTACTTGTAAATAAAAATTTGAATTTGTAAATTACATTATTTATGATATATGTAAATTTTGATTTCTTATGGAAAAGTATATAGACTTTCAATATGACCTCTTATAGGCAAACGTTTATCACTTTGATAATAATGGTTTTCATAGTGACAAACTAATAATAGAAATACCATTTATAAGGCGTGGATCAGTCTTATAAATCAGTCATTATTCAAAGTTGTTATCAGGTAAATATTCATTCTTTCACTTTAAATGTGTGAAAACTGGGATTCAGAGAGGCTAAATAACCTTCCAGGTTTTACATGACTAATAAATGGCAGAACCAAAATTTGGACCCAGGTTTATCTGTCTTCAAAACCTGTGCTCTTTGTATTCTGGAAGGCTACTTAGAAATTTGGTCCTTTCCTGGGTCAGCTGCCTCCTTTGCTTTCCATGCCGTTTAGCGCTGCCTCCCGCTGATCACCCCTGGTATTACACTGTAGTCAGCCCTTCAATACCATCCAGTGAAAACAATCAGTTCTTGTTGGGAGCAGATCATTTAGGAGTATTGATTCTAAATTTGTCATTGTTTTCCATGAAAGCTAAGCATAGAGTATAAATTGCCGCTCACCACATAAAGTTGATGACTTTCTATGCCCAAATGATTTGACAATTTGTGATTTCACCCCTAGGAGTTCTCTTGCTAACATTTTTCAAGACAAAATATTCAATCCCTGTCTAAAATGATCAAATTTTGCCCTGCAGCAAACCTGTAAATTTTTGCAAGGACTTGTGAAACTTCGCCAGGCAAGAGATCAATAATTTCACACCATTCTGTTCTCACTGCTTTCCTCAAACAACTGCGGTTTGTTTGAAACCGCCAAGATAAGAAAGTAAAAATTTAAGGAACAAGTAAGAAACTCCCTCCCCACCTTGTATAAATAAAAGTGCTATATTTACAATACAGGTGATCAATCTGTATTCAAAAATTTAAAGAGGCAAAAAATTCATTTCAGATACAGACATACCTCATTGTATTGCCCTTTGCTTTATTACGATTCAAAAATGTGGCTTTTTTTCTTTTTATAAATAGAAGGTTTGTGGCCATTCTGTGTCAAGCAACTCTTATCAGCACCTTTTTTTCCAACATAATTTGCTCTCCTCTCACAATATTTCAAACTTTTTCATTATTATTACGTTTGTAGTGGTGATCTGTGATCAATGATCTTTGACTTTACTATTGCAAAAATATCACTACTCACTGAAGGTTCGGGTCATAATTAGCATTTTTTTTTAGCAATAACATCTTTTTAAATTAAGGCATGTACCTTTTTAAAGACATAATCTATAAGTATAGTGTAGCCAGAACTTTTATATGCACTGGGAAATTGAAATATTTGTGTGACTACCTTAATTGTGATATTCACTTAATTGCAGTGAATTAGAACCAAAGCTGCAATATTTCCAAGTTATGTCCATATTTAAAAGTATAGTTTACCAAAAAAATGGCAACGTTACGTGTTTCTACTCTTTTAATATCCTGTTGTATAGATTGACACAAAATATTTTTGATTTTCTGCCTACTGTATCCAACACTATCAGCCTATGTTACAAATTAGGATTTCGGCAAAGGGCCTGTGTGGGCGCTGTACTGTTGTTATAACAAGGCACCAAAACATTCTGTTCCTACCTGGAATAATACTAAATCTTTCATTATTCACCATTAATTTTATGCATAGCTATCTCTTTTTTTCCATGTTGAAAAACACCAATAAATTCAAGCCAATAAAAAGGTAGATTTTGCCACTCTCTTCAAAATTTCCATCTTTCTCTCTAGGTCCTTTTTCTCTGCCTGCATGATAATAATGAATATCCCCCTATGTTCAACTTTTACTTGTTCATTCTTCTTGCTAATTTCTCCTTCAAAGATCTCATCCATTTTCATGAATTCAGTTCTGCCTTTACTTGAATAATTCCAAAATCTCTATTGCAAATCTTTTCCTCTTGTGTTGGCACTCATCATTTATTTCAAATGTTCACCGGACATTTGTATTTTGATGATTCGTCCCTTCTTCTCAATAAATAAGCATTTCACCCCCAAACACCCTTCTCCTTGTTTACTTATTATTTTTGAGATTAGAAACACGTTTCTGATCACCCATTCTTGAAACCTTGGGCCAGGGATCACAGATGGTAAAAATTCACATAGCGGACATAGGCACCAGAAACAGGAGTTCATTTACTGTAGGGCCGGTGCTGCTGGAAGAACTGGGAGCTTTGCCCCTTGTTACTCATCGCCACCTAATGGTCACCATGCAGAAGAGCAGGCCCAGTTTTTCCTGATCCTGTTTTTCAAAGGAAAACATAAATCTTGATTTTGTTGTGAATCTATCCAATATGTTTAAATGCTTTCAACTGTTAAGCAAGATTAAACCCTTTGGAAACCACAGGAATATTTACATGAGCATGTCTATCCCAAGGGTTATTTGTAGCCATTTTACAGGCACCGAATTAAAAAAACAATTGGAATAAAATATTAATATAAATAAGTGAAAGGCTTCCCAGTGGTAAAGAAAAACCACCTGCCAAGTAGGAAATGTGGGTTTGACCCCTGGTTCAGGAAGATCCCCTGGAAATGGCAATCCACAGCAGTATTCTTGCCTGGGAAATTCCATGGACAGAGGAGCCTGGTGGGCTACAGTCCTTGGGGTCACAAGAGAGTTGAACAGGACTCAGCAACTGAACAGCAGCAGCAAGAGCAGCTAGGGTATCATGTTGACAGTAGAGCGAACAGAGCCAGCCCAGCAGATGAGAGGCTTTCCAGCCACCCAGGACCTTGGGCCACTTTGCATCAGTTCAGTTCAGTTCAGTTCAGTCACTCAGTCGTGTCAGACTCTTTGCAACCCATGGACTGCAGCACGCCAGGCCTCTGTGTCCATCACCAACTCCCGAAGTTTACTAACTCACGTCCATTGAGCCAGTGATGCCATCCAACCATCTCATCCTCTGTCGTCCCCTTCTCCCACCTTCAATATTTCCCAGCATCAGGGTTTTTTCAAATGAGTCAGTTCTTCGCATAAGGTGGTCAATAGATTTAATGGACTAGATCTGATAGACACAGTGCTTGATGAACTATGGACGGAGGTTCATGACATTGTACAGAAGACAGGGATCGAGACCATCCCCCCAAAAAAAAAATGCAAAAAAGAAAAATGGCTGCCTGAGGAGGCCTTACAAATAGCTGTGAAAAGAAGAGAAGTGGAAAAACAAAGGAGAAAAGGAAAGATATACCCATTTAAATGCAGAGTTCCAAAGAATAGCAAGGAGAGATAAGAAAGCCTTCCTCAGTGCTCAGTGCAAAGAAATAGAAGAAAACAACAGAATGGGAAAGAATTGAGATCTCTTCAAGAAAATTAGAGATACCAAGGGAACATTTCATGCAAAGATGGTCTCAGTAAAGGACAGAAATGGCATGGACCTAACAGAAGCCACTTTGCATAGTGTTTCAGAAAAATGGTTTAATCAGGGAGATAACTGACATTTAGCTAAACCCAGTAAACCTGAAATAAAGTATCATGCATTTTAAATCAGTGGGCAAATAATACAAGAAACTAGAAATTTAAAAAAAGGTGACCTTGATTCTCCAAAAATAAGCCACAGATTATGTTTCTTTCCTTCAAGTTTCTCCTAAGCATGAAAAGCCAATTTCTAGCCTAAGACTAGTAGATTTCAGTGAACATGTAGCCCACATCTCTAATTTTTACTTTGTTCTCTTAATCTTTTAGAAGTAATGTACATTTTGTTTTAACATAGTGAAATTATTATTAAAAAAAAAGCTGTTGGAAATAGATATTATAGACATCTCAAATTAGACTTGTAGAGACTGACTCAAAGACGTATACTATACTGATGACATAAAGCAATCTGTGATATTAAGCAGCTCTCTTAAGACATCAAAAAGACATGTATGGATGAAATTAAGTACATATAAATACATCTAATGGTTCCTTACAAAACTTAAAATTTTGATTTAATAACTCGACACTTGGGGTTTTTACTTGTAAACCCAATACTGATTAAGATAATTAAAGAACTGTAGAAACCTAATCAATTCAATGTTTCTTTCAGTATAACATAAAGGGTAATTTTTAAACATAAAATAAATTAAAAGTATAATCATACAAAACACCTGGTTAAGATTATACACTTAAACGCTCAAGCTACCAGTACTAAATTCATGTTAACTATAAATTAGCTGAGTGCCTGGATAAATAATATCAAACTTGTATTTCATTTGTGTATGCTTTGGATATAGACTTTTATCTTCTAATAACTTTTTAACCTAAGTCAGATGACAAATTGGTTTGATAAGAAATACCTTATGGATAAGAATGGAAAATACATTATATGAGATATTATGATATAGGGGTTTTTGAATTTTTTTCTGAGTTGTTATTGATCCGTATGCATTCCTTCTCCAGGGGATCTTCCTGACCCAGGGATCGAACCCAGCATTGCAGGCAGACGCTTTAACCTCTGAGCTACCAGGGAAGCCCTACTTTTTAAATTAGAAAATATCTAATATTTTGTGAGAAGATGCATACTTTTTTAAATTGAGAAACTCAGCTACCAAGTTAATATAGTATCAGTTTATTGTACTTCAAATTTCCAAAGCACAAGCATTTCAGAATACTGAAAGGCTATATTTAGAGTGAGATCTACATATTCCTTGCAGATGGAATAAGTCCATGAATATGTGTTGGTATCATTCTTGCCAGTCCTAATAAAACTCTATCTTTAGTGTGTTTGAACAAAACTCGTTATATATAAAAACTGAAACATCAAACCATTATGTATCCTTTAAGTGTAGATAAAATAATTTTACATCCGTACAATATTTTTAAATGTTGACTTTAGTAAAAACTTAAAAATCCCCTAAAATTTGAAATGAAAATTCATGATGTACAAAATTATGAAAGAAAATAAAAAACTGTCTTCTCCAAGTATTCCATAACTTTTTTGAACAAAATCTCAGTGTTATGATTTAATCTTCCTCATTTACATTTGCCAAGTGTATCTGAGTTTACAAAGTGTTTTCATATAGAATACAACATATAACCCACACGGTGGCCTTTGTGAGAAGAGGGTTTATTATAATTTTAATGTTGGGATAAGTCTCATAGAAGAGAATGACCATCTTCATCATCAAATATCTAGAACAAATGACTGAAGCTTAAAAACTTAAAAACTGAAGCTTAAAGCCCTGGTTTTTTGATTCCTGACTTCAAACTCTCTTTCTAACAGACCATGATCTGTGCTGACAAGTTCTGATCAGGTTTCTGCTTTCTTCCATTCATCTTACATCATGTTATATATGAAGGAAATGTAAGTGTAACCATTTAAAACTTTTGCATTTTTCTCTTTAATTGGGCCCTTGTTGTATTCCCAGCTTTGTCTGAGCATAACTGGAATGTGAAATCATGTTCACATTTGTGTGTTTCTGCACGTGAGTACACACATACATATGCATACATGTAATGAATTCCTATAGAAGTACAGTTATGGATTCCTTTTATTTTCTGTGACAGAAAGATAGCTATAGTTCTGAGAAAAGAATAGAAGAAAAGAGGGGAATCTCAAAAGCTATGTAGGAAGCAGAGGCTTTAGTAAAATGGGAATAGGAGTGAAACATTATTTTATTGCCGTGATGGTCAGGTGCATAGGGGCTTGTCAGGTGGCCCTAGTGGTAAAGACCCTGCCTGCCAATGCAGGAGACATAAGAGATGTGGGTCTGATCCCTCTGTCAGAAAGATCCCCTGGAGGAGGTTAGGGCAACCTACTCCAGTATCCCTGCCTGGAGAATAGACAGAGGAGCCGGGCGGGCTATCATCCATAGAGTTGCAAAGAATTGGACACGACGGAAGTGACTGAGCATGCACAGGTGCATGGAGCCCATTTTGCATTGTAAATGCATAATTCTTAGGAGTCCGAAATTCTAGAAGTGAAACTGTATGGCCGGAATTTCTGAGAATGAAACACTGTACTGAACAAATGTATGATTCTGTTACCTAAACTGACATAAACCTATTCCACATTATTATTATTGCCTGGCATGTATTTTATACATGGCCAGGCTTACTTTTGTCTACTGTCAATATAAAACTTGACCAATAATATAAATTATATTAGGGATTAGGAAGGAAGTCTGCTTTTGACTTAAATTGAAAATGTGCTCGAAAAGACATTGGTAGAGATCAGTTTTAATCTGATTGTCTGGCCTTGTACTTTTGACAGTGCTTTCTTTCTTTCTCAAAATCTACCTTGTCTTCTGCCTGGCTTCACAGTGTACTTAAAATCGCACTTTAGGACTTCAGCTTGTCACCCTGAAAAGTCATGGAAAGTTTGCTTCTAGAAAAAGAGGAAAATAAGATGGGCTCTCATAAGCTTCACACCCAGTTTAAAGAATCATCTGAGACTCGCTATGTGTGTCTGTCCAGGGAAGGCTCACAATGGGAGGACGCTTAGTATTCCATTTCTGCAAACTTTCTTATATTTCAAACTTTGGGAGACTGGATCAAAGTCATTATTTGAAAGATTATGTCCTCAAGCCTCTGGCATTCCCTTATGGTTCTATAACACATACATCCTTGTGTGTGAATGCACTCTGCATTGATGAGAGGCACCAACAACCAAGCCCAGTGTGAACCCGCGTGGGAAAAAGTACCACCTGATTCAGTAGTACATGAATCTGTCTCTGATGGGGACAGAAGGTATCATGCGAGGCCATGGGCCACAGGGAGAGTGCCAATCATGTCGGTGGACATTCAGCCAAGTCTTGAGCACATCCTGGTTCTCCTAACTGCAGGCCAACCATTTCTCCTCTGGAGTCACGTACACAATATGTAGAATGGTTATACAGAATAAATCCATGGCAACAGCACATACAGAGCTGGTTGATTTATTTGGAAAAAATAAGTTTACCTATTTTTTTTAACCTTTGAAAAAGATACATTTCTTTAGGTTGACTTGATTCAAACTTGAAAAAATAAAAAAGAACAGTGCTGTACAATTTTTTAGCCAAGCTTATATTGGGCTTTCTGAATAACCTAAAGGCTGTTCATTCTTTCCTTTAGAAGCCTTGTAGGTATTTTTCTGTGCTGTGTACATTTTCATCCTCAAGAGTATTTTCTTCTCATTCTCCTAGATACCTTGGAACAATTATTTTTTCTCTGCAGATACCTTAGAGAGAGGACTATTTAATACCCTATCCATTCCATCTACTCTTAGCCTCACCTGAAGGGCAAAATCCCTAAGATCTTGACACAAATCCTGATAAATACATGGAATTATTAAAGGTGCCATCTCAGCAGAAGAGAATTTCTGCTGCCTTTGTTCTCGGGGGAATACATATTTCACCCAGTAGCGAGACACCCAACTGCAGCTACAATCAGAAATCTCTGAAATGCCTTTAAGCTAATCATCTTTGAACACAAGCCTTTGTTGTTGAATCAGGGACCTTCTAGATGCAAGGCACAGAAACCTTCTTTTTTATTATCATTAGTATTTTGTTTCTTCTTCTTTTTTTTTTTTCCCTGCACCTTGCATGAAACAGCATCAAACCTGTCACTACCACCAGTAAGGTTCAGTGATCTGTCAACATTCACCCCTGATGAAGACAGTGAGAGTTCAGGAGAGAACCAAACAGAGTGTTTGCAAAAGAGCATTTTTATATGTTTTCTTCTGACAGCCCTAGTTTAACAGAAAATAGTTGGAGTGTGCCAAAAAAGGGGGGAAAATGAAAGACAGTAGTGGTAAGTTAGGATAGCATGACATGATGGATCTGGGCTATGACAAACCGAATTGGAAAAAAGCTTCCCTGGGGACCAACTAGGCCAGGTTTGCTGAATTGTATTTCTTGATTTCTTACTGTGCAACAGTGCTTTTTACCGTTAGATTGACTAGGCTTCAGAATATTTTTAAAATTGTACAAATCAAAATCCATGTAGCTTAAAAATGAAGGATGTAAAAGGTTTAGGAGTTTGATGTATTGAAAGGCATTCTGTATTCCCTCATGTGAGTATTAAATATACACTTTTGTCTGTTTGATGAATTTTAAACCTTTGTGGAAGGCAGTGCACTGGATGGCAGTTTACAGGGCTAAAAACCCTGGTTGGAAAGAAGGATACAGGCTGCAGAGATTCAAAGCTTCTTCCTTCTTACCCCCCGCAGATGTGCCCGGGAATTACAACATGCAGCCTCTGTAGAGTCTCATTTGTTCTGCGTGTGTGCTCAGTCGCCTGTCATGCCCGACTCTTTGCAACCCTATGGGCTGTAGCCCACCAGGCTCCTCAGTCCATGAAATTTTCCAGGCAAGAGTACTGGAGTGGATTGCCATTTTCTTCTCCAGGGGATCTTCACAACCCAGGGATCGAATCCAGGTCTCCTGCACTGCAGGCAGACACTTTACCCTTCTGAGCCACCAGGGGCTTTTTAAATCACACCCTAAGGTGAAGTCAAAAGAAAAATAAGAAGAGGGAAAAAGACTTATTTTACAGCTGATAAATTTGTCAAATCTTCATGTACCACATGACAACACGTAACTAGACAGTCTGATTCTTTAAATAACCACCCACAAAAAGCTTTAAATGGATACCTAAATGAATGGAATATCTTAACTACTCAGAAAACTTTAGGTACTTGAGCTACAAAGGCATAAACAATTTTGGTCCTATTTTCAAGAAGTTAACAACCAATTTGAATAATTCATGAAATAGATTGCAAAATGATATGTATCAAGTGACAGCCGTTCTCAAAGCAAATAGCAAAATATCTACTCGGCTCAGGCAAAACAGCTCCATAATTTTCCCCATCAGCTATTCACATCAAGGAGAGGGTGTTAAGAAAGTGACTGGTGAAAGTGAGTTTTGGTTGAAGATGAGAATGTAGAAGATCTGAGCACTGGGTCATGAGAGCTGAATGGTAAGACACGGGGTCAGCCAGTATTCAAATAGGAACCACACACTGAAATGTTTATGACTGATAATGTAAAGACATAAAGTGATGTGGTTTAAGGGTTGAGGAAAATGGGATAGTTTCTGTCTGGAGTAGAGAGAGGACAATTGCTTGTCCTATCTGGGAAAAACAAAAAACAAACAAACAAAACAGCTGCTTTTCAGCTGTAGATCACTGATGCCTGAAAGAATATGGAACAAAATTGCCAAATCTTTTCATTTTTACATGAACCCTCTTGATTTTAAATATTAGTAAATAACTTCTTTTTTTTAATTTTATACATCATGTGGATCAAATAAAATATGCATGAGACGTGTTTAAGCCCATAATATTTTGTTATAACTTCTGGAGGTATAAAGAGTCAGCTTGAATTGTGGATACGCAGTGTAGCAAATCTTTAAGTTTGCAAATGTGGAGGGCGAGTTAATAATCAGACTCAAATAGTTTTAGCAGTAGATATCTGGAGTGGGTAGGACTGAAGAAATAAAAGGGATTGGAAGTCAGGCAAATACAGGTTATTGAAGAGGCAATTAATCTAGCTGCATAGTAGCAGATAGTAAGGTGGGGAAGACAGCATTAACCAGGCATCGCCATTAAGGAGGATGAAGGGGCTATCAGAGAGAAGTGCGCGCACAGGGTGTTACGATGTTGCCGGTGAGTAGAGGAGAACAGCATTCTGTGGCCTGACGCTGAGCACGTCACAATGGAATGACCAAAGTCCAGGGGGAACAAAGGTAGAGAATTACTAACAAGAGCAGCAAAGAAAGCCTAAGTGAGTTTGACTTGGTTTGATAGTTTCTATCAAGAATATATCACATCAGTTGGTTAACTGAATTCAATTCATTTGCAAAAATACGCTAAAGACTACACTTTCTCAAGTCTTGGCTTAAATATTTTGGAGGAGATACAGGGGACAACAGTGAATATAGAAATGTCTGACCCTCTACCTGTCCTTAAGGTGTTTAAATCTGTATGGAAAGCAGTGCGCGCACACACACATACACACATACACACACACGCACACATACATATACACACAGCCCTAAAATAAATATTTTCTGATATCTATATATAAATATATAGATATCATGTGTCAGAACTCTCCAGAGAACCAGAAAACACACATATATATATATATATATATATATATACATATATATATAGATTTATTATGAAGAATTAATTTCACATAATTATGGAGACTGAGAAATCCATTTAATCTGCCATCTGCAACTTGGAGAACCAGGAAACCCAGTAGTATAATTTAGTCCATGTCCAGAGATCTGAGAACCAGAAAGCCAGTAAATCCTAGTCCCAGAAAGAAGATGAGATATCCTAGCTCAGTCAGTGAGGCAGTGAAAAAGGGAGAAATTCTCCTTCCTCTATCTTTTTTTCTGGTCATGCCCTCAGCAGATTAGATGATATCCGCTAACAGAAGCAGAAGATATTAAGAAGAGGTGGCAAAAATACCCAGAAGAGCTATACAAAAAAAATCTTAATGACCCAGATAACCACAATGGTGTGATCCCTTACCTAGAGAGAGACATCATGGAGTGTGAAGTCAAGTGGGCCTTAGGAAGCATCACTATGAGCAGAGGTATTGGAGGTGTTGGAATTCCAGCTGAGTTATTTCAAATCCTAAAAGATTATGCTGTTAAAGTGCTGCACTCAATATGCCAGCAAATTTGGAAAACTCATCAGTGGTCACAGGACTGGAAAAGGTCAGTTTTCATTCCAATCCCAAAGAAAGGCAATGCCAAAGAATGTTCAAACTACTGCACAATTGCAATCATCTCAATTGCTAGCAAAGTAGTGCTCATTTTCTCCAGGTGAGGCTTCAACAGTATGTGAACCGAGAACTTGCAGATGTTCAAACTGGACTTAGAAAAGGCAGAGGAACCAGAGATCAAATTGCCAACACCTGCAGGATCATCGAAAAAGCAAGAGAGTTCCAGAAAAACATCTGCTTCTGCTTTATTGACTACGCCAAAGCCTTTGACTGTGTGGATCACAACAAACTGGAAAATTCTTAAAGAGATGGAAATACCAAACCATCTGACCTGCTTCCTGAGAAGCTTGTATGAAGGTCAAGAAGCACCAGTTAGAACTAGACATGGAAAAACAGACTGGTTCCAAACTGACAAAGGTGTATGTCAAGGTTGTATACTGTCACCCTGTTTATTTAACTTATATGCAGAGCACATCATGTGAAATGCCAGACTGGATGAAGCACAAGCTGGAATCAAGATTGCTGGGAGAAATATCAATAACCTCAGATATGCAGATGACACCACCCTTATGGCAGAAAGTGAAGGGGAACTAAAGAGCCTCTTGATGAAAGTGAAAGAAGATAGTGAAAAAGTTGGTTTAAAACTCAGCATTCAAAAAATGAGATAATGGTATCTGGTCCCATCACTTCATGGCAAATACATGGGAAAACAATGGAAACAGTGAGACTTTATTTTCTTGTGCTCCAAAAATCACTACAGATGGTGGCTGTAGCCGTTAAATTAAAAGATGCTTGCTCCTGGGAAGAGAAACTTTGTCAAACCTAGACAGCATATTAAAAAACAGAGACATTACTTTGCTAGCAAAGGTCCATATAGTCAAACTATGGTTTTTCCATTAGTCATGTATGGATGTGAGAGTTGGACCACAAAGAAAGCTGAGCACCAAAGAATTGATGCTTTTGAACTGTGGTGTTGGAGAAGACTCTTGAAAGTCCCTTGGACTGCAAGAGATCAAGCCAGTCCATCCTGAAGGAAATCAAACCTGAATATTCATTGGAAGGTCTGATGTTGAAGCTGAATCTCCAATACTTTGGCCACCTGATGTGAAGCACTGACTCATTGGAAAAGACCCTGATGCTGGGAAAGATTGAAGGCAGGGGGTGAAAGGGATGACAAAGGATGAGATGGTTGGAAGTCATCACAGACTCGACGGACATGAGTTTGATAAAGCTCTGGGAGTTTGTGATGGACGGGAAAGCCTGGTACGCTGCAGACCATGGGGTTGCAAAGATTGAACTGAACTGATCTCCTATTCAGAAGGACAATTAACTTTACTGAATCCACCAATTCCAATGTAATCTCATTTGGAAGCACTCTCCCAGATATACTTAAAATAATGTTTAATCTGGGTGACTTTAACCGGTTAGGCTGACACAGAAAGTTAACCATTACGCCATGCAATCGTGTTTTTGAAGTTTATTCTGAAGATCTACAATGCGTTATTAACTGGTGGATTCTTTCAGAGAATCCCAATAGCAAGCCAGAGGGAGTTCTCTGGGAGAGGTCAGGCAATCAGATTGAACCCACTTTTCTTCCTTTCTTGTCTCTTTTGTTGAGAGCTGACTCAGGTTAGCACTCAGAATATGTACAGTGAGTTAACAGTTTTAATTAGGGTGAATTGATTTGTATTCAAATTGATTCGCTTTGAACTTTTGCTCTCCATATCTACCCATTTTCTTATTGCCCTGCTTGGCTAGGATGTCAAAGCCCTCCCTCCCCTCCATCAAGGCTGGAGCTGAGACTATCACTAAAAAGCAAATTTTATGTAAAGGTCTCCAATACCTTTAAGAGTCATACTTGGATACTGGACAAAATCTACTAGAAATTCATTTAGGTATTAATAGGTAGACACAGCATGTTTTAAAATTTGAGAATAAAAATATTTCAGAAACTTGAAAATTTCAAAACATTTTCAGAAAGCTGTGACTGCTTCTCAAATAAATGTCCATTTTTCAATGGTGCCATTTGACAGTCGTAGCCACGTGTCCCCAGTTTAGTAGCAATGAGTACAAATAAGGTTTGACTTTTCTATCCTATAAGCATATCATAGTCTTATGAAATTCAGTGGCGTGTTCTTTGCAATGATTTACCAATTTCGTCAGACATTTGGAGTAACTTTAGTTTCCTACCTATAGCTTAAAATATTGTAAGAGGAGAAAGTCAAGATAAATCTAATAGTTTCCAAATAGGTATTTTTGCTGTTTTTAAATTAATTAGTTTTCAATATATTTTTCAATTTATAATGCAGGAAGACACCAGTATTACTCAATCATTTTGATCCATTTACACCTTAAACTACGGAAATAATGGTATACCACTCCTACTCTTTTGCTCTTAGATTTGTATCTGTGGTTTGGTTTTATTTATGTGTAAATATGCAGAGTTCAAAACTTGTTAGTCTCAACACTAATAATGTCATTTATATACTTCACCTTGTCCATTTAAAATGGATTGTTCTATTTATAGAGTAACAGCCTGTAAAATTGAATTTAAAAATTTAATAGAAAAGACAGTCCTTTTAAAAATTATTATGATAGAAAGAAGGGTAATTCTTTTCATAAATTACTCCCAAAGCAACTTTAAAAAAAAATCTTACTTTTAGTTCGAAAACTTTAAAATAGTCTTATTGATTTTTAAAAATAATTATTTATGTAAATAATTTATGACAGAGTTTTCAGTATTTGAAATGTATATTCTTCTAATAGGAATTTTACAAGACCATTAATTTTAGCAGGGCTGGGAAGGACGACTATAATTTAGGAGTTATTGTTGATTGTTTCTAGAAATAGATATTGACCCCATTAGTTTTAAGTGATAACATTACTAAGTCAAGTATTAATCCAACAATACCAGAATTACTGATTTTAATCAGCATTTTTATTCAAACCCTTCCTTTAGCGCTTAAATTTCACTTAGTTTATCATACATAAATATGTGTAAAATTAAAATAAATTATCTTAGAATTCTCATTTTAAAGTTATTACAAAATTAATGCCTGTGGAAGTTCCAGTGCCTAAAGTCTTTTGTTTGTTACAGGCATTTTAGTATGCATTTTGGATCTGGTGAAAATGATCCTACCCTTTTAGATATTGTTTCATTAATCATGGGAGTACCAGTAGGGTCCAGAGAAGCATTTGGCCCAATAAGCAATCCCTGAGTCATTTGTTCATTACGTCATGCTCTCAAGGAGAAGAAGTCGTCACCATCAACAATAGCAACAACCAGAAAAGGAACGAGCGTTTATTGGGTCCTCACCATATACTAGGCATGGTTCCTTAACATGCATCAACATATTCAGTCCTTACAAAAATGAAATGGTTTGGAAAAATGATTTGGGGAAGTTTGTACACTGGATTTATAATGGTTAAAAATTTTCACATACAGCATGTATGTCTCCATTTATTTTCTTGTCTTGAGACACATAGATGCTAGGGCAAAGGGTGCTTAATGAATTCACTCTCAAACAAATCTGTTCTACACCATCAAGCATGTGTTTTTTGTTTATTTTGAGGGGGTTAGAGTAACACTAATTTTGGAGTTTAAAACCTCAGTGCATCAGAGATGTCAAGTTTTGTTAAAGAGTCGTAATTCCACAGGTACCTGATTAGAGACTGAAAGTATCTCATATATGGGTCTTAAATCTGGGTGTCTGGGCGGGAACTAAAAGTTTATTTCTGTTGCAAATATTAAGTGTTAAAATAAAAATGTGATGACCAGCTGTTCACATTCAAATTTGAATTTAGTTGTGGATTGGTTTCCCAGGTGGCACTAGTGGTAAAGAACTTACCTGCCAATGCAGGAGACAAGAAATGCAGGTTTGATCCCTGGGTTGGGAAGATCCCCTGGAGAAGGAAATGGCAATCTACTCCAGTACTCTTGCCTGGAGAATCCCATGGACAGAGGAGCCTGGAGGGCTACCGTCCATAGGGTTGCAAAGACTGAAGTGACTTAGCACATGGGTTGGCAACAAATACTTAACCCCACCCTCAAAAAAAAAAAAAAACCTGATGAAAAGCCTTTGCTTTTTTGCCTTTTCAGTTTCAGTTTTTAAATTCTATACTTAAAAGCAGATACAATAGAAAAATTGATAATACCTATTTGAGTTGCTGTTTAAAACTATTTAAGTACATCTGATGAGCATTCATTAAAGCCTTGGGAAGTTAACTCAGTTGTTAACTGGTCTTGCTCAACTATTTACATATAACTCCTTTGATCTTTGTCTTGATGATAGAGGATCATCTCTCTCTAAGCCTTCTCTTCCTTTATACCTGAATCTTAATAAGCACATTTAAAGATCCTAAGACAGTCTTTGCTGTAACTACTGCATATTTTGGAACCCAGAACATTTGAATGCATGGGTGAATTGAGAAGCACTTGTGAGCCATTATGCAATTTTAACACAAATTTCTCAAAATAAAAGCACAGAATAAGCAGGAAAATATTACTGGATATATTTACTTGGTGCTTCTGAGACTTTGGTATTTTATGAGTTAATACTTAACTTTGTGCTTCCCTGATAGCTCAATTGGTAAAGAATCCACCTGCAATGCAGAAGACCTGGGTTCAATCCAGGTAGATGGGTAGATTTTGGTAGATGGGTTGACTAGTTTCTAACTCACTGATGGGCAACATGTTAGGATAACATTACCTGCTATAACAAACAAACACCACCCTACATAAAGGCTGAAATAGAACAGAATGTTATTTTTCACTCTATTGAAGTCCATCATGGGCATTGCTGTTTACAGGTGACTTTCCTGTGGGCAGTAAATCAGGGACCCCCAGAGGCTTCCCAGCAGATGGACCTGGCATCTTTAACATATGACTTCTAAGATCTCTGGGTGCATCTGCATCAAATCAGTGAAAGGAGTATGAAGAAGAGGAGGTGCATTCCTGGACTGGAAGCGACACACATCATTTCTACTTATGTTTTA